>NC_047057.1:58917342-59229513 GCF_000738735.6 Corvus cornix cornix | reverse complement strand
TTTTCCTCAAAGGAACTAAACCAACAAAACCTGATAAAGTATCTACTTTTCTAACCTCATTAAATTCAGCACAGTTTTGGAAAATCAGTCTGAAATCAGCCACAAAATCTTCTGGCTTTGTGTAGAATGAATTGGTCACTTCAAGTCTTTTCTTGATGGTTGACAAGTCCATAGGCTTTTTGATTATTTTGTAGTAATCAGGGACCTAAGTGGAGAAAAAAAAATCCCAAATGCAATCATATTCATAATTTATTGTTTTATAAACCTTTAGATGTGAGGGCGTGGGCAAGGTTTAGTTTCATCTTCAAAGTACAACTCAAAGATACAAGAATTGCACTTTTAACATACATGCAGACAGCTTCTGGAATAACACTGATGTATGACAATTTGTTGGCTAAAATATACTCTTTCTAATGCCTATTTTAAAATCAAAGAGAAACACATAAAACCTCCACTGACTACATATAATAGAGCCAATGACTTGGTCTGGACATTATTTTCAGGTGTAGTCAAATAAGCTATCTATTAAGTTTCATTCTCAAGACCACCGTATGAAATAAGTCCTTGAAATGGTGGCAAATTTCAGTGATATCAATGGTTTTGATACTCAAACTGTGGCTGTAGGATTAACTTTTTTTTTTTTCTTTAGAAAGAATAAGAAACTAGTAAATAAGCTTTGAAATCCAGTGGTAATATATTGATACTTTTTCCTAGCTAGATTCACATTTTAATGTTTTAATACCTGAATTTAGTAACACATGACCATGATATGATTAATCAATGAATCTCTTGTGCCATTTCTTATTAAACTCTGTGATATGTTCTTCAGAATTCTTATTCAAATGGAATAAAGGCTGCATAGGAACATACTACTTTTTGATTAACTCTTTCCCCACTGACTTTTCCTTCCCTACTGACTTGTTTGAAGAACATCTTTTCATCTGATCATGGTGGTAGTTCTGTGTATCCTTGGACTTCTAATGCACCCAGGTACTGTTTCACATTTTAAACGAACAAATTTCAAGCTAACAGTAAGAAATTCGATTTCATGTTAGTACTATGGAGAACCCTGATTCTCAAAATCAGGTAATGTTTAAAACCCCCAAATATATGCCAATTCACCTTCTCAGTGATACAACTCAGGATATGAAGTTAGCAGTGTTAGAACTTACTTTCTGTAACTATTTCTGAAGTATTAAGTAAAATCAGCTATTGGGGAATTTTACTCATAAATCCCCTGCCAACCCAGTGCTTCAACTTTTAACTTCCCCCCTTCACAGAGTTTTAATAAAACTAAACATGTTTAAATGTATTCAATATCTGTGGAATTTGACTTCTGATAATGGAGTTTGGAATGCCATTAGAAACATGGCAAATATGCTGCTAACATAAAATGGGAAGAAGTGAGGTACATACTGTGGGAGGAACTGGATCTTGAAAGGCAGGACTCATTTCATGGCAGTAGAGGTACAGCAGCAGTCTTTCACACTTCTGTGTCAAGACAAATAGAGACCCAAGTAATTCAGGAATCCTACACGGTTTATTCTAAAATCACAAACTACGGAAGATATGGAACAGATGCTTAGTATTCCCCCTTTTTCTTTGTGTATACAAATATATTAAACTGGATCTTGAGCCTTGAGAGAGATTCTAGAAATACTTTTGTGTGATTTTATGCTTGCTGATTCCTTATCAGAATCTTTACAGGACTTATAACTTACATTTAATGCAAAATATCAATAGAGCACATGTAAATAATGGTGTGACAGTCTGTCCTCCACACACACACAAACACACACACTGCTCTTGATGGGCAATGTGATTTATCCTAAGATAACTCCAGGTGGGAATTGCAGGAGGAACTGTCTGGATGCTTGCATAATCAATGCATTCCAGAGATGGGGGAATGGTGAAGATTGTGATTGATCTTGGTACACGTGGGCCTGCAAAAGGGTACAAAATGCTCCTGGAGACTGGGCCAACTGATCTCCAGAGCTTGCAGGGCAGCTTCCAGGTGGATCCCAGCCCAGCAGGGATGGGACACCTGCAGGGTACATCCAGCCCGAAGATGGGAACACTCCGTTTTGGACAGGGGAGTTAACAGGGCTAAGATCCAGCCACATGTGGAGATAAAATCCTAAAGTAGCTCCGTGGGTGCTTTGCTGCTTTGCAATTGTGCTTTCTGCAAACCTGCACGTTTCCAGCTGTACCTGCTTATGTTACAGCCCTTTAGACCTGCTGGTATAATACACTGCATTGGCAATATTTAGGTACTGTATTAGCAATAAATCTCATCAAAATCACCCACATTATCAGTGTCATACATCGTGAACCTGAGAGTCTTCCCCCTAGTACTCTGCCATAAATGGTTCTACATGTAGACCAAGAGCCCACATAAAATACTAATTTCAGCATATTTACACAAGTTGCCAACTGAAACCAGGTAAAACACTGATGAAAGTTTCTAACACAGCTCAAAACTGCTTCGGTTTAAAAGTTTTAAATAGCAATTTTATCCTTACCCTACGGTCTATGGGTGCCAAACCCGTGGTGTCTTCCAATTTTCTTTTTTCAGAGCCGTGAGCAGGTTTATCACAGTCATACTCAACTTCTGGCTTGGACAAATCCCGACAGAATGTACAAATCCACTCTCCACTAAAGAAGACAAAAAGACTTTGTGTGAGGGAGCACACCTTTGACAGAAGGCTTTCCACATATTTCTGGGTAAGTCCCTCATCTGTGGGGTGGGTTTTCTCTGCATCTCTGTTGTTTTGTTGGTGGTGATTTTTAAAACATTACAAAAGGCTGAGACAGCTGGCCAAAATGCTTTACTACAGCTTTGTTTCCTTTTAGTGGCACTGGTGTCATTAATGGTGTCCTAACAGAAAGATAGACAGATGGTTTCTACCTTTGTCAATACTGAAATTTTTCACTTGAGCTCACAGGATTTAAGGAAAGCATTTTTAAGAGCCCTGTACAACCCATAACTACTGAAGGAATCATATGGGCTGAACAGAAGGAAAAGTGTTAGTATTATATGGTGAGAATTACATATTCTCTATAAGCTTGATCTACAGCACACTACTAATCTACAGAGATTACCACAGACAAGAGTTTTTGTAAAACTGAAAATATTTCACTCCCTAAAACTTTCAGATGTTCATGATTTTACCAGTTTTATATATAAGACAACCCTGGAGATTTAAAGGTCAGCATAAGACTGCGACATAATTAGTTCTGCAAGCTATGTCCACTGATTGTCAAACACAATTTATGAACCTCACAGTTTTGAAAAAACTATGAAGAGTCTATGTTTTTAATATAGTTCTCCACAAAAGAAGAAACTTGTATGCTTGCAGATAACCACCAGAGGGCTGAATAGTCAGTCACACAGAAGACAGAATCCAGCAATAACCAGTTATGAGATCCAACTGCATGTATTTGCTCAGAGGTACATTATAATAACAGTGTCTTCATAAATGGGAAATGGTTTCTGCAGCACCCTTCATTTCATTTCAGTAATAAGGCAGAAGACTTCAAAAATTTAAAAATAAAATCTTACTGTTTCCTATTCAGAGTGATCCAAAAATTTTCACCATCTGCCAGTTTTAGCATACAGGGGTGAATGATGGGCATTTTGCTTCAAGAAGAAGTTTTACTTTCTACTGTCTTAACTTCACAGAGTGATTTATGACAATGTCACCTCTGTGCCTGGATGAGCCTTACAGAAATGATGTGGCAGACATGCAAAAATTGATACAGGCCATGACCTAAAGATCTTATGATACAAGAAAACAAGAAACAAATTAAAGACAGAGGAATGATGCATTACAATATCCAAGGATCAGGAAGAATGTGGTAGGCTGGAGTGAAGGAAAAAAGATGCAGAGGCCTTATGAATCTATATGGGAATATTGTTTTAAACTGAAAGAGGGTAGACTCAGACTAGATAAAAGTTTTTTACTGTGAGGGTTGTGAAACACTGGCACAGGTTGCCTGGAGTGGTGGTAGAGGCCCCAGCCCTGGAAACATTCAAGGCCAGATTGGATGGGGCTCCAAGCAACCTGATCCAGTTGAAGATGTCCCTGAGCATTGCAGGGTGGTTCAGATTAGAGGGCCTTTAAAGGTCCCTTCCAACCCAAACCATCCTGTGAGTGTATGAACCTATGACATTGCTCTATCCATCTGAAACAGGAACAAAAAGCAATCATGAAAGCAGCTGACTGACCCTGCTGCCATAATAATAACAACATTATTTTGTGTGTTTGAAGGAACTAATGCTGAGGGACTAAAGTTTGTTGGCAGACCTACAGCTGGGAAACAAAAAAAAGCAAGCAACCCCACAAAGATGAGAACAAAACCCTGATACATCTGAAGTCAGGAGGAAACTTCAGCTAACTGTGCTCTGGAGCCCAGGAACACAGTGCGCTTGTAGTAGCATGCACCTCTATGGATCTGAACACCTGCCACCAAGCTGGCTTGGCTCCCTTGCCCTCAGACATCGTTACCTCAGATCATCCACTGAATGATCCAGTAAAAATGAGACATTTTAAAGACTTGTTCTTGAATATTTAATTTTAATAGAAACCAAGTCTTGTAATACATAGTTATCTACCTGCTTCAAGATTACTTTTTGTTTCCTTGCCAGAAAGAATATTTATTAATTTAAGTGCTTACTGTAACCTTACTGAGTTTTCCTTATGGCACAAAGCTGTAACATAGCATTATTTTAATAAGAAAAACCCTGGAATTTGAAGTTTCAAAAACTAAGAGAAACATTTTTATGTGCCATTTCAAATGACATTTAAAAGAAAGATATAGTTCCAGAAGTATGCCTGTTCAGAGTAGCACAGAGATGATCAATGGGCTAATCTAAGTTGCTATCCAAATGTTTTGCACCAATAAACTATGCTGATATTTAATCAGAAAACCTAATATTTATAAAAGCATTAACCAATGAGCATGTCATGACCAATGTTTTTATCCTTTAATACAAACAAGCTTATTGCATGATGTTTCCAAGCTGGGGCATTGCAAAATGCCATTTATTTTAATCAAAGACACTAATTCCAGAAGCAAAGGCTGGTAATGCTTATAACAATAACCTATTTAAGACTCTATTTTGAAAGTCAAGAAACTGAGCAATGGTTTTGTAACAGCCAATCAAGAAAGCTTAATGCTTGTTTCAACACTGACTGAGATGTTATAAAAGATGTCAGTCACTACACATCCCATGCTTGGAGTGTAGCCATGTTTAGCGCTGAAGTAATATATTTAATACTATATATTACTTCAGATTTTTCTTGTAGACATTAATTTTTCTTCTTTTTTTTTTTTTAAATAATTATTATTAAGAAGTATAAATATTTTTCAGTCACCCTTAAAACATTTTATGACAGATTGGTAATTCTGTGTCCCAGTTTTAATAATAGATGCCCTAGATGTGATCTTACTTAATTGTCAAATAAGTGAAGTTTTACAAAAGATTTTGTAGAAAAAAATACAATCAAGCTGAAGTTTCAAGAAAATTCAGATTTTCTCCAAATAATAAAACTTCTGGATACAAGACTTTAAAAAAGACACTGCTCTTTCTCTGAGACTGAAACTTCTTATCCTGGGTTTCATAATACAAGGCTAATGTCTTTTGCTGCAATTTTAGATGGAATTGAAGGGGTCATAATTACCTTGGAAAGTTCATCAGTGTAGGGACATGACAAGAAAGATGGAATACTTTGGGACACTTCTCACAGCAAAGGAGCTTCCCTCCATTCTGACACACAGCACACCAATCTTCATTGGGATCATCCTCTTTTCTGCCCTCCCCAGCGTGGGAGGATCCCATCCATCCTGTTTTCCCAGTGAATGTGTTCTCCTGCAGTACCCCTGGCTGGTCATCTGTGCTGTCTGGTGCATCTGTTCTTAGCACAGCTTCATCAGAAGTGGAATTGTGATTGGTATCCAGCAGCAATGAAGTGAGTATGGACTGCAGGAAGAAACAAAGGAAGCCAGGTTACAATATTTATGTGAATTTACATGACCTTAACAACGTGCAAACTGACCTGAGTAAGAAATTTACATGCAAGCAGCCATAAAACTTGCAACGTGCATGCAGAAATTACTACCACACTATAACACAGGCAAATGAACACAAGAAATTAGCTACAAAAGGCTATTTACTGCTCCACTAATAAAAAACTAATCTCTGATGGCCCAAAAGTCTAGCAAACTTGTTTATGGATATTCCTGCACAATGACTGGAAACACTTCCCAGCAGCAGCTGAAAATTTCATCTCAGCAAGTTATTTCTGGACTTCCCAAGTTTTCAATGGATAAAACCAGTCTGATCACACCTGTTAATTTAACTGGCAGTAGGGCTAATTTGATTTTGAATCTCACCTCTTCCTTTTAGCTTTTTAGTTTTCCCCTGAAACAGTCCCCAACACAATATGAGTAAGTTATTTTACTCCCCATAAATACAAACTACCCTCCAAAGAGAAAGGAGATCTTTCTAGCTGTAAATATTACATTCCGAGGCTGAGATTCCTCCTCCGTCTCTTGCTTCACAACAACAACTGGGAAATCAAAGTTCTCGTTTGGTGCACTTGACTCCTGTTTAATTCGGATCGGCTCCAACATAACAACCGGGACTTTGTGCGTAGAGTCAGCTCCTGGTGGCCTGCTGGAGGAGCCAGAACTGTAAATGACAACAAGAGGCAGGGAAAAAGGGAAATTACGAGTCAGAACTGGACACCTCCTGTACACTGATGCTTTCCAAGACCTCAGGATGGTAATCTACTTTGCTTCTTTGAATCCAGAGCACCGCATATGCCCTTTATGGAATACAACATCCAAGCTTATTTCCTTTGATGTATACTGAAAAAGCATTACCAAAAGGGAGAATTTTAATGGTGCAGCTCCAAAACTAGAGAATTACTCATGGTCTGACCCATTAGTGCAAGATTTGCAAATAATCTCTGTTTCTTTCAGATCACACACAAAAAAGCACCTCCACTGAACACTATAAACCACACAATCGAGTAAGGCAGATAAAACATGTATTTACATTATCTTGGAAAACTTTCTTAGAGCCTTGCAGCTCTACCAAAACTCAGACCCTACTTTTAGAACCAGATCTTTTTTTTTTTCATGTATTTAGTCCTAATAGGATGAGAATGAACAATCAAAAATACCTGCTTACATTTTAAAATAAAACTGAATAATTCAAATTAACAAAACGAATTCAAGCAGCAGCACATTGAATCACATTTTTTAAATGCAAGTAGACTCTTCAAACAACCATTTAAACTGTTCATTTAAACTGTTCATAAGAGTCCTTCACACAATTTACCATGTAAATGGAATAGAGCAAAAGGTATTCTAGATTAAAAAGCACCTGCATTTCCAACTCAAGTAGGATGAATGTCATCTGATTTTTCTCCGCATGAAAAATTAATCTCATGTCAGATGTATGCTCTAATTTATTGCAACACATTAATGGATCTGCACTCTTCAAACAGCACTGTGTAAATATATTTGTTCATTAATATTCCATCAGTAAGGGATAAAAACATTCGTGTAGACTCTCAGTAGATATCTAGTGCTCACTTAACTGTACTGCAGCAGAAAATTCTTAATAACCCTCTTTGTAACATCAGTTCCTTAAATCTGAAGTAATTTATAGTTCCACAAGGACTTTCAATATGCAGTTTTTTCCTTTAGCTGATTTTTCTGAACTTCAAACCTAATTTGTAAATGGTATTCTTTAAATAACGCAAACCTAGCCATCATTTACAGAGTTAATACATTTTTACATGTTTTATTAATACATTACAAATTAAATTACTGCTTTTAGAATGCAAAGAGTGCTGTAACAACCATCAGGTCTGACCTGTTAACAGAGAAGATGAGACAAATTGACATCTATGTGCATTAAAGAGAGAAGAGACTGAGGCGTGTTCTGTGGAGGTGGAAGTTATATTTTCTTCTCTCACATTCTTTCCTTACCTCTCTCTGCTCCCAACACTGGAGGCACTAGGTGAACGAATTGGAGGGTGTACGTTTGTCACACTGATTCCTCCTAGGACAGAAAGATCAGATTAGAACAGAACACAGGTCTGTGCCAAGTCTGAGATACAAGTCTCGGAGAAGTACACACGTTTTGGGAAAAATTTCTCCTGCACTGAGAAATATCTCATTTAATACATTTTCATGAGAGGATGAGAAGCATGAGATAACAGAGGGAAAGAGAGGACTAAGAAAGGGCTCATTATATGTAAGCAGGCTGATGGGTCAGTACCTTTGCCTGGCTGACCCCTCCACCTGATCACTGCAGGTTGTTTTGTCTTATTAAATTCAAGCAGATCTCTCAGGAGAACTGCCACGAAACTTTGAGCCAGCAAGCAGGAAGAAATCTGAGGGACAGATAAGAGAGAGACCAAAGGTCTGGGGACCAGAGAGCCGAAAGCCTTGTGAAGGACCTTGCTGAGCAGCAGCCCTGAGAAGCCTGGGAGGGCTGTCTGTGCTGCCTGTGAATGCACGGCTGTCTCTGCTATCCCGCCTCAATGTGGGACCACCACGCAAGCGCATCAGTGTCGAAGCTGCATGAGTGCTCCCCGGGAATTCCCACTCACACAGCCTTCCCACAGCTCACATCAGATATGGGAGCAAGGAACAGCTGCTGAGGGCCACCAGCATGGTGACAGGAATCCCCTGGGTCCTCTGGGTCCACCGCATTCAGCCACCCATCACAGTAACTTCTCTGGTCATCCTGTGTCAGTGCTGCACTATCTTTCCCAAGGCACCATTTCTAGTCTGCTGTTACATCCTCTCTTACTTTCTCAAATACTTGTCTCTTACCACAGCTGCTACATTTTAATCTGGTGCACACCCGAAAGTGTCACTTTTCTACGGATTTCTACCCAATTTGCTAGAATCTACTGGTTTTTTTCCCTCCCTGTTCTTAAGATCTGGATGCTTAACTTTTGATCACAACACTAAACTATTGTCTCAACTCTACCTCCTACTATGGTTTCTAAAACTTTGCCTTCATTTTCTTATTTCTCATCTTTAATGTAAAACAGAATTAATTCTCATGGCAGTGCTAACATTGCCACGTTAGGTTTTTCAATTGCATCACTTAAATAGAAAATTGCACCACATTCAATTACCTGAGAGGCCTGGTGATGGTACTGAGGAATTTGGTGACTGCACAGTCCTGTTTGAAGGGGGTTTTGGCTGATTCTGCTCTACAGTGTCATCCTTCCTTACAGCAGTATCCAGTGTGATGTTTCCTGAACAATCAATCTAAAAGGTGGAGAAGCAAAGGGAAGCAGTTAGTGTTGGGAGGGGAATAAAATCCTCCAAAACAACAAAACCAAAACAAAACCAAAAAGCCTCTGCCATAATGTTATTTTGAAAGTGAAGACCAAAATGCATTTCACCTAAGTTTAGCCATCCAAAAGTGAGATGGTTACTTTAAAACGCATCATCTTGCTTTCCCTAAAAAGAAAACAAAATAGCCAAATCCAGACAGTGCTTCATTTTAAGAGCAGATGATTCTGTAAGTGCCAATTTTTCTCCAGAGGCTACAGAGAAGGCTTAAATCAAACAGGGCGCTTTCACACACTGAAGTAAATGCTGAAGTTTATCTCCACACCTTCTTTGGACATGCTCACATTAAATACTCTAAAAAAGATAATACGCTGTACACAAACTACCCCTTAATCCACTGGTGTTTAACAGGACTGGAAGAAACTCAAAGGACACTCAATCCCATCTGTCCTACATACCTTCTGGACAGGAGCCATGCATATTGGCTCAAAATGGAAACAGCAAACCAACACTTGTTCTTTCCACCATGGCTCAGGCCAGAAAACTGAGCTTTATTCTAAGGGCTCCCAATGTAGCGTTCTAACTTTCTGTAAAAACTACACATTCCAGTTTGATAAGGAGGAATGACTTTCTGAAGTGTTTGGTTTCTTCCAATATATAAGATAATGTTTGACAAGAAAACACCTCACCTTGGTATCAGTTTTCTCAGTGGACACCTCATAAATCCCCTGGTATCAGACACACTGACCGCTGTAATTTCTACTCATGAGCCAGATGTATACAAAGTGGATGCAGCAGCTTTGGCAAGGTCAGCATATTTACAGTGATTTGGGCCATGTAGCTTAATAGCATAAACTCAATCATACGCAAGTAGAAGAGTTCATAATACTGTGTGCAAAAATAAATATGCTAGAATGTCTCAGACTCAGTAGTTTTATGACCATGTTGTGTGGTTCCCTCTTTAAGTCTGACAGATACTGGGATTGTGTAGTCTATGTACTCCATTTTAATAAAGAGAACACACAGTACATTGCTAAAAACAAAGCATAGATGGGAGATACAAGAATTAACAGCAAGCTGTGACCAGAAAACCATGACACTTCAGATTTCTACAAACCTTAGACCACAAAAAACAGGTTAGGCAGTAATGTGAAAAAATAAAGTCACCTGACTTAAAACTCAACAACTCCAACATGGACCTCTGGCAAACATGTACCATTCAGAAGAAACTATAAAAGTGAAGCTTAGAAGTTTAAGAAAAGATGATTTTACTATGCTCTATCATCAGCTCACAGGCATGTTAGAGCAGATATAAAGAAAAGAAGCACCAAAAGGAAAAGATATAAGGAATATATCCAGTATGCTGACCGTTAATACCTACCCAAGATAGCTCTTTTAATAAGTTAAAAATATATTTTAAAAATGTTAAAAATCTACCAGAAATGCCATCAGCAAAACACTGCTATCTATGGACACTGGTAAATGAAAGGTAAGCTAACACGTTTTTGTTAGGATCATTATGAGGGCTGGGGAAAAATACGCAGCATCCAAAATAAGTCCAGTTACAATTACAACCTGTAATGTTATTTTTCTTAGTTGCCCTAACAGCTGTCTCCCAGAACAGTTCTGAGTATTTCCAGCAATGTGCAGGCAACTCTGCATTGTTTATTTCCTAGAACTGTCTCATTTTGACAAACAGAATTTCAGTCCAAAAGGTTTCTATTTCTCACAAACACTAAGACTTCAAAATATTGCTTCTATGTTACACTTACATCAGGGAGAGATGGTAGATTATAGGAGCTCCCCACTGGGGAACTCAAATCTATCACAGGGGGACCGTAATTCTTTCCATCACACCCAGCAGCACTGGTGACTGTGGGGCTGGATGGAGTCGATGTCGTGCTGCTTGCAGTTGAAGGGGTGGTTGAAGTTTGTCCACTACTGATCTGCCACTAAAAAGAAGAGACAATAATCCACAATTCAGCATTATTTTCTTTGCAACAGGTCGCATCTACTGAATATACTGATAAAACCAGCAGCTCAGTTCAGGAAGCTGAATTCAAACATAAAATCCTGATTTACTGTGAAGTTATCTCATTTCAAAAACCAACCTCACAAGACAAGAGAAGATGACAAGCAGCTGAAAACTATGAATAGAAGAAATGAATGCAATTCAAAGCTATACCTCAGTGTTAAGTATCTATTAATATTTCATGCTGCATTGACAGTGTTGTGGAAGAAATGTAACAGTTTTTGTGAAATAAAAGCGCTACAGGTAACAGGCTGAATGCACAACTGCTCCAGTGCTTTACTAAGTAAATGGCTACAGTGTCACCTGGATGCCATCAAGTCTTTGATGTTGTGCTTCCCTTAACAACAAAGTCATTAAGAATTTGAAATGACTGGATCTCCATCCACATATATATTTAACACCATGATATGAAGTGCACAGTCAAGTCAGACCAAATTTCTTTCTCATTTAGATGTATGCAGTTTTCAATGACTTTAATGGAATTTCATGGCAACTGCAGGCAAAATCTGACTCTGCTCAATTCCTTTTTAGTCAGTCCTTCTATTTACTGGCCTCTAGTTTCAGAAAGACATTACTGAATAATGAGGTATCTTGAAAGAAAGGCTTGTAGACAGGCCAGTCTTCTTTTCAGAGGCATGGAATACAAGTAACTTACTTTTTATTCTTACAAGTTCTCTTAGATATTGTACAGCTTTCTTCAATTTGTGGAAGATAAGAAAAATCTTATAGAATAAGAGCCTTCTAGGCCTCTGATCACTTCTGTTCACTCACAAAAAGAACTTTGGAAGATGTGCAGCTGGCATGAAGAAAAAATAAGTTGTGTAACCTCCTCATAAGCAGAGTGCTGACTGGTTAAGGAGACACGAGGACAGCAACACAGGTGTTGACATGCAGCCAACGTGTGTTTGTTTTGGTTAAGAAAAATGCTAACAGGTATAATTTTAGCTAGTGTATTTTTAGCACAGTATAAAGCCTGCATGGTGTATTTTTAGCATAGTATAAAAGCTTAGGCATACTCCTACAGTATATAAGGCCTTGTGTGATGGCAATAAACTCAATTCTCTTCGGAACAAGAACCAAGAGGGTCCGTGTCTTTATTTCTCATTGCTACACAATTTTGTTGGAATTAGTTCTCTGATATCATAAGCACTGCAAACATAAATGGTAATGCACCACTTTTCAGGTCACAGATTTGTTTGATCCTTTCCTGCTTACCTCTAGTGACATGACTTTCTCTTTCCTTCCATGCACCTAACAATTCATGTGTTAATAATAGGCTTTTTAATAAAGATGATCCTTCCTAAACATTTAGAACACATATGATGTGTTTGTTTCTGCCCCAGCTCAGCTGCTGATTAGCTGGGCACTGATCAGTCTCACTCAGCAGAGGTCCCACAATTGTGGACTCTGCTTTCTCCCCTCACCTGTAAAAGTTCAGATTTGCCATACTCCGGGGAATCGTGGCAGCTCTAACTTTCTAGTCAAGGTTTTACCTGGTTCCTGGTGAAGCCACTATAATCTGTTTTGTCTACTCATGGACTGCAGTGTGCAGACCATGGCCACGCTAAGTTCTGCATTAGTGGTCAGAAACCACAGTAACAGCAAGTAAGACAATGAAACACCTACACGACACACACAGAGGCTCAGGTCCATAATGCTTCAGCTGCTTAGAACTGTCAAAATGAAAGCAGCTTGACAGTTACCTCATTAAGAAAACTATGGGTATCTTGTCATAGAGAAATAATGCAGCCTCTGTTTTAATTGAAAAGCACTCTAGAAGTATAATATAAAATATGACACAAAGCACATTTGATGTTTTACTTCTAAATGGAGAGTGAAAAGGGAAAGAACTCTACCTGTTTTATAGCTTGCTGCGCCAAGAATGCCATTTGCAATGGGTTGGGCTTTACTGCTGGCCTTGGCAGGTTCTGATTTTGGGGAAATCTCATCTGTTGTGTAGGAAGAGCTGAACCATTGGGCTTGGGGCTATGATTCTGGAAATGAATCAAGCGCGGAGGTGCCTGCATAAAAACCATAAAAACAGTTCTGCAAGTTAGCTGATATCTATTCAATATTCCACACATTTTTTACTAAATGGCTCTCTTCTGAAACTCCTCACAAATTATATGCAAACAAATACTATCACACCATTTATCAGAATGATCAAAAGCATAGACTTTCAATGTTAAAACCTAGTAGACAGTTTTGAATTATTTTAATATATGAAGAGATATCACAAGAGCCAGTGAGAGTGTTTCCATCTTGGAAAGATATATGGGAGAATCATTGGGTATTATGCAAAAGAGATGTAGAAAAAAAATTAACGACATTCACTTTTTCATCACTTGACAAAAATTCAAAAATGTTGCTCAGCACTATATATGGCTAGATAAAACAAGATTTTATTTTTTTAATGAATAAATATAGGCTGAGCATTACCATGCATTTTGCAAGGCAAGTTTAAAATGCCCATTCAATTCTCAGTAGAGAAAATGTTCTCTATCTACATAGCCACATGCTGAAGATGAAGCTATCTGAAATTATGTATCCAGACTTAAGTTCTTTCCTTTTTATCCTATCTTACTTTACTTTCTCCTTCAGTGCCATGAAAAAAAGAGACTCTTCTTTGTAAACAGTCCTAACTTACCTGATGAGAAGCAGGAGGTTGCTGCATGGCTCCTGGCATTCTTGGGTTTGGCAGAACTGCTGGTCCTGCTCTGCGTTGAGCTTGCTGTCTCTGAGCCATGACCTGCTGCTGCATGTGCTGGAGTCGGAGCTGCGCTAAGCTGATCTGTGTCGGGAACTTGGAGAGCTGGTTGGAAGGTAAGCTGCCTGGTGGCTGTAAGTTTGGTTCCATCACAGGGCTCTTGGGCATATGTGGTGGGGTTTCCTTATCTTCAATTACCAAAGAACCTATTTTAGCCAAAATAAATAAAATCAATACCAAAGTATGGTAGTTAGCAGAAATGCCATCACATGTCAGCAATATGCAGTCTGACTAGAACCCAAACCATTCCTGAAGTAACTTGTTTCTTTACTCAGGCTTTATTTTTTCTTCACTGGTTCTTAAATCTAGCTTATCTAAAGAAAGTGAACACATTTGATCATAAACAAAATGGCCTAAAGGTTGTGATTTCTGAAACTATATACATAAACATGATATGGTTTTATCTATCACCTAAACTCTTACAAGAACCTCAGTGCTGGTCTATACAGGTGCCATCTCTATTATAGCACTTTTCAGAATGTAAGGGACCATATTTCAGAAGTTCATTAAATGAACACACACCAAAGAAAGAGCCCACCAAAATCAAGAAAAAGTGAGTCATGACAAACATCTCAGCTGAGCAGCAGTTCAGAGTTATCACCACACAACCTGACAGCTGGTTTCTGCAAACAAGTTTCACTTTCAATTCCTGTCTAAGAAAATTATTTATAAAGAAGAAACTCGGAGAATTTCCTTGCTACCATCCAATGTCCTCATGTCTGGGAAAAGGAGTTTGTTTGCCTTGAAGAACTGCTGTAACACCTTCTTTCTCTGACACTGTAGAGAATCATACACTTGCCCCTCTGTACACTGAGAGAGCACTTTCTGATGAAAGGCAGAAAAGGTCCCACACGTATCTCACAAAGCCTTCTGCACGTGACAGAAAAACAACACTGCCCACCAAGCTAACAGTGGAGAGAGAAAGGAAGCACAACAACAGTCAAAATCCTAAAAGAGCTCTAAAACCTTTTAAGTTCTCCTGCTAAGCTGTTGAGTTTCTAGGGCACTTATCATCGTGGCTGAAAGCTGTCCCATGGGAAAGGACCTGTGAGTGCTGGTTGACAGCAGGAACCCATTCTCAGGATAGGGTTATAAACTGTGTTCCTTGCTTCAGAAGCCAGAAGTTATATGTATTGACCAGAAAATTGAAAGCTGCTATTTTCACCATCACATACACAGTTCAAACAAGGTAAGTTTGTTAATATTTTCTCATAGTATTCATAAATAATACTTTTCCCCATGTTATGCACTTTAAATGTTTTTCACAGTTAGGGAAATACATTTAACAGAGTAAATCAAGAAATGAACAGTGCAGAGGCTATCATTGCAAAAAGAAAGCTGCTTTCAAAATAGGATCAAGACACCAAAGGGCTAATAAAAATTTATCATACCTAGATTGAAAATATTCTGAGCCCAGAAGCTAGGATCACAGTGGAACTGGATGGTATTGTTAGTCACTGGTGAAGGATCACACCTTGCTCGAAGAAGATACCGTAGTCGATATGTGATCTAGAACAGGAAAAAAAACAAGGGTTTTTTTTTCATCTGGGGCCAGAGCCATGTATCTGAACAGCATAAAAATCCCAAAACCACACACACCCCCCAAACAAAGCAACCAATCAAAAAAACCACCAAGCCCCCTGAACAAGCCCCTAGAGAACTGAGGTTAAAGACAGAGAAACTTGTCCAAGCTACAAATAAAGAGGTATTTTTAACATCTTCCCCTTATTCCTAAAGTACTTTTAAAAATAAGTTAGCCACAGCCTAAACAAAAATAACAATTCTTCCCAGTAGAAATACATATCTTTCCAAAAACTAGGCCATTATATTCAATGATTTTAACTGCTTGCAAGTGAAGTTCAGATTTACATAACCATTGATGTTTTTTACCCTACAAATCTATTTTATCCCATTCATTTTTCTGTCAAAGAAAAGTATGCCATACATTTGGCAACAAGTATGGTCACAGGGAATTTTCTTTTGTACTAAATTTAAGTTTTCTTCAGACAGCCAAAGAACAGATTTTTATAAACTGTCTTTGAAAACTCAGGTTCACAGATATTTTCAGATTCTTCCAATACCTTGGTTCCCAAGAACTGGACTGTGATTACACAAGAGGATATTCTACCAAATGCTCACAATTTATCTACTTCCTAGAAAGAAAATGTTGTCTTGCAGTTGTTTCCCTAGAAATGTCAGGAACTGATATACAGAAATATAACAGGCACTCATTTTAGAATCACACACAGCAGATCCTGAAAAAAAAACCTCTTGTTTTTCTTGAGTGATAGATTATTTCCTGGAAAAGATAAATATTTGGCAAAATCATCTTAACTGTTCAAAATAATACAAGTTGGGCTTTTTTTTTTTTTTTTTCCCCCAGAGGAATTTTATAAGAGCTTCCAGCGAACAAGTTTTTTCTTTCAATTTTAGGCAGGTCAGTTTAAGACCAGATACAAAAAACATTTAAGGAGACTCAAGATTTTTAAACGATCATGGAAAATTTTAAGTGCATTATTAATATTTTGGATATAGACTTCCTTAGGATTTCAGTGTATACTAACAGAATCAAGTACACGACACTACAGAAATTCTAGTCTTTTGTCCTGTTACCAGTACTGGTCACACACAGTTCCTGTCACAGTTTGTTCCATTATTTTCCTACTACTGTGCACACACACAGGCATTGTAGATAAACTCATGACTAGTTACCTCATGTTAGTTGTAATGAAAAGTACAGCCCCCAAGCTGTAATGATACCTTTAAATCTGACAGGCATTCCTTCCTCTCTCCTGGATATGCTGGAGCAGAAGTCTCACATGCTCCTCTACATATCACTGCTTGGAAATAGATTTTTCCAAATGCCCACAGATAGGTTAGCTACTCAACTCCCAAGCAGCACCAGCTTTCTAAAGCTCAATCTGTTCTTTTCAAAAGTACTTCTCATTTGCTGAGGGTTATGGGCTAGATGGTCCTTTTCTTCAGCTGCCTAGTGTTTACATGATTAAAAAGCCTGCAACTCAACTTGTTTCTTACACAGCAGAGTCTTTGTGGCAACACCAAGCAATTATAAACAACATGACTCAGTCTGATGTCCTTTTTCTCGATTCAATTAAAAAAATATGACTGGCTGAGGCAGAATAAGGCAGACCCAATGAATTTAGCGACCTGAAGTTGATAAAAAACAAGCAATATTCTGGGATAGCCTGCAGTATCAATGGGTATCAAAAAAAGGAAAAGAACACCAGCAAAACCCAACAGCAAACCCAAACCCAAACGAACAAACCCCAACAAATATCCATGTAGGTTCTCAACTAATCAATGAGAAAATAAAGAAAAAAACTTTGTGAACCAGTTTATAGGAATTTGGGGGGAAAAAAGCATCTAGCATCTTTCCTCAGCATTGTTACAGATTTCTGCTATCAGGCAAGTACAGTCTAGTAACCTTTGGAAAAATCAAGGTAAGCTTTTGGTTTGCTTTTTTTTCTTTCAAATTTTCTAGGATTTCTGTTCATCATGAACAGTCAGTTTAGTGAGACAATGTGCACTCAGACCTTAAGGGCCATTATAGCAATGAAATACTTAGCTTTGTAACTTGTTTGTATGGACAAACAAAAGCCCTAGTTTAATTTTTATCAGTTTTGGAAGACTTTTAGTGGGAGATGAATCTGACAGAACAAAGACACACAATAATATTTACATTAAAATGCTAGATACCAGATACTATGATATACAAATACTGTTTTCAAATACTGTTTTTACTCAGATGCTGTAGCAAGTACTGAAAAGAAGCACACTGATGATGTAGCACACACAGCATTTTTTCCCAGTGTTTCACAGGTTCACAGTTTTCAACCCAGAGAAAAGGAGTTGTTCCTACTTCTGCAGATCTACAGAAGTTCTGTGGTATTGTAACAGGAAAGAACCATGACCAGAGAGCCAAATTAATAGAAACATTCTGTATTTATGTTAAAGAGAAAACCACGAAAAACTATATATAAATATTCCAATGAGTAGAAAATCATGAAAAATTCTACTACCCTAGAACACCTGACAAGCATGTGCATGCATATCTGAGTTAACTCTGGTCTCTAAGTGAATGGAGAGAGCTGTCTTCCTAACCTTACCAAGCGTTTGCTGTACAAGAGCGCGGTGCTGCTCCCACTGGAAACTGCCCATTTGGAAAAATTCATGACATGTTCCAGCTGTTTAGAGAGACCTGCCACTTCCTGTTGCTGCTGCAGAAGTTTCATCCGATGCTCTTTTGCCAGAGTCTGCAAGTAGAAAAGCAGTTCCAGTCAAAAGGTTCAATGGGCAGTTAAAAGGCATTAGCTTTCATATTGGTAACTCACAATGATCAAGTGGTTTCACTTAGCTCCTCTAAAAAGGACTCCTGCCCCCTGATGCAGCTATCAAAAGAAAAGTCAGTACACATTTACTCAAGATATCAGGACTTGCTGTGCTAATGACACATTTTATATATATTTATATATGTGTGTGTGTGCCTCTCGACACACACACACTTTTTAAAACACAACTGGAGATTCTATTTTTCCAGGTGTCCATTCTAGACAATTCTCTCCTATGATTTGCTACTGGATTGTTGAATTTATGAAAAATTCTCATAGAACACTTTTCATGCATGATACATAGAATTATAAATTGCAAAAGCATGGAGAAAGAAAGTGGGCTCAGAGACATCCCTGATCAACAAACCAGGGCACACAGATAACTACAAACAAAAGAGCAACCACCCCTCAAAAGCCAAACTTGTCTCCACCAGAAACCCCACTGGCTCAAGTAGCTGGTATAGGACATCTCTCCACTTAGGAATCATGATAAGACATGCACAGGGCACTGAAGCTAGAAATTTACTTTAATGTGAATACATAGAAAAAAAATATTAAGACTGACATTTTTCTTTCTTATGATAGAAATTAAATTACCTCCAGCTGATGCAGCAGTGCTTTTCCCTTTTTATTTATTTCTACCATCAGTGTAAATATGGCAACTTTAATATCCTGTTCCACCTGCTTTTGATTCTGATTCACTTCAAGAATTCTGTAAGTAGACAGTATAGAAAATAATGTTCTTTAGCTCACAAACCCACCCTCTAAACAGTATTAAAAAAAAATCTGTTGCTTAGAGTACAATACTTCTTGGTCATATGCATCAATTAATACATGTATCATCAGATACTTATAGTCAGGAAAATTACAGGCAGAAATACAGACCAAGTAAGAGTGACCTATGATAAAATTAATTAACTAATGCCATAACTCGGTAAAATTGCTGACATCTGTCACTGATAAAAGTTAAATGCTAGTGGTAATTGAAATTGTCAATTTTCAGTTGTCCGGAACTTCTCTGGAATGGTTCCTGGAAATCAAAACTGCTTAAGTCTAATTTCCATCTATGGTAGAATGGCACTGATTTAGCCATGTCAACAACACTGCTCAAACTCATAACAGCAAAGCTTAATGTTATACTGGGGAAACCTCTACTGCTAAGATGAAGGAAGAGTTCAAGTCATACTCGGCATCCCCGACTGTGCTGAATCTCCCTGGGTACTGCTGCCCCTGAACTCTCCTGAAGGAGCAACCAGAAAGGCTCGCTGCAGACTGCATTTTACAGATTTATTTTTCTCCCAGGTTTGTAGTACCCAGTGAATAAAGCCCCAGGCATAAAAGTATTACATAAATCTTCAAACACATGTCACAAACATTATGAAAACATGAGTCATAACCTTTCACTTTCTAAGAGGGATCTACACTAAGAAAATTAATGTGCTGATGGTGGGGAAGCATTTAAGACTGTCTTTTACAGTCTTTATTGCGTAAGTTGTTTTGTTGCACCCAAGTAACATTAAGTCCACAGGCCGAGCAGAAGAGTTACCTAACACAACCAAGCACATTGAACAGGCAACAGTCACTACAGTGAACTGAAGATTTTAGAATTCCTCTTTCTGGAAGAATTAAAGGAGAGAGGTACAAAATACACTAATTTAAACATTTCAAGAAACTACAGTATATGTAAAGTTGCCTTCTGTCAGTTTTAACCTCAAAATCTGATACATACCTGTTTTGGATCTGTTTCCCTGTATATTTTATGTACTTAGTCTTCTCCATCAATTTGGTGATTAGTGTCTCAATGATAACTTTCTGGTTCTGAAAAGCTTCTTCTATAAACTGGTACCTGTAGTAAAAAGCAGTGAGGATTTACACTTGTAAAAAGTGTGATATACTTGCTAAAAAGCAGAGTGACTTACAAATAATACTTCTTTAATTGAAGAAAGGAGCTGCTCAAATCCAAAATTTAACTGTCATCATGGAAGCATATGCCAGCAAATGCTGATAGATTTTATTTATAGTATATTTAATTTTATAGTCTATTTCTGGTCATACTGGGGGAAGAATTTACAATTTTCATAGATACAAAAGGACATTGTATGACCATAGCCTAATTTTAGCAAAAGAAAAATTATTGTTTTGAGGTAGTCATCACTTTGAATGTGAAAATGCATGTGAGCTATTACTTCATGCAAGACAAGGATGCAGAAATAGAAGAAGAGATTGCTGAGTTGGCGGAAGTTGGCAACATTTTAAATCAAGGAACCAAAATCTTTAAAAATTTGAGGACAAAAAGAGGTGGCACATTATACAAGGGATATAAATCCTAAGAAAAGGAGAATATAAGAGAAAGACTGCAAGTCTGCAAGAGCAATGTTTAGGCTGTTCCAAGGAGCAACAGCAGCCAACACTTTCCCACCTACTGACGTTCACCTGCTCAGGCAAGCAAGTTCTTTGGGTGGTTGCATCAGGTACAGCAAGCATATAATATTTAACCAGAGTGCATCTGTCCCAAAACACTACTGAATGTGTCAACCAGCAAGATCTTTGCCTTGCACTCAGAAGTTGTATATAATTCTGCTTTTCAGCTTCAGCGGCCAGTAAGAGATGACCAAAGAACAGCAACACAAAGATTCTGGTGTCATAGTGTTGTCCAAGTACAGTATTAGCCAAACTGTAGGTTAACTCCTCCTTTGAAAGGGCTCTTCACAGAAAAAAAAATCGCCATTTACTCCATTCTGAAACTGTTTGGTAATGCTGTTATATAATCATCTTGTTGAAGGACAAATGAGAAATTACATGTAAGTGTACAGTTGCATAACACAGCCCCTGTGTTTTCTACGGACTCTCTGAAGAGCTGCATAGCAACAATTCTAACCAAATAACTTGACTGTAAAGAAAGGTCTTGTGTTTAAGTCACCAGATTAACAACTGGAAGAATTAGGTTTTATTCTAAATGCAACACACACTCCTCAATCACATTCTTTGGGACACAACCTCAGTTTATTTGTGAGTTTTATGTTGCACTTTTCCACCTGACTGTATTCCATACAGCTAGAAGTACAATCTACTTCAAGCTACCTTCCTGTAAGTGAGATAGCTAGAACATGTGCTTTGCTTTGGTACCTGTGCTCTTTGTGCTCTAGTAACTGACAGTCTCGGCAGGTCAGCTTGTCACAGGTCTCACAATACAACTTCAGCTGCTCCTTTTTGTGGTAAGGGCAGAACACTGGTCGCTGACTGGTCACACCAACTGCCTCTGTTGAATAAACGAAGATGTTAGTACAGGCTACTGAACTTGTTCAAGATTTGCATTCTCCTGTTTTTCCTTACGTGTGCAAGTGTGTATCAGGTCAATCACTGAGACTAAAACAGCCATAAGCTCAAACTGCAATGTCTCACTCTTGTTGCTCAAGCATGGAACTAGCACCCTCTTTAATGGAAAATGTCTAGAACCTATTTTAACGTAATTCCTTATGGCCTCACAAAACTATTTACAAAAGGAATAGCCAGTACTGTTGAGGCTGCAAAAGACATTGCACAACCAGCAAGTTCCTTTCTTAAATGGAGGTGAGGAGGTGGTTGACTTAATTCGTGCTCTGTCTTCTTTCTCAGCTGAATTGGTGAAAAGGGGTTTGAGGATATCAAGACACATGCATTCAAAAGTGCAGAACATCCAGGATGTAATAACCAGGAGATAGGAACTTCCCTTCAGGACCCCATTTTAGATGGGTGAGAGGTCTCACTTCAGTTTCTAGTGAGCAAATACCAAAGGGTGGAGGAAACACCACCAGATCATAGAAATGAAATCTGTTCCTTTAACAGTTTAACTGACAAAGCCTCATTTCCTAGGAGTTAAGTTTGACACTGATTTCATAAGGATTACATGGCCTGTAATGAAAACTGGCTTCACACTTGTCCTGGGTTGCAGTGTATTCTATTACCATCCTCAGGAGCTGTTGAAACCAGGTGGGGCAGTGTTTTCCTTGCCTCCTCCCCCCAGACTATCTTGCTGTTAATTGCCCATCATTGTCCTGCCGCCTGACTCAGAGATAACTCCCTCCGGACTATCTTCTGTTAATGAGCCTAATCAACACTTGGCCTCATGACTCATTACCCCATTGTGAGATGCTCCACCCAGAGGGAGGAACCAAGCATCCCATCGTGGATATAATCTGGGACTCTGACCACCAGAGACAACCCTTCCCACTGGATTTCCAGAGGACAGGAGCTACACAGCCACCACTGGACCTTCTGAGGAGGAGCAGACTGTTTTACTACAGGATCACTGCTTCAGAGGACTGCAGCCACCATTCTACCAGACTGCCACCACCACCCTGCCTAACAGGGTGTCAGGTTGTACCTTGACTCTGTCAGTTTGACAGTGTTTTCTTTTACCTTTTTTTCCCCTTTTCTTTAATTTCCATTAAATTGTTATTCTGACTTGGTGCCTCCCACTGGTTTGTTTTCAAACTAGTACAACACTGCAGCCCATCCTTCACTGCAGATCAATAAGGACTCTTTTTCATTCCCCTTCATTTACTTATTTTCAAGAAATCTGGAAGAAGTTATTTTCAGATCTCTGTCCTTCAGTCAAAATTCTTTTCAACTCATCAACAAACTTCCTCCCAAAGAGGCCTGAATGCACTGAGACCATTCCTACCACCAAGTCATGTTTCTGCCTAAGAGTTCATCAGCCACTTTTACTCACTTTTGTCTTCTCTTGAAACTACACTTTACTCACTTTTGATTAAACATGTGTGAACGTGGGATACAGAATACAGTGTATATCTTCAAAGTACCATTTGAGCAACAGACTACCTCATAATACTAGATAGGGTGGAATGAAATATATATTATAATACATATATTTAAAATAATGTATAACAAAAATCAAATTTAAAAATTATACCTTTACAAGAAAAATCATGAAGTCCAATGAACATATTAGAACCAGTAAATGTTTGTCAGCATCCTATAATGTTTATTATTCTCCTACAATGACACTAAAAGACGTGACACAGTGGGGAAAAAACTGAAACAAAAGGGGTTCTCAATGAACAGGAATACAACCTTTTCTACCACAGAGTAGTCAAGATTTCTCAGAGAGGCTGTACTGTTCACCACATTCACCACTGTTGGTTCCCAAGGCCCAAATGGATAAAGCCCCAAGCAACTGGAGCTCAAAACTGAATGCTTGAAGCAGGAGGCTGGACTAGATGATCTCCTGAGGTCCCTTCCAGCCCAAATTATCCTAGATCCTACTGAGGAAAAATGCCCCAATTCATAATATACTTCCCTTACATTTTTAAGGTAAAACATTTCATCAAAAGATACTTTGCTAAAACAATGAATTTTGGCTGGCTTTTTATCAGAATGCTGAAAAAATTTAATCTATCAGTGCTCCTTTCCTGTTGTTCCTTACAACAATAAAGCTCATATTAACCATTTGTTAGACCTCTAGTAAAACTAAAGGAGCCAAATGCCTAAAGAAGTATTTTCTGCAGCTGATTTCTAAAGTCAAGAAAATAATTTGCAATTAATCCACCTGAAAGACAAAATCTATGTATATTTATTGGTTTAAAACATATTACATTAAAAAAAAATAAAGAAAAACAACCTTTACCACTACTCAACTTATCTGAGACAAAAAACTGACAGAAAACCAGCTTTCAGTTTACCACTTTTTAAAACAAGTGTGTTGGTCCAATATAATTTTCCAGTGCAGACACAAATTCTTTGTGAAATTATAAATATGTTACCTGGAGATACTTCCTCTTTCTGCCTCACAGTATGATCCTTGGTGAATTTAACCCTCTGGTGAGCTCGGATGCAGGTCTTGCACAACCACTCTACACATTCCACACAAAACCCATGAGCTTCTGCATTGTCTTCACAGCTTGTGCAGACCTGACAAGAGGAAGAAAAAGTAGCTGTCAAAATAAGTTTGGAATATACACACAAGTTATTTTTCATACATCATCAGTGCACTTCCATCGTTTTCTGAGAACAGTGAAATGAGAACGGAAAACTGCCTGAGGTACAGGAACATTATAAATAACAGCATAGAAGTAATTGAACGTGACTTTTCAAAGAAACAGGTCATTTTGTCAGTGTTACCCTAAAATCTTTGCCTGACATGATGAAAGTCAGACCACTATTTTCTGCCATTCCCTGCACACTCAGAAGCCATACAATGTTTACTATATACAAGATGTATATTGTGAAATATTTACTAATGACAGAACACAACCAGCACTGCTCTGATTTTAGAAGCCTCCCTCAGTTCACACAGCAGCTCTAATTTTAGCTTCCTGTCACCTGCTTGGGTTTCAGGAAGCACACACAGTACTGAGCAGCAAGGCTCCTCTCAAGAATCTTAGCATCACCACTTAAAGACAGTATTCCAGTTAAGTTTGTCAAAAAAGTTACCCCAGAACAGATTTGCAACCAATGCATAAGAATTTTCAAACTGTGGCCTGTTAACCCCTGAGGCTCTATGGACTATACCCAACAGACCTAGGAAAAAAAAAATAATTAAAGAAAACAAACATGTCAGCAGACCAAAACCTCTCTGCACAGACTAAATACATACACAAGAAAAAACTGCTACAGTACCACAGTCTGAACAACTGGTTGAAAACTCTGAATGATGGACAACACCAGTTCACACGTTCATAATATTATTTCATTTTTTTTACCCCTCCTTTACAACGCCTCTGTAGTCCTACCTTCAATGGGGTTTTGGTAATAAAAAATAGTGAACATGCTTATGCAGATACTTGTTTAGGTAACTACCACCCATTTCTGGCAATGTTTAGCACTGCTGCAAACCAAAGCCTCAAGGCGTCTGAAGACTGCTGCATCCTACAGACCACAGTGACAGATTTCTGCTCACAGGAGCAACAGGAGAAAATTTTAGGTTTTAGTTTTGTTTTCAGTTTGATTAAAAAAACCCCAACCAAATGACTGTACCCACATATGGTAAATATAGATTAAGTTAAAGAGGAAGGAAATATTTATATCTTATGCAGATAAAAACTATATACATAGAACTATGTTCCAGTTTCCTCTTCAGGAAAGAGGAAAATTAGCACAAAACTTGCCTTAGGCCAGATAGCAAGTTACTGACAGAACTGGAATTTGAACATGAGTTCCAGATTCCCAATGCTGTGCTTATTCTTCTGGATCATATTACCTCTCAAAGCAAGTCTCTTTTGAGAAATGAAATTACAACACAAGGGCTGTCAACCCCTCCTGTTGTCACTTGAGTTTGAAGCAGTTTCTTTTCATTAAAGGTGACCTGCAAAGGAGAAAAAATTGGGCTTGTGCCCCTTTTTCTGTTTCTTTTCAAAAATGAGGCCTGAAAGTTTTCTTCTTCAAAATAATCTCAAAAATTTAACTTCTCCTTGGTTTTTCTTGTAATTCCCCTTCTTCTCTTAACAATAAAAATTCTTATTCCTATCCAGACCAGTAGACTAGGGAAAAACACCAAAGTCAGGACACTATTACAAAAAAGTCTAGGAAATGGAAATAACGCAATTAAAGGGAGTGAACTGTAATCAGGAAATTGAAGATTTTTACTTTCTGTCCTGATTTCAGCTGGGATAGAGTGGGGGTTTTCCTTAGTAGCTGGCACAGTGCTGTGGTTTTGGATTTAGTACGAAAATAATGTTGATAGCAACAACCAACACATCAGTGTGTTAACCATTGCTTATACAAAGTCAAGGACTTTCAGCTTCCCATGCTTTCTGCCAGTCAGGACATGCACAAGGAGGGAGTGTGGCCAGGACAGCTGACCTGAACTTGCCAAGGGGATATTCCATAGCACAGAATATCATGCTCAGCATATAAACTGTGGGGAGTTGGGTGGGAGGGACCAATCTCTGTTCAGGGACAGGCTGGGCATCGGTCAGCGGGTGATGAGCAAATTTATTGGGCATCACTTGTTTGTCTTGGGCTTTATTCCTCTCTCTCTCTCTTGTTACTACTATTATTACAATTATTTAATATTACTTTATTTCATTTATTAAACTGTTCTTAGTCCAACTCACTGTTTTACCTTTTTTCCCCCCTGATTCTCCCATCCATCCCACTAAAGACGGCATGGGGAAGGAAGGAGGAAGTAAACCGAAAGGGGGAAGTAAAGTAAGGGCTGCATGGTGCTTGGTTACCAGCTGGGGTTAAAGCATAACACTTGCTATTAACCCTTAAATTCAATGACATTTTGAAAAACAACAAAAATTTTTTTTAAGTATTCCTTATTCTTGGGGGAAAAATCCTGTCCCTCCTTTCTCTTTCGCCTGTTGCTCCTCCTTTGCTGTGCCAATGCAACCCTCTGCAAGACTGATGCAAACCAGGACTGATTACACCATTGTAGCCCAAGGCTCAGTTACATCAGCAACGCTGACTGGAGAGTGAACTGAATAGGCAGGACAAGAAAGTTTTCAAATCAGTCTTGTTGCCAGAAAGGTGTGATTGTGCTGTGCCCCCAGATACCCACACATATTTTTAAAAGTCAGAGTGGAAATTAACATACTGGATGTTTGGTTTCCTAGTGTAAAAAAACACCAGCAGCAAAAACAAAATAAGCAGAGAAATAAAAAGAACAAAAAAGTCTTTCAGGCATTCTTTAAGTCAAAGAAGCAAAATAAAGACCAAAAAAAAAAAAAAAAAGGCAGGAACGAAATTAAAACCAAAAACAAACAAACAAAACCCCAACAACAGCCTTTCCAGATCACCTTTAGCAAAATTAGGTAGATGAACATGCCAGGGCATTTAGGTAAGTTCAAAGAACTTTTTAAGCTATTAATTCTCCTTAGATTCCAGGAGCTTTCATCTATTTTCTTTTTTCAATAAGCTTTAGTTGGGTTTTCTTCAACTGCTGTGACCTGCTACACATGGAATGAGATTAAAATTGTGATTCAATAACCAATAATCAGGTGCTGCGAAATGAATCAAAACTCCTCCTTTGTAGCACCAAAAATATATATCCCAACTTTATACTCTCCAAATCCACCAAGTGGACGTGAGACAGATTTCTAAAGCTTTTCGTAGACATCATAACTCAAGCTGTCAAAACAGCAATGCCTTCTAGGTAGCACTAGATTTGCTCCTATCCTCTTCTGATTTGAAATATGCATTTTCAGATATAGGTTGGATTTTGCTAGAACTCCTAGTTATTAGAGTAAGCCATACAGCTAAAGTTCATGGAAGTATAATTACTGTAAATATTTGTTATGAACTTACAAAACCTAAAACTCATTTCACTCTTATTTTTGTGACTCACACAAGCAGTATTTCAGTGATTTCAAAGAAAACTCTCCCTAGTTAACCTACAAGCCCTTTATTCTGGTCAGACAGACATTTATTTTTAATTGAGTTTTCCTTGTAATTACATTTAATTCAGTTACGAGTTTTAGTATTTGTAACCCTGGGAAGTGTTCATTCAGCCTTCAGTCAAATTTAATGAAAACAGAAATTACTCAGCATGTTGCAGGTAAGTACTATTTTAAGTAAATACACAAGCTTTCACGACAGAAAAAACACATTTACTTGCAAGAGTTGAGGTAATAGACCTGTCTTCTCAGCTACTGTACTAAGTAATCACTCTTCCAATTAAATACACTTGGAGTATTGAAGAGATTAAATAATCAAGCAAAGGTTTCAAAGGAAGAGAGCAAAGTAGACCAGATGAATATTCAGTGAACTCCAAACTCCACCAATGTAAATGAGATACAATGCTTTCCCCTACTGGATCCAAACCTCACTAATGCTAAGAGTTATGTAACTATCTCTTGGCACATACAAAATCACCAAAGACAGCAACTGCATGCAATTCTAAATATGAACCATGTACTGATAGCTCAAAATGCATGCAGTCTGATCAACATCTTCTTACCACACCATCTCACCCCCACATCTCTTCAAAGCATACAAAACCATATTGTGACTCTTCCTGAGCCTATTACCCACCACCATAAACCACTGACTTTCAAAGATGTTTTGGCTACAGGTACAGCTTTTATAAGCTGTTCAAGCATAAGAGTTCTTTTTTTTGAAAAACACACAGTGGCTCCTCTGGCACCATACAAACCTAGAGAAACTTACTGTTCTAAATCCTCCTCATTAATCACCTCATTATGGCACTCAGACTTGCTTTCCTAGTATCTGGATCTAGTATCAGATCTAAGCTCATACCTTGTTTTGTTACTACATTTCCAAAATCTCACATAAAGCCCAGCTGTTCTTCATTCCTACTACAATATTTTAAACTCTCAGGTCAGTAACTGGTAAAGATACAGGAAGTTACTCTCGCCATCAAAAATATTTTTACACACATTGTCTTTTGGACACAGAAGCTACGAGAATGAGGACCTGGACTAAAATGCAGGAGAGGCTCAGTATGCTGCACCAACACCCATGTTATCACTATGGTCTTCTCTCTTGCATCAATCTCACACTTCTCACTTTTATTTTCATGGCTTTGCACATGCCATGTTCTTCTGTTAAAGTCCCTAGATTTCCCTCACTTGTCCACCCTTTAGTCTTATTCAAATCTAGCACTTGCTTCAGCTACATCTCTTAGGTCTGAAGCCCCTTTCTGTTCACTCTTACGCATGAAATATAATTAGTTTTTATTTTCAAACTTGTCTTTAAAAGCCGATAATTTTGCCAAATCTTTAAATAAATCACAATGTGAAAAAAATTACAAAGCATCTGCTCTTTCAAAGTATTTATGTCCTAGCTGCCCACAACCTACAATGATTACCTTCAGGAAGATCTCAACAGCATTTCCTGTGAGTTTCTTTTCTTTTGCAAAGTTTTCTATGCTAATAGCCAGCACAAAACCTTTAATGCTACACAGGAAAGCTCTTGTGGAACATGTAATAGGGAGTTCTCTACCTTCTTCAGGTTCACTTCTTGTGCTCCTGAAGTTTGCAGTAGTAATTGCCAGAAAGCACAGCTATGCCAGTAGCGTACTGAACTGCCCAAATCAGGCTCAGGTAAGGCAAACATGATTTTATATAGATGGATAGGACTTTCATGGGTTCCGGTTATTTCTTCTCTTCCCACAATGCCAGGCTCCCTGGTACATCATTCAGTCCTACAGTTTTAGTTCAGTATGCTAAAAATTGCTTTAGCATTAGTGCGATTTTGAATCTGAAACAATCGAACATTTAATTTGCAAGAGGTCTCTTGCAGTCTCTCTTGGATGGAAATAAGGCAGTCCCTCGTGACAACACACATACAGGCTAGTCATAGATACAGACCAGTGGTTCTATGCCACAACATTACTTGCACAAAACCCATGCCTTGCCTCCAATTCTAATTTCTTAAGCATTCAAATAAAGCTGCAAAACTATTGAAGACAAACTAACCATTGCAGTAGAAAAATCCTATCAAATAGCCACAGTTTTGGACAGAATTTGGATGACCTCTGATGCAATAATTCCTGCAAGTGTCAGTAACTTTTCTACTTTAATTTCTCTGATCTGTTGCCTATGTAGCTAATGGCAAATTTTCTTTCTTTTCTCTTTGCTCCTTCAAAGACAAAACAAGACAGGCTGATTAGAAGGCTGTATCATCCTTAGACCTCATAATATTTCCCCCTGGACAGTACACTAATCTGTTTAACTATTATTGATTTAACTTTGCTGTAAACAGAGAACTTTACAGAACAGTGTAGCTTTTGTCTTATGTGGAGGTACAAAGGAATGTACAAAAAACTTCATCATCATACTAAAATAAATCTTCAAATGAAGAGAACTGCACATCATTCATTTCCAAGAGGTAAGGTACACACTCACTTACCAGGCATCTAACAAAACATCTAGCTCCATTTTTTTGCAAAAAAGTCAGCAAAAAAGCACGTGACTGTCCTATTCTGCTGGTTCAGCAAAGTCTGCTGGTCTGCCTTCAACTGCTACAGAAAGTGTGCTGAACTCAGCCAGGGAACTTAGCTGAAGAACAGACTTGCTTTCTAAGTGCAAACCTGCTGGTTTGTGTAAGGGAGAGGGAGACACAAATATGGAATGGAAGAGAAAGACTGAAGTCTAGAAGGGACCGTAAGGAAACACAAATGCTTTCAAGAACCTCCCAGATATCTGCTCACACCACTCAATGGATTAAATTCTCCACTTAACTTTCACAGGAAGCAAAAAAAATATTGCAAGGGGAAAGGGGGGGGTGAGCAGAGACTTTAAAAAAAATTGTTACTACTCCCAAGAAAAAAAAAATCCATTTCTGTCACCACTCCCCAAAGTGGTATCTTCGAGGACTTGTTATGTAACTAAGCAGAGGCTATGGTACAGCCCCACCCCATCAAAAAAAACCCTTTTAGGACTGCTTCTGCATAACATTATTTGTTGTCTTGCTTCTCTTCCTAATTTTAAAGACACTATAAAAGTTATGATCAAATTTTCAACAGGTACTACTCAATTTGTCAATCTTACTGGTACAGTATTGAGAGACTATGTAAATCTCACAACCATCTGCAAAATTCGTATTATCCTGCAATTCCCAGGGGACAAACAAAAAAAACAACATTTCCCCTTGCCAAATCCAAAAAAAGCAGTCCTACATTGCAAGAACACAGCTTGTACTTCCAGGGACTCACAACTCAATTTCAGTTTCTGGTAAGGTCTACCATTTCTCAGAAATCCAGTTTCAAAATTCCTTAAAATCTGAACAGTTTAATGGTTTGCAAGACATTAAGTTCTCTTCCTCAGAGATGATGACACCACTTATGCCTTCAATAGTCAGCAAGTTGGTATCACAAACCAGACAGGGTCCTGTCATCTGCTCCTGAGAGGTGTGCCCATTCACACATGAAAGCACAAATTCCAGCTAAGCCTTGAAACGAGCAGAACACACAATAAAGGACCTCTAAGACACTGGCCCTGAAGCAAACAGCTCAAGAGCCAATGATACAGTCCCCCCTAAAATGGGAAGTGAAAAAGCGGAATTTTCAAAATAAAAGGAGACCACCATCCACATATTAGGGCATGAGTTGGAATGCAAGCCACATTGATATACCAACCTTACTGTACCATCCTTATGAAGAATGCAGCAACATACAAAGAGGCTGAATTATTTACAGTACGTTTCTGGAGTTTAATAAAAAGTTTATAAGTAAAGAGATACATGAGATACTCTCTTACTAGCTAAAAATGAAGACATGCAATATTTTGCAAACAGAGATTGCTAAATTGTCCTACACAGATGTGGTTATTCATTTGGTATTGCTTCCACACTAGCTAGTACTTGCCTCCTGAAAAAAACATGAGAAAAAACTACCCCAGATAATTATTATTATTCCAGATAAGGAGCTTTTATGATAGCTATTACTCGACTGCAAAAAGAAGAAAAGGCAGTCTATGTAAGAAAACAGACAAGAAACCCCTATAATATACCATCTTCCCCAATTAACATTTTGAGCCTCTCCCTTGGCAACAGGACTCCGGCTATTTAGTGCCATGTTCTGTCAGTAATCTGATAAAGTCCATTTAGATCTCCTGATGTAATGTTATTCAAGTCTCTGCTCCAAAGAGTGCTTCAAGCACCCTGTCCAAAATACAGAAATTCCCATTCTAATGCCTATTCCCTACTTTTATCTTTTGCTATTAAGATGCAAGTTTATATCAACAATTAAAGATAGTTTAGGGTAAGAGAACCACCTTCTTCACATGCATTTTCACACATTTTAACTGATTTTCTAGAGTAGCTACCCCATGTGATGTCTAAGTACTTGAAGTTCTGTCTGCATATAAACAGCAAAAAGGCCACACAGCAAGAAGCCAAGGATATGCACGTGCATCCAAAAGGTGTTAACTTGATTACATGTTAATGCACTTACCTGATTTGATTTCTCTACTGTGCTACTGGGAACCTCTGTGGTATCCTTCACAAAAAAGTTATCTATGATGTGTCTCTCTGCACATTCCTGACCACAAATTGGACAGCGGATAACACCGACTGGGGGGAAAAAAAAATATCTGATTATGCTTGTACAAACTAAGATATATTAAACAACTTCAAAGAGAGCTTGCAAGCATAAATACTTTTGAAAGGATGTTTTAATATTTCCTGTCAATAAGGTGTAAGCAAAAGAAAGCAAATTCTCTTTTATCACTGAAGTAACATTTACCTGTTCTTCCCTGATGACATATTCTATCAGCCAAGGTCAAACACTTTGTTTCAATGCCATAAAGAATTTGCCTTAATTTAATAAAAAATTAATCCTTTTACACTAAAGGGAATGTATTCCCATTGACAATTTGTTGTTATAGAATGGATTAAAGCCAACACTCATTAGCATGGAATATTAATTAGCGACACCGGGTGGTATTACATACACACACATACATACATGCCAGCAGTGTGACATGACTGACCTTCATCCGTGTCATACAAGAAACAGAAACGTAGTACATTCAGAATTAATGAGGTGAGTTGTAGAAAGGAAGAATGGACCTGTATTAATATCATGACTACCCTCACATTAAGCAAGGAAAAGCAAGAAGAAATTAGGAATAAATAAGCAAGGTTCTCTCCCTCCTCTCCTCTGCAAGACACAATGGGGTACACAATTCTAAGACAGCAACATACTTAGGTTCCAGGCTGAAGAAAGAGCTGTGAACTAGTAACACAGAGGGTTAAACAGTTAGTTCTCTCAACAGAATGAAAAGGACAAAGTAAAGTTCAAAACTTGGAGTTGAGCTGTGAGTAGACTAGCTTGAAATGGAAAAGATCTATATAAACATTTTAGAGAAGACATCTTTTCTAGCTGCAGAAAATACAAATATCTTATTAGCACTGACGCTTGTTTTTAATATCTAAGAAATATCTCTAAAATGCTAGGCACTGACATCTTGCTTGAAGAAAATTACCATAGTCATTACAACCAGAAAAGGAAGGAATTGAAACTAAGTTAGGTTGAAATAATCACTTACGACATGGAAATAACAGGCAAAAAGCCTACAGTAGAACCGTCATGCAAGTCCACACTGAGATAGATTCTAGACCTCCAGCTGCTATTTGAGAGGAGACATAGATTTAGGGCCTTAAAAAAGATCAGAGGCACTGTTTAACCCAATGAATTCAACACCAGTATATAACTCACCACTTGCATATTTAACTGAACCAGTGTGGGCTTAAACCTGTTCCTGTTTCATTTTCACAATAAAATGCAGAAGCACAGAAACTAGTTAATATTTCACTTTCTGCAGAAGAACTTAATTCCTTACTCTAAGTGGTTCATACAAGATTTAGGTAACTTTTTCATATGATTCTTTCAACAGATGCTCAAGATTTAACTGGCAACTCAGTAAAAGCGTGCTCTAATAAAAATCCACCCGTTTTACTAAAGCAATTCTTCATTCTGGAAAATCAGCAGGCAGTTTTTCACTTGCTATCAAAGCATTTCACTTTGATCTGAACAGCTATGATGTTAAGCCTGATTTTACTCTAAGTGCCACTTTACCAGTCTGCATTTCAATACACATTTGTGCAGCTTCCTTTCATATACAAATTCCCTATTTTGGCTACAATTTTTATAATATTTTTTATACCATCATCTGCAAGGATAATTGAGAAATCCAATTCTGGTAAGTCAAGTAGTTAGTAGAACTGCAAGTACTGAATTTCTCCTTTAATTAAGCAAATCAATTTACCCCAGTCAAGAGTGAACACATCTCCTAATACTCAAGCTACACACTTGCCAAAAAAGACTGTTTTTTACATTTTTCAACAGCACCAATTACAAACCACCCTCACTCTGTTCCCTCACTACTCATTCTTGACTCTGACAAAGCACAGTGCTCTGGGTTGATACTGAAATCAGCTAGGGAGGAAACTTTCTATCACAATTTGAAGTATTAAAAAGGAAGCATTCTTTATTGCAGTGCAGTGGACACCCAGAGGATATTTCCTCTAATCTGATGTGTCACAAAACTTTACAACAAGATATTTATTCCATCATGATCATTTATATTGATTACAATGTACTTCCTGCCTAATAAACATCACTTTTCATAGAACTAATTTGCATGCATCCACTTCTTACTAGAAGTCCTTTTATTGTCCTAGAGGGTTGTCTGAAGGGGTCTTAGGTGGTTATACTCACTGAGTGCCCCCAATGTTAGAGATGACCTTTCCCTGAATTTCTCTCAAGGCATGCACTGTTGCCTCTTGTTACATAACTGCCACAAACCCCCCTATATTCCTCATTATCTGTTTATCCACTGGTTCCAGCGACATTGAGCATCCTGTGTGTCGTATACATTCTTTTATCTACTTCTTTAAAACACACTGTTCCCTTATTTGGGCAAGTAAGGCATCATTGTGTTCTGTTCCTTTTATCAAGCTCAATACAGGTATCTGAGTCGGTCTTTGCACGTGTTTGGAAGATGGGTATAGACACAGAACAAGACTGGCAAACCAATTCAGACACAGATGTATTTTTCCTGCTCTCTCAAGCTTCACTTTCATCCCCTGTTCTGCTTCACTGACCAAATGCACTACTTGACTACACTGAAGCAACATGAGAAGCAGCACAAGGATGGGGACAACACCACGACTGAAGATTAAACCTGGAACCACTGAACCAGATCAGCAGCATTAACCAGGGTTTCTAAGTCAGCTTGAATTGAGAACATGGACGACAAGGAAGGGGAGGTAGAAATTAGGAAATGTACTAACATAAACCAAATGCTTCATGTGCCTTTTCACCACGAGAATATTGCCAACTACCTGCTCAAGAAATCACTTAGAATTTCTAGTGTGAGATGGAAGAAGGAAAAAAAAGGAAAACTGCCGACTGTCAAAATCTTCATGAATTTTCTTTTCTAGAATTCCTTATGCTGTCTAGCTTTATGTCAGGGGTTTCTTCTGCCACGGTGTGAGGGTAAACTTGCATTTGTTATAATCCTGAAGTGATGACTCTACACAAATCAGTTTTAACCCAGGTTTAGTCAACCTTAGGATGGTGAATTTAAGCAAAAGATCTCAAGTATCAGGGTTTATACTCCTCAAAGTAATTCTATAAGATTCTTATTTCTTTTTAATGGAGCAAGCACAGGGGGCTGAAAACATATTACTTAAATTGGGAGGTGTTTCATAATCATCATCATGATAATTGTGAGAATAGTAAGTGAGCAGATCGCACATTTTTATCTGCTCTTTTGTTCCAGGTGTAAGGAGTTAAAGAACACAGTTGCCGGTCCCAAACATTGTTACACCCACATGATTTACCAAAATATCGATCTAGTATCAATATCCAACTGAGATGGACAAAAACTCTCTAACAGTTTAGAGCTAGAAAGTGCATGTTTTTTTGGCGCCAGGCACTGCGTGGGATAGCTCCCTAAGACCCAGGGCCCCGATACAAGCAAACACAAAGCTTTTTATTTCCAAATATTATGAATATCCAAAATACAAATGCATATTCATAACATTAACACCTCCCATTCTCCGCTTCGTATGGAAATGAGCTTAAATATCATTAAGCATGCGTAGTGTGTGTCCTGAATTGAGTCGGTGGTCTTGAATTGGATCAGTGGTCCCAAAAGAGATGAAGTAACTCATCTTCCTCAGTTTGACCTTTTTGCCTTTCTGAACTTTAACAATCCTAATTACTTTAGTGACCTCCAAGTTTCCTCTTGCGTGACTTTTGAACGGGTTCCCACCAAGGAGGGAATTGTCCTTGTTCCCTACACCAACTTATCAATGTTTCTATTCCTCGTTGTAAGTACAGCTAAGCAAACATTACAAATGACAGATCATCAGTTATTTGGTAATCAGGTACGAACATCTTAAAACCCATTTCAGGTCCAGCTCTCTTAACTATTTTAATTAACTCTAGCTGGGCCCAAATTCCTTCCTATTCTAACTAATTTCAACACAGCTAGCCTATAACTAAAATCTTTGTGTTTCTTCTACATCTATGTTTCACACAGGACTTTGCCATGAGATAAGCACAGAATGCAGTGACAGTATAGCGCTATCTCCAGGCCTGGCAGAGGTGAGACCTGGTTAGCTCATTCTGGGTAATGCATCCAGACAAACACTCCCACTGTGGAAAACTCTGGAAAGAAGCAACTGCTCACGTGCATATGACTGGTCAAACAAAGATCATCCTAAATTATGGGACAGCCAAAATCGGCAACCACCACCAACCACTGAAGCCGCCTGAAACTGCCTCCCTGTATACCTGGAACTTGGACTGTAAGATAAGCCAACAAAGCAGGAACTGGATATAAGATAATGGAGGTGCTATTGTCTGAGTGTTATCTCAGATCTAGGGGGAGGTTAACAAAGCTGGGGGAGAAGAATGCAACACTGATAATGGACACAACTGCAGCATTTATGGGGCATAAGGAAAGCCAGCTCAGCAACTGTGCTGAAATCAGCTCGGACTTGGTAAAAGGTAATTCAGGCAGGGGGAGATCGCGACCACCAACTCCAGAAACCCACCAACCCCAACAAAGAGGAAGACTGAGCACAAGGACTAATTTGCATTAGAAGCAAGGGCATCAACTAACCAACAGAGTAACAGAACTGTGTACCCAATGAGCAGTAATTAACTTCTTTGTTAAAATGTATGAATAGGGAAAAGACCTCAAGATTCCTGCTACTGAGAAGCCCAGAGTGAAGGATCAAAAGGACACCACTGGATCCACAAGTGGTGACTATCTTCTACCTGATCTCTTTCTGCTCTCTTTTCCATTTCTTTCTACCTTTCTCCCAGACATTCCATGTTAAATAAAATCCGTATTATTGACTTCAGTGTATGATCTTGTTTGAACCTTAATTTGGGCACGGGGACATCTCAATAGTTGGATCTTAGCACCAGGAGCATTGTTTTTTCAGCTGTAAAGAGAGCTGCATCAAGAGCATGTGGCTCTTGAGTAGGAGGAGTAAAGGAGAAGACCTCCACCCTTCTTAGCAGCATTCTTACAAAACCCAAGCAGTCGTGGAATCTAACATTCAGATTTTGCTTGAACCAGGCCAGGACACCACACTGCTAACAAAAGTAACAATGCTGGCTCCCTTGCTCATTCATTTCTATCCCATGACAACAGAAAGATTTATGCTGCCACGCAGGGAACTAGATTAGGGACTGCAATATGGATTCAGTGAGGCTGTGCCAGGAGAGAAAAAGTGTTCCCCCTCACTGGCTACAGGCTCCTAACATGTGCACCTCTTTCATGAAATGCTGGGCTGCATTTTAGGTAGGAAAAATCATGGCCCATTCTTAGTTTCCTTCACAAGTTACACGCTGCATCCACAAGGGCATCTCAAGCCATTCAGCAGAATGGATTTATAGCTTATACAGTATTATTTCCAACTCAAATCTCAGTTTCCTGGGAGTACATCCAAGACTACTGAAGCATCCTGAGACACCAGGAGGAGACTGCTCTGGTTTGCCCCAATTTTGGCTCATTTTTGTCTTCACTGTTGCAAACAGGTTTCAGAGCCAATTTAATAAAGCCACTGGATGATCATTTGTAGATCCAAGAGGGTATTTTTATTTGTAGATGCAAAGTGCCTTACTAAAAAAAGAGACCTTAATAGTTCCCTGTCTTCAGATCAAATCAGTCAAAAAACCCACTAGTTTTCTGAAAGAGAGCTCTTTTTATTAAATAGAGTGCTCAGAAGCAACTGGCAATTTTACCTGCAACGACATAGTCATTACAGAATAAATAATTAGAGTTTCGTACAGCAATCTTTCCCAGTTTTACAGATGTTTTGCTTGAGATTCTAACTGTACAGATTTCAGAACAAAAAATATTAACAGCAAGTTACACATGCAGTTAAAATGTTTCAAACATGGGCACACTAGTGAAAACTAATAAAAGGTACGTCAGATTGAAGGCAGCACCAGCTATAAGATTTTTAACATAACTACACAGAAAATTAGGGTGTTTCAACTGTGAGCTACAGATTCTTTTCTCCTCTTGCTCTTTCTATAGATACCACTTGCAAGCCTTTTCATTAAAATGCATGGGTTTGAGGGTAAGCTAGTTATATTTACACAGGTCATGTTTCCCAGTTAAGAACAAACACTTAGAAAACTTAATTTGAGAGGCAGTATCATGTGCAATAACGTCTGAATCAATTTTTAAAATAATTACTGCTTTCCTCTTGCTTCTCATTAAGCCACTACTGGTGCTGCAAAATTGGCAACTTCTTCAAACCAGTTTGTTCCAGAAAAAGCTGCTCCCATCTAGTTGTGACAGCCTGCTGCTGCTAGTAGAGGGGATAGGTTAAACCAATAAGCAGGCACATCTCAAGGGAAAACTGGCAACTACTGCCAAGATATAAACATTCCAACCAACCACCAATCTAGCAAAAAGTTTATTAAAATTATAATTAATTAGCTGTTAATCAAAATTATTTAAAATCCTTTAAAATGCAAATAAATGAAAACCAGACAAAGACTATTAGCTGTAATCCCCCCTCCGAAAGAGTGTTACAGGCCAGTTTTTATGCTGCAGTACATTGACTTTTCTTGGAAAGCACTGCAGAGCTGAATTAAAATATTTCAGCTGCTCTGTGAAATGGTTCATTGTTTTTGCTATACGTGCCCCATCTTCAAACATTTTAGATAGCATGTGTTAAGACGTCAAAACTGTAAATTTTCAAGGATTGACTCTCTGGCCACTCCTGAATACCTTCAGAAATTCTGATGGGAGAGTTTACATTCATGTCCGAAGCTGTCCAATGCGTTTTCTTCAACAACACAATTACAAGAAGTGTCATAGTGTTAACAAAAGGAAACACTGTTATTGTGGGATAGACAGTGTTTAAATACAAGATGATGAACAAAAAGTCTCACTGTCTTGCAATGAACGTGCTTAAACGATGATGCAGAAGCTGCCAACAATTAAGCCAATTGTCACTGCTGACTGTGATGAGCATTTCTTTCATCAAAATTAAAATACATTCTTTCAAGTCCTGAAATTGTCAAGTATTTCCAAATGGTATGTAATGAATTCAGACATACAACATGCAAGGATTTTTAAGATTCTGTGATATTCTTGCATCATTTTCTCTGATCAGCCAAATATTTAATTTTGAAATAACATTGTGAAAGTGGGTTTAATGCTGTCTAGATTTATACATTCTACTGAAATACCATTTTGCAGACACTCTTAAGATCTTGCCAACAGTGCTCAAGTCCTTTGTATCCATGTGTTTCTGGAACAAGGAAATTAGTACCTTTCTCCATAAATAGCAGCATGTTAACATGTTATTACTAATTATAAAAAAAAAGATGAGTGGGATAAAAAAATTTTGTTGCCAGCATCTCTGGTATGAAGATGGACCCTGCCTTAGAGCACAACACAGTTAATAATAATTTCTTTGTAGCACTACATTTCATACTCTGGTCTTCATCTTTTCGAGTTCTTATCTACCACCAGCTGTTAGTTCAGTAGTTGCAGTACAATGCATCTATTCCCAGAAATCATAGTTATAAAAATAGCAGGTTAGCAGAGTATCATTTGGACAGTTAAGAGCCAGTCACACCCCGAAGAACCAAGCCCTTCTCAGGCACTGAAAGAGTTGGTTCTTCTTAATTCTTTGTTGAAAGGATGAAAACTATACTCCAACATGTGACACTCTTGAGTGTTTTGCCCACTTCTTCTGTTTAGCCCCAGCTACCTTAATGATCCCATCAACACTGAGCAGATGTGAAGGTTAAAAAAGCCTCAAAAAATAACTTCTAAGAATCTGGATCATATTAAGGGAACCAAGTTAGAAGCAGCAGTGGGAACAACAGTATGTAACAGGCTTTAGTCAGAATATTTCAGTATAAATGTCATCCAAACAGGAATGATAACACAATTCAAGACCTTTGACTAGCTCTCCTTCAAGTGCTCAGATGCATCCTTGCAACCTGTTCCTTCACAAGTCTCCTTCCATTCTCAATATGTTCACCACTCAGTAACTGGAAACTACCCGTGAGACTTGGCAAACAACCCTCTTGGCCCTCATTTTTCCAGCCACTTGCCTCAGGGGAGCAATTAAGGTGCCTAAATAGACATACCTAATTTGAGGATAATATCCTGCTTGGCTTCCAGCTACTATTCCAGAAGGAAATAGGGCTCCTGTGGATTGTACAGTACACCTACCAGCCCTTTTTAAAATACTACAGGCATTGCAAAAATTCAGAAATGGCAGAAGATATTCTAGTTCAGACACTTGAATTTCAACTTACCTGCCTATTCAATACCATGTATTTTTGATATTGTGATTTTAAATTCCTGTTGGAAAACACCATTGAGGCACAGAGCTCTTTGCACCCAAACAAACTGCAGTCTGTAGCTCCACAGGAAAACTTGGTTAAAATCGCTAAAGTGTCAATATTCAAAGCCATCAACTTGTTAACTACAGTGTTCACTGCATCTGTCCATATTCTGCTATAGGGATATTTATTTTGAGGTTATCCTCAAGGACAGAGTTCAGAAGTCATCAATACTTCTATTATGTTTCCTTCAAACTATCTCAAAATACAGATTACAGTGATGCAAAAATATAATGGAAAACTCCATCAACTTTATCTGTAAAATATATGTGTGGGGAATGGATGTTCAAAAATACATAGAAATAATGTGCTGATTTAAAATAATAGGCTCTGCCTTTGTTTAAGTTATTTTGTTTGGTGAGAGGGTGGAGAGAGAAAAAAGGGCTGATTGTTACTAAGAAGAGATTTTTTACTAATTAATGTCTCTTCAACATATTCTTCAATAACAGTATGGTAATAGCACATTTACCATCCAAGTATACTGCCCAACACTTCAATCCCCAACAGCAAGAAGGAGGAATTTATGTATTAATCAATAAATTCTGAACATTTTAAAAGGTACATTTTGAATCTGTGCTGCAATTAAATCTGTTATACAACGAATACTTTAACCTGGCAGTATTTTTAAATTTTCTAGATTTATTTTTTTAAAGCTTGCTCTTGGATAGGGACAGAGACAATGAAAAGTAAAAAAAAAAAAAAATATTTGATGAAAATTCTCACTCTAATAAGAGAAAACAATAAAGATACCGATTTCCTGCAGTTTACATCAGGTAAGTCTGAGTGCTCTGCAAGACACTATTAATGGAATAAAAATGTAAGGCTCCAAGCCATTTAATTTATTTAAGTAATACAACCCAAGACTCCCAAATCCAGTCTATTCTAACTCCTTGTTATATTTAAAAGCTATTCAACAATAAAGCTTGTCACAGGCAGGATTTTTGCATCTACGAAAAAGCCACTCTTAATGGCAGCACAAAACTAATACTGATTTATTATGCTGACTCCATAGAGTAAAATTTTGCACCTGAAAGATGGATAAAGTTTCTTTGCAGTGTTGCCAAGTTTTAACACCTTCCGTGGGATTCATCTAAATGTTACACGAAGTTCCCTTCACAGTCATTGCAGACCTAGGTAATAGTTAGGTCATGAGTGGTCTCATTGTTAAAGCAGATGTTTACACTTGGTCAGATGAATCACACCTTAAAAACATCCACTTCTTTCCAGTAACTACACTAATATGCTTATCCGTTATTGGGCATCCGCTTCAATTGCAAGAATTCTTCCGATATTCTAAAACCAGTCATTAAGAGAGGAGAATATCCTCCAAATATCCCTGCAAGTTACAGGGATTGCCTTTTGGGTGTAGATGCTCAGGAATAAAAAGCCAGCTCACTTTATAGTCTTCTCTTACATATGGCCAGTATTCCACAGCACCACTGTAAGGGTTCAAAAAGCAAGGTGCCCAGCTTTTTCCAGACCCCACACAGCTTTAAGACTACCAAGCTGGAGCAATATATGCATTGTGAGATTCACACATGGTTATGCAGCCTTCAAGAACCAGCATTAATTAAGAAGCAGTGTTATCTTCTCAACTGACACTGCATTAATATGAAAATTACTGAATGTAACTAATAAAACACATTCCTTCTGGGTTGAAGAGATGCACTAATTGATCAAATAAGAACAACAGGGATTTCTAACAGCTGCCCTACAGCTTTCAGAAAACAGCAGGTTACAGAGCCAGCAGTGATAGTACTTATGTTCCCATGGTGTATCTCCTTCTGTTGCTGTAATCTGCAGTAGATAACTGAACCATGAGCCAGACCCCGTTGGCTGATGTGAATGAACATCCACATCCACTGAAGAAATCTAATCTTCCTATGGTTTCCCCCATTTTCTCAGAACTAAAGAAGAGCTTCTTCAAAGGCACTTTCCCAGCATGACCCTCTCGGTACTAAGAATGAGGCTTAAGAAAATTCATCTTCTACCAAAACTGGCCTTCTTAAGTGCCATTTATTTACCTTCTGTCCTTTAGACTCACTCAATCTTTTTCCACCTTCTTCCTTTGAGGTACCATACTGCCTCAAAGGATTGATAATGAAGTTCTGAAAATATTACACTTAGCATCCAATACCAGTTTGGGAAGGAACTAGGACTGTACTTCTATTCCTACTTTATTTTTAAGGAATATTCACAAGGGTTCCACCATGACATTGTGGTTCTTAGTCTAGTTGTCTGGCATAATGACAAATGAAAAGCAAAAACAAACAGCCACAACTTTAAGCGAACAACAGTGATTCTGGCAAAAGTTTTGAGTCAGACATCCTGCAGCTCACAACACCTACACTATACTCTCAAAAATTTGTATCAGTCAAAAGGCAGCCAAAGAAACCATATTAAATCTGACCTCATCTCAGTGAAACTGGGAGCAGGGAAAAAGAAAAAAAACCCACACAATACATACAATCAGATTGGAACAGAATACAATAATACTGTTGCTAAATGGACTTTTAAAGGATGCAAGATTAGCATTTAGCCTCTTAAAGAATCCAGATTACATTCAGCTCTTGCACAAAGGGTGGAATACAGCAAAGAGGACTGTCAGCTGAATCCATTTGGGATACCCATATATATATACACATGTATATATATATACGCAACTTTATATATAAGGTCATCTTCATTTTGCCAGAACAGCTTCTAGACTCATTATTTTGAAGTGAGATCATTCTCCCTGTTGAGTGTCAATGGCTGTGATATCTAAAAGACACAAACTACCACAAACCATGGCTTTGCTTCTAACTTGTATCTAGTCCAGCTGTAAGGCCATTTCTGAAAAGCAAAAGGCAACAGAGTCCTGTCTCCCTGCACAATCCATCAAGATGCACACAATTTTACCTATGGTGCCAGTGCCAAAAGTCTATGTATCAAATAGCTATTTACTTAGTGATAAAAGCAATACTTGCAAGTCATTCTTATGGTATAGACAGGAGTTATGACAAACAAGATAAAACCAGGGGTTTTTGTTTTGTTTCATTTTTTGTTTAAACTTCACTGCTAGATCTGGGAAGACAACAGGTCCTCTCACATGTTCCACTCCAGAAACTTCTGAACTCTTTCACAACACTGGACTCTGCCTTTGCTATGAAGCAGAAAATAAACATTCTATTTAACAACTTGGAGTGCAATATTTGAAGAAAGAGCTGCTAGTAGCTCTGGACTCCCGTTCAGATAAACTATCTGAACACCACCTATGTTTATCCAAGGAAAGAATTCTATGTCTCTGTTTTGAGGTAATACTTAGACAACATTTAACACATGGACCCTGAACACATGAACACGTTGGAGTTTCTTGCATAGAGAAGGGACTGAGGAAAAGTTTAGAACCTCTCAAAAGAGATAAAGTTCCTTTAACAGATGATTAAACTAAATCTAAGTACTCTAAATTCAGTGATTTCCAAGATATGCTAGCCAGTGGGTTATACCTTCACAGTCCCTTCTCCCTACTCCCAATGGGAAGAGAAAACTGAACAATTGAAGGCCAAGTAGTCTGTAGTTGGTTAAGTTCAACAAACAGTCCATAGGTTAAAACAAGTGAGAACAATAGCTGCTTATGTGCGATGGAAAGCCCCCAAACAAGACAAAAGCAAATAAGGAACAGAACTATTGAGTGCTGAAAGCAAGAAAAGGTAGGAATCTGCAAACACCCAAAAGAGATAAATCTAATCCAGAGGTATGATACCCCCAGGGTTTCAAAGTTCCCAGACATTTAGCCATTACTGAGGCCCTGTTATGGGACACTACTCATCACTACATAGCTCTACATTCATTCAACAAAGCTTGTCTGCTAAACAGATTGTCTTTATCTCAGTTTATAACTGATGAGTTGCCTGCTACCTAATTTAGCATTTTGGGGCTGTGATACTGAAATCAGCCAGATAGAAACTTTCTAACAAGAGTTTAGAGTATTAGAAAGCAAGCACTCTTTATTGCAGTGCACTGGTCACTTGAAAGATTCTTCCTCTAACCAAGTGCCCTGAGCATCAGGTAAACAGAGTTTTTCATCATACACACTGATGACATACTTACTAGCTATCCCCCCCTTACCTGATGCATACATATTACTTTATTTGACATAGTCATACTCCTTATCAGGAGTCCTTACATGGTTCTTTGGGGGTCTTCTTCAGTGGTCTTCAATGTCCAGTGTCCTTTTCAGGTGGCTGCTCCTCGACCTCCACTTTTGAGTAAGCACAATATCATTGTTTTCTATAACTTCTGCTTTGTCAGCCTTGCAGAGCTGAGCTGGCATCCTACTTGCCTTTTGCATGACTCCTGTTTGCCTAAGTTACATTCTTTATCCATTTCTCCAAAGCTGTGCTGTTCTGTTCTACTGTCCTCAGACTAAAACGATGTTCTGTTCTACTGTTAGCTGGGCAATGCTATGAATTTCAACTTTTACTTGAAAACTGTTGAAACAATAGTTACAAGTCACAGAAGTTTCTCCAAAGACAAGGATGATTCAAAGCTACTACCCCTTCTCCTTAAACCAACTGATGAGGAAAGCATGTAATTTACACTCCTACATCATTTCAGCAACTAGTTTACTCATTTTACAGCAGAGACCAGGTTAGAAAAAAATAAGTATTTCAATCCACACTTTTGCTGTTCAGGACAATTTTGCATACTGCTTATTTCTAGTAACAGACTTGTTGGTGCTGGGCTGTTTTATCAAGGCACTGCACCTAGCACTTAAAATTAGAACCTTGCTCCCACTTTAAATGTCTCATTCTCCAGTCCCAGCAGTGCTGCAGCTCTCTCCCTCTTTCTTTCCACCTACTCATTCCCTGTGCAGCTGCCAGCATTCCCTCCCCTAAGAGCATCAGTGTTACAAGTACCCTGACATAGCAGGTTCAGCAGCAACTGCCTAAGCACAATATGAACTTGCGTGAGGGCTGGATTATAGCATTAGGTCAACAAACTTCAGCTCCACACATCCTTGACCACGCTCAGACTCTACAGCACATGCCTAGAAATTAATGAAGCCGATCAAGTAAGTTTTATTAAATGCCTTCTGACCTCAAGCAGACATCCTAGAAAATACAGGGGGTTTTCTAAGTCAACATGTGTGTGAATACAGTCCCATTTCTTTTTTACATGCTACAATACAGACAGATGTGTCAGCTCATTGGGAAAATTATACAGCCACTTTTCAAATTAGGCAATCACTTTAGTTCAAAGGGTATTTGCACTACAGTCTTGTTTTATTCAAATTGGACTATGTGCACTTGAGGGACTACAGTTGAAAGGGGAACTCTCCATTTTAATAGAAAGTTGCCTGTGGCAACTTGTTATTAATCAGAAGCAGAAATCTTTCTACATTCAGAAGGCAAATGGCTTAGCTCCCCTGTCCATGTACCCCCTTTTACAGAGGACTTAGCACTAGAGTTGCAGATTTCTTTTTTGAAATGAGTACGTCTCCATGACCCAAATCCATGTTACAAACAAGGGCCCTCAAAACCCATGAGTGCAGTTCAAAGAGCTGAGCCTTGCTTACTGTCATCCTTTTTCCCACAGCCCACTGATAAACTTCAAAAATAACTAGAAAGCTTGTTCAACATCAGTCCTCTATCATGTTAGTAATGTATGTAAGGTAATATGCAATTTTCTCCCACATAAAAGCTTCAACTAAGCATTTACTTAAATCACTGGAGAGACAGTATCAAGTAATTAGGGACATTCCTCGGCTCAACCTTCAGTTTCTTAGCTGATTTTACAAGACTGTTTCCTATTAAAAATGGTGTCATTTTCTTACTTCACACAACTGTTTCATGCTTTCTTTGATGGTAAACATTTATGGTTTTATACATACTCTCTGGCCAGTAAGTAAAAAAGTAGATAATTTGGTCAGTTCAACTATGGCACTGATGCCTTCAAAGCACATTTGAACTGCAAGTACATACTTTAAACACTACACAACTCCATAGCTACCTAATTGCTGAGGTAAATTTTAAAAGCATCACTGGAATTTTTCTATGAAAAGAATTTTTCTGTGACCTTTAAATTTGCCAAAGAAAAGAGAATGCTTCATAAAACTGTTACAGCACATAAAAGTTAAATAAAAATTAGTAAGTCCAATAGAAGATTTTGATACTATTAACAGTTCAGAGGGATCATCTACACTGGCCCACAAGCCACACTTCCAGCCATACGCACCTGAAGAACCCTGCCTGACCAGTGTGTTATGGAGGCCAGATACCCATCTTCAGCCCATGGAGAATCCTGTGCTGGAGCAGGTGGATGCCTGAAGGAGGCTGTGACCCCATGGGAAACCCATGCTGGAGCAGGCTCCTGGCAGGACCTGTGGATCTACGGAGAGAGAAGCCCACACCGGAACAGGCTTGCTGGCAGGGCTTGGGATCCCATGGGGGACCCACAGTGGAGCAGTCTGTTCCTGAAGGGTTGCACCCTGTGGAAATGACCCATGCTGAAGCAGTGTGCAAACAACTGCAGCCCGTGGGAAGGATTCACATTGGAAAAGTTTGTGGAAGGCTGTCTCCCGTCAGAGGGACCCCACACTGGAGCAGCAGAAACACCATGTGACAAACTGATCACAACCCCCATTCCTGTCTTCCTGCACCACTGAGGGGGGAGGAGGGAGTGAATTGAGCATACAGTTAAGCCTGGGAATGAGGGAGGGGTGGGGGAAAGGTTTTTTTAAGTTTGCTTTTTCTCCTCATCTTCCTACTCAGATTATGATTGGTCATAAATTCAATTAATTTCCCCAAACTAAGTCTGTTTTGCCCATGATGATAATTGCTGAGTGATTCCCCCGTCCTTATCTTGACCCATGAGCCTTTTCTTATATTTTCTCTCCCATTTCCAGTTGCGAAATGGAGTGACAGAGCAGCTTTGGTGGGAATCTGGCATCCATCCAAGGTCAAACCACTGCACTACTGTATTAAAGTATTTCATTTTACTGCAAAAACCTTTTAAAAGTCTAAATTTCCAATTTCAGAAATAATGGATTTTTTAATCTAGTCAGTTACTCATCCTGAAATACAGTCCTATTTAGAATTCACCTTAAGTTCCTTTTGGTTTTCCCCTGACTTGTTTTTAGATTAGATACAACAGGCAAAATACCAGCTTTACAAGTTTACCGTTACTGGGAAATTCCACTAAATAATATGGAAATTCCTCCTACAGCATCTTAACACACACAATACTGGCATAAAGATTTTCCTGTACAAAAGACAAGTTTCTTTAACAACACTACCTTTGGAATCAAGAGTTTCAGCAAAATTTCTTTCTCAAATTTAACAAACTGCATGAAGTCACTTTGTAGTACACACGGAATTCAGCAGACCAACCTAAAAGCCTGCTGCATAACTGAGTAGTTCTTCAGGACATTCCTCCTAGGAATGAGCTAGCCCACAAAGAAGACACTCGTTCTTCCACTTGCCTCTTCATGAACATATACACCACTATTTTCCCTTGCTCTTCAGACAAGACATTTTCTTAAGAGATTGCTCTATTATAAGCATTAAAACAACCCAACACACTTTCAATTAGACATAGACCTGAGAATTTTTAATACATTAATACATATTTGCTTTCCTAATGATCCTTTCACCTTATGATCTAGGATTCTTTTCCCCTGCTAGAAGTACTAATTGCTTACCAGAGACATTATTAAGCTGATTTTGTATCGAAACACAGCTAGGTTGGCCTCTGAGGATAGAAATCTTTGTCTGAAAAGAAGTTTCACACAATGATACAGCTATTTTGATAACTTGTACAGCTTAATTTCTGTAAGGCTTCCAGTTGGAATGAGCTTGGCAACTGCAGTTGTTTTAACACTCATCTGATGTTCCTGATGGCTTCAGCTTTTCCATCTCCCACTTTCTATGAGTGAAAGAAGCAAGAACATAAATGCATCCAAATTACCCTGGAAACACTATTCTGCATATATACCTAAGATAATAAACATCTATTACATACTTATATTAATCATGTATCGGAGCAACCATGATTCAAGCTTATTTCTACAACATGCAGTTGTCTACCTTAATAAAGGCTGCATAGGCAGGCCTCCAGATTTTTATGGAATTCCTGGTAGAAAAGAAAGCAGAATTTTTTGGCAAATATATCCCTACTTCAAATTATACTTGTACAGTAAGTATCATCCCATTGTACATCTCTCGAGAGCATACTTTTCTCTAAAAGAAGGGTATTATAACTAGAAAAGTTAGAACTTTCTCTAGGTAGTTCATTCATTAATATTTTAAGCTTTTACTAGCTTAGTGACTTTTTAACCAAGAGATTTGTGCGTTACAGGCTATCAACACAGTAATACTGTATTTCACCTGTAACAATGCTAAATGCATTTCACATATGCAATCTCTGGGGCTCTGGGAATTTTCAATTCAAAATAAGCACAAAACGATAACTAGAAATCAGAACATGAAAATGTTTCATCCAAAACATGATGTTTTGTTTCATCTAAAACATGAAAACTAGACGTCTTTCCTATACATACTCCTGTAACATACACTATTTCCAAACATTAGTACTCCCACATCTCCTTATGCTGGAGGTTAATTCACTTCTTGATGCACTACAGCAGAAACAACATGATCCTTGTGAAAAGGATGCATAGATGTTTGTGAAAGTGTGAGTGTATAGCCACACAACTAAAACATGGGCTCTTTGTAATGGCAAAGATGGAAAGAATTCACTTTAAGCAAGTGAGAATATCAAGGGTGAAATGAAAATAATCATTTGTAGCAGCAGATGTAGAAAAATAATCTTAAGTCTTCTTGGACTACCAAGGCGTGGAAGAAAAATTGAACTTCACCATAAGAAACCTCAAATGAAGCTATTATATCCTTCAAACTAACTAATAAGGATCCCAATCACTATCCAACTAAAAGAGGAAAGTAACAAAAGAGACAAGTAACAAAATCTAAGTTGATGTCAAAAGCTGTATTTTCAAGGTCAAATGAAGTGATGAAAGTCCAGATACAAAGATCAGATGAGAATCTGAAAGAATTTGAAGCTATCTGTAAAAGGACTGACTGTGGGACATAATAAAAAAGCAGATGTCATCCACATATGAGGGGATGCCAAGGGTAAGGTCTTCATTCCATCATTAGAGAACTTTAAACTGTATTGCTAAGCAAGTATTTCTGGAAAGTAATGACCTCAAACATAAACATCTCTGAAATCCTTGTTTAGTAAGTCTGAAGCATTTATTCCTTACTTAACAGCATGTATTGAACATATTTGAAATGTTAGTCTGGACACTCCCCAAGAATTTAGATCAGGGGATTGTCCAAACATTATAAGCTTCTAACAGCTTCATGTAAGTTTGCTTGCTAGCAGCTTTGCTACAGAGGAGTTACAGAAAAAAAATGTTTCCGTCTACTGTTTTGGCATTGACCCTAGCAAGATTTTGTGATGATACCTGCATAAAACTTTTATATGCAGCTCCATTCACAAGTATTTCCGCGCACCACTTCCAAGTCTATTTCGTGTACAGATTTATGATAAAGAACAAACAAGGATACTTGCAACTTAAAAAGTTTTGAAAAGGAATAGAATCTCAATCTCTAACTTTGCAGCTTTCATGCACCTGTTTCACATTTGAAAATTCCAGAAGAATACCATGAGGGTCTCCACAGTACAGACACTACCCTTTAAGTACAGTACTCACTCACTGAAGTGCACCTTAGACAAAATTTGGGCAAATGGCAGACTTCTAATGACAGCCTTTTTTTGTATGCATCAGTTGTAACTCACACAACTAGATAGTAAAGAATGGCCATTTGAGAAACAAAAAGAAAACCCCCATGAACTTAGCCAAATAGTTAGTAGAGGTGTCTGTAGATACTTGCTCACAAGTGGGTGTCACATTTACAGAGCTGCTCTTGCAGCACTCCCTGAAGTTCATAATGTTCTGTCTGACAACACATTTTTTGGCAATGCAACACCAAAATTACCACCTATAGCAAATAAGCTGCCACTGGACATTTGGAAAGCAAGCAGTGAACTCTCCAATGCTAAAATTACTGGTGTCTGACACACTGATGATTCTTCAACACCTCCAACTTCAGGAACAGTACAGAAATCAGAAACTCCAGGTTTTCTTTTCTATATAAGCTATTCTTCTTCAAAACTGAGTGCATGTGGCAGCATACAATATATCCATGCCAACTGGCCTTTCCACCAGTTTGCCTTTGCAGGAGGAATACTGGCTAACATCCATCACATGAAACTCCTCTGCATGTCTTGCCACTTGTCTGCTGGTTATCCATGCTGAATCTTGTATTCAAGTGAGCAACTCCAGAATTCTTAATTCACTCTACATCTTTAAGCTTGAAGTCTTTTCTTTCACAGCTCCCTAATTAGTTGTTAGAATCTTTACATAAAGAGAGCCAACATTTTCCCAAATAAATTTGCCTGTGTGTTGAAAGTTGAAGGCACACCGTATTCTACTAAACTGAACAAATGTTTCTTCTTGGAAACAGTTTGATGAAGACAAAAAGTAACTCCAGATTATACTTTAAACTCTACCTCTTTAGCTACCTGTTTCTCAACTAATTTCAGTACTGATACAACACTCAAGCCTGGTTTGGTGAAGCACTTTTCAAATCACATCCTCTCTTTTGTTCAAGAGGGACTTTCTTCAAGCTTCTTTTTGTGCAGCATCTTAGCGCTCAGCACACGTGCATAAGCAGTCTGCCTGCTTATCTCTCAGGACATTTCCTAGTTTGCAATTTGATTGTGTTCCTTCCTTAGGACATTCCTTCCAGTGCAGACAGCTTCCTTGCTGTTTATTTCTTCAGTTTAGTCACAGTAATTTCGTAATTTACATCATAAGAGTTATTTGTTATCCAACTTTCTAAGTTTATACTCCTCAGTTTATTTCTTCATGTCATTTTTCATAAGCATTTTGCACAACATATTACCAGAAGAGCTGACAGTTTTGCACTGCTTTGTCCTTCCTTCCACGTTGTAAGATTTTAAGAACCCCTCCAACTGTAACAAATTTCCTCTATATAATCAGTTTTAGACAATAACAGGTGAGTTTTTTTCCCAATCCTAACTTCAAGTTCACAGCTTTTTTTGTACCGGTTGGAAAACAGAAAGTAGACAATGCACATCACCAGGTTCAGCCATAGCTAGCTAATATACAGTCCCTGTCACTTTAACCAGGGCAAACACATGACAAGATATAAAAAATGTCCCACTGGACAATGAACTGTAGTATGGAAGCATAAGTCAACAGGGTAGAAATAATTGTCACCAAAAGTGCAGTATGTGTAGAATGAGGAGGAGTATGTAGTGTGAAAGTCATTCATACAGAACCAACTCACAATCAAAAGGAGGGAAGAGAGCTACAAGTTTACTGTTGCTATGATTCATTATCAAGCAGATGTTTGAACAGCACTAATCTTTTCATTCTTATCATACATCTCATTCCTCATTCAGCTACAGATCCCTATTTCTGCTATATTTATATGGAGCATCTGGGAATGGACCTGTGCTGTTCATGACCTCAAATCTCAAACGACAATGATGATGATATCACCTCTTAAACTATGTTGTGAACTCCAGAGCTTGTATCTATGCCCTCTTTCCTATTTCTAAGTATCTAATCTCGAAATACCTCATCATACTGCAGAGTCTGTGTTTTTCTGTTCCTCCCATGCAGAATTTCCCATTTCTACTCATAGGCATGAGCAATAACATGCCGTAAATCAACTAAGCTTAAGTATATAGGCTTTAGGTCTCAGAGATTTTCCCATTCTGTAACTTTTGATTAGGCAGTCTGACTATGACATACATTACATGCTTAAATTAAACACTGAATGAATATACTAACACAGACAATCGCACAGATGAAGAGGCTCAGCATATCCTGTTAACATACTTGGGAATTTCTCCGATATTCTGAAGCAAATCTCTAACTGTCCCAAATATTCCTTTCTCTCAAGAGGGCATTTCCGTTACGAATTGCTGCAAACACTTCGCATATTCAAGTTGTAATCTCTTGGTCAGAACTCTGGCAGTGCGGTGAAATTTTCCTAGATACATTTAAAGGACTTAAGAACGGTCAACCTGGAGCTACTACTTTTCCCTTGAGCCCCCACTACACATCCCAGTGAGAACAACCTCCTCTATTACCTATGGATTAGCTCATTCCATCACACTTCCTCTCTTCTATTCACGTTTTTCTAAGACCTTGACCAGCTTCCACTACAGGATGAGTGTTCGCACTTTTTTCTAAGACAAAATTGCCTTTAACAAAACTAAGTGATCCATTAGACCTAGCCTAAGAGGGCTAGGGAAAAAAAAAAAATCAAAAACATTAGGAAAGTAGTTTCAAACTGGAGGAGTTTATTCCACATCTTCTACAGCGATATGCACTTTTCAAATACACTGACACAGGCTACTATGTCAGTATATGAGCTTAACAAAACTTCCTCGTGGCATTCTCCCTTCGGCAAGGCAATTAGCAAGTAAGTGGTGCATGAATGCATTAGCAGAGCCATCCAGGCTGCCCATCGCGCGGACAAGTGTTGTTATTATTGCTCGGCCGCCCCGGTCCCCGCCCAGGCGCGGGATCGCTCCCGGCCGAGCGCCGCGCACGGTGGATGACACCTGCAGGACTCCCCTCCGGCCGCGCTCCACACTCCAAACGTCACTCAAAAAAAGTCTGTTTTCTCGCTACGTTTTTGTGCCCCTGTTATCAGCCCGTGTTCAGGTTTTCCGCCGGCCAGGGGCCAAAGCCTCCCGGCTCCCCTCGAGAAGGGCTGCCCGGCCCCGCACACACGGCCCGGCGCGGGGAGCGGGGCCCGGCTCTCACCGCTCCTCTCCATCAACACAGAGAGGTCCTGGGAAAGCACAATAGTTCTGCCTTCCCTCCGAGGTGGGAAATTTAAAAAATAACGATTAAAACAAACCAAACCAAAGCACAACCCCGCCGCCAGCCTTGGCGCTGGCGAGCAGCGAGCACAGCCCGTCCCGACAGCTCCGTGCCCCAGCAGCTCCGCGGCCGGGCACCCGCACCCCGCCCACAGCACCCGGTCGCGACAGCTCCCCGTTCCCCGCACCAATCGCGACTCACATGCCTCCGGGTTGCGGGGTGGAGGGGGCAGCAGCCCTCAGCCAGGCGCCCACGGGCCAGGCAGGCAAGGGGGGGTACGGCAGAAGGGCCACTTACCGGGCGTGCAGTGCAGGGGTGAGGCCGGCGAAGAGACGGGCGAGGAGGGAGGCGCCGCCGGTGGCGGCTCCTTGGGGGCGGCGGCGGCCGCGAGGGTCAGGACGGGGGGCAGCATGAGGTACCGGTCGGGCTGCGGCAGGCAGCGCTGGCACACCGAGTGCAGGGCAGGGCAGCAGCTTGGGCCGCCGGCTCTGGATGGGCTGGCCGCACACACCGCAAGTGTCCAACAGGTTGAGCGGGGCCGCGTCCCCGCCGCGCTCCGCCGGGCCCTGCCGGCTCTCGGCCTCGTTCTCCCCGCTCAGCGCCGCCGCCGCTGCCCCCGGTCGCTCCGCCGGGCACGGCCCCCCCGCCACCGCCGCGGCTGCTACCGCCGCTGCCGCCTCTTCCATTGTCCTGCGCCGGCCGCCGCCGGAGAGCCGAAGAGAGGCGGGGCAGCCCCGCCGCTTCCCGCCCGCGCCGCCACCGCCTCCCGGCCCCCGCCCGCGCGGTGTTTGTGTGCCCGCCCCGGCAGCGGCCGCCCCGCCGCGCCCGCCGCCAACGGCCGCCCGCGCCCCGCCCCGCCCCGCCCCGCCGGGACCGCGCCCCCGCCCCCGCTACGTGCGGCGAGCGCTGCCCCGCCCGCCCCGCAGGAACCGGCCCGGCGGCCGCGGAGCCCCGCCCCGCCCCGCCAGCCCCGCCCCGTCCTGGGAGCACCGCCTTCTCCCCGCCGTCAGTGACCGCCCTCTCTCGGCTGGGTGGCAAGCTGGCTCTGTCCGGGTGAGGCGAAGCGCGGGAAGTTCCTCTTGAATGTGAGGAAAAACTTCTTTACTGTGCGGGTGACCGTGCTCTGGAACAGGTTGCCCAGAGAGGGTATGGAATCTCCCTCACTGGAGATGCTCAAGAACCGTCTGGACACAATCCTATGCCGTGTGCTCTAGAATGACCATGATTGAGAACGGGAGGTTGGGCCAGATAACCCATTGATGTCCCTTCCAACCTGACCCATTCTGTGATTCTGTGAAAGACCTTTGTCCCTTGGACAGGGCATTAAAAGAGGTTGCCGTTCTCCCTGCCCCGTGTGCAGGTGGGAATCCGTAAGTTTTGGCCCGTGCTTGGCTTGGTGGATCACAGCAATACCACCACATGCGGCCATGGTGCCTGACTGAAGCTAACTGGTGATTGGTACAATTAAAAAGATACAATAGGAAAGTACAATTCTGGTTTAGACACAACATTTTATTTAATCAAAGGCCTTAAGTATTGTTCTGGTGAGACACTGGAACAGGCTGCCCAGAGAATTTGTGAATGCCCCATCCCTGGGAGTGTTCAAGGCAATGTTGGACTGATACTGAAATCAGCTAGAAAACAAACTTTCTAACACAATTTTGAGTATGAAACAGCAGACATTCTTTATTACTGCACCGGACACATCAGAAAGATAGCTCCATTAATCTGATGTGTGTCCTGAAGGTACAACAAGATATTTATTCCATCATGATCATACATATTGATTACAGTGTACTTCCTGCCTAATACATAAACATCACTTTTCATAGAATTTGCATGCAGCTGCCTCCTACTGGAAGTCCTTTAATGGTCCTAGAGGGTTGTCTGAAGGGGTCTTAGGTGGTCGTGCTCACTGAGTGCCCCCAATGTTACAGATGACCTTTCCTTGAACTTCTCTTGGGGCATGCGCTGTTGCCTCTTGTTACATAAGTGTGCCAAAAAAGCCATTATATTCCTCATTATCTGTTTATCTACTGGTTCCAGCTACATTTATCATCCTGTGTGCACACTTTTACATTCTTTTATCTTTTCTTGTTAGTTGGTCTTTAAGCTCTATCCAGCAACTTCAGGGAAACTGAAAATTTCTGTTCTCTGTGTTATCTATCAGGACAAGAGTTTGAGCAACCTGGTCTAGTGGAAGGTGATGTGCCCATGGTAGGGTGGGGTGGAAGCAGATAATATTTAAGGTCTCTTCCAACCCAAACTGTTCTATGATTCTGTGAGATTCTGTGAAGTATGCATGCAGACACAGAGCATTGCCTACACATTGGTCAACCATAAACTGATCCAAGCTCCTCAGAATACTCCAGATGTCTGTGCTTAAATTCCCAGAGCACCTAGTATACTTCCCACTTCCTTGCAATTTCATCAAGACCCTAACATCGGTCCCATAATAAATAGGACCGTAAAAAAAAGCTGTACATGACAAAATATGAATTTCTTCAGCACAAGGAACAATTGTGTACAGGAGCATTGTCATGATTCAGCATGTCTCACATGCATAATTTATCATGATAACAGGAGAACGATACTACAGGTTGTTTTGGGGATGAGGAACGGATTTGGCTTTACAAGGAATTGTTAAGAAGGAAATGTCATTCTCTGACTATCAGTGGAGGAGACAAGCCATGCATTCTCAACCCTTGACCTGCCAACACATAGGGAAAAAATGCCTCCAGAAGCAGTCTCCTGAAGTACACCTTCTGTCTTGCAGTTCAGCTACCTCTGTCTCTTTGCTAAGAGTCGCCAAGTGGTAGGATAAAGCCTTGTAGTTCTCTTTCCTGCCCCCCACCGGTTTGGCTATCCAACGCCCTATGATGATGTGCTAACAATCCATTGTGACAGGAGCTAACAGGCTGAGAGCATGCAAGTGTGAATGATGTAATGGGTTCTGGAATTAGGGAGAGTAGTACAGGTTCTGCAAGGTGAAAATTATCAAAAACGACATTAGAAAGGGTCTGTTGGGGAACAGGCAACAACTGGAGAATGGTTGATTAGTATTAAGAGCAAGCATGATCAGAAACCCGGTAAGTAATACATTTGTGAGGAGTAATAGCAAGTCATAAGATCATCAAACTAGGTGGCTTCTATAACTAGTATAAACTATTTCTCTAACAGATGTCAACACAGGAAAATAGCAATACTGTGTAATGGTACAAAGATCACCCTGTGAAGGAACTGAGCAGACGCTTCGTTGCAAAAGATGATCCCCTGAGGCAGTGTCCCAAAGATTAGTAAAATAATAGGATTATGTTTCCTGCAAAATTTGTTTGCAGGGATGTTTGCAAAGCTCGCTCAAACTGTGCTGTAAAATCTGTAGTTGCGTGGCATCTGAACATCATCTGATTTAAAATGAAAGTTTGAACTTGCATAATTTGAATTTAAATGTAGAGCCTTCCCGTTAGTGGTAGCATCGTATTAGGAGTACATGGGACAGGAACTAAAAGGACGAACTAAATGGAGGAACAGAAAAAACCACCCTGAGATAACTAATCATTCAGTATGTGAAAACAAGGGAGTGAGGGAAAAAGCTTTTAAATGTAACCACATTGTTTAGACAAAATGTGACAACGATCCGTGAAAGAAGTGGCATCCCGTTATAGTCACTTGGGTGCACAGCTTTTGGCCACAGCTACACCACACCTGGCCACCAGGGAACACAGGCAGAGCTGGCTTGGGGCTGTTGGAAAAGGTCACGTAGACAAGCCCTCAACGAGGCAATATGTGCTGTACCTGCTTTAGTCTGAAAACATCTGATGGTTTTGTGTAGTTTCTGAGAAGACAACTTTTTGGGCTCTCCAGCGTTTCACTGGAATGAGTCAAACCAATGAAGAAAGAATGAAGATGGTGACAAGATGATAGCTAGAAATCAAGATGACTAGCTACAGGAAACATCCAGAACTGAGGTTGCTTCCCTCTTCCACACTCACAAGAACTTCAAAGCTTGCTCTGCTACTTGTTACCTCTGTTCACAATTTGTGAGTTTTACTACATCCTCTGCTTCTTCTGGACATCCCATTTAAAGCAAATTCCAGAAGCATTTTGCCTTCTGTTCAGATATACACTTTGTGGCTGCAATCTAGATCTTTACCATTTGTAATCTACATTCCTGTGATATACTCCACAAAATGTTATCATTCAGAAACTTCAGCTGCAGAAAGAAATGGCTGCCAGCTGCACTGAAGAACTTCTCAATGGAGATCTCATAACTAGAAGCTCCTTGCACTTAGAATTTATTTGCTGGCTCTAATTTCCTCCTTTTGTCCCTGGTTCAGTTTGTCTCTTCCCTGTATTTCTAGATTTTCTAGCAGTCAGTCACTTGGGCTTACAAATGCAACCCTTCCCAGATTGCCCCTAAACCTCAACATGGGCACTTCCTCCTCTTAAAACAGCCGTGTGACACTAAAGAGTCTCTTTCCAAAGTTTTTTTTTTACAGACCAAAATAAAGCCACGGGGCTTTACAGTGTGACAGCTCAATTTAACCTTTATGTGGCAACAGTGAAGGAGGTGGGGAGGAGACTCAGTACTCCACATGTGTCATTAAAAAATGCTCTTGCCACAGAAGTCATCCAGGATGTAGATCTGGCAGCTTTTTGGCCAGGCTGTATTACAGCAACATGAAGCAGTCACTGGGAGGATGAATATACAGAATTTACTGGTCTGTGTTCTTTTGAGAAATGGACATCTTAATATATGGTTGGTTTTCCTGCTGAGCGAAATCCGTAAAATATAAAATATGTTCACTGGAAGCAAGATAAATGCATTAGGAATTCATGGTTAGGGAAATGTAATATATTAACCTTTCCAGCAACAGTGAAGAAGGAGAACTTTACATACTAAAACATCTGGAACAACCAATGATTGAGCATAGTGCCTCACTAGCTCTTATGGTTGAATTAGGAATTAATCTAGAATACGGCTTAGATCTGTAGGCTGCCTTTTGGCCACAATCAAGAACCCATCAAGCTATAGTAAACTACTACTTTTCCTTTCAGTAAGGAGAGGGTGAGAGAAACCTCAGGTTCAGGTAATTTTCTTAGGATTCCCAACTTTCTGTTTTCTATACTTCACTCACCTAACATACACAGACACACACATAAAACTTTTCTTCCAGGCTGGAGGATGGTTTCTTGAAAACCTTTTTTGTGTCCTATTATATATGCTCTTTAGCCAAATAAAATATTTCTCCAGCACCTGGCAAATAACAACTGACACTTTCACAACTGAGAAGAGATTCACTTTACCAGTTTCAGCTGGAAGCTCACCAGAGATAAGGCTGGATCCAGCACTCTGGAGTGGGCCAGCTGCCATGTCATGTTTCCAGTTCTCCACCCAGCATGCTGTAAACTATGGAATAACATCACCTCTGCACCGTTTCCTATTGGTCTCATGGTCAGAGAAGACACTCTGCTTTTGTAAATTAACCCTGGGTTCATCCTGTTAGATTTCCTTTCAGTGAAAAGGAGCTTGCCTAAATGGAGAGGCAACACGCCAGTTCTGAATGCCCAGTATTAGATAAAAAATGATGAAAATGACTGTGGTATTCACAAACTCTTTTTCTTCCAAAAGATATTTTTTAGGGTTCACTATCGTAGAAAGTACCACAAACACATGGAAACAGCCTAGAGATACACGAACATATCCCAGTTAATGTCTCCCAACAGTGCTCTATCCACTTGTTTTATCAGACACTTACAGGTAGCATCTCTAATTCCCAGTGGACCTTTGGAACCCTGTATCTCTCCTAGGGATGAGTAGGATGCTAGGCCTGTCCATATAGAGATGCTGTGGTTCAAAATTTAACCTCTTCCCCTTCAAAGTCCCTGTGCTCCCTGGCTGTGCAGCATCAATGGAAGTGGGGCACCCCAGGGTAACAAGCACAAATCAGCTCTGATAATTTAAGAATGCAACTGCAAGCTAACCTCTGATGAGTTAAACCCAGATATTCAACCAAATAATCAGGCCAACAGACCATATTCCTAAATTATCACAGGCCAGCTCCAAATCTGTCATATTCAGTTTCTTTTCTAACACATAAAAGGCCAGAAATATCTTTCTGCAGCAGCACAAGTAACCTCATTGGGTATTAGACTCATTTCAAGGAACTTGGGAATTGCCCAGTGGGGGCCACAGCTTCTGTTGATGAATCTCAGTAATTATAAAGCAGGGGGTATAGTTGTATTGCCTGTAGCTTTGAAATTCAGTAATAATTGATTGCTTAGCTCCCTACCTGCCTAAGCACTTCCCTTGCCCTGTCTCAACGATCCTTGTGGGTGCCTCCCAACTCAGCATATTCTGTGATTCCTTATCTCATGAGGGTTTCCTACTCAGGTTTTTGTTAGCACTGTTGCTAGAGCAAAATGAAGCACTGCCAGCTCCTGGTAAGGTATGAACAAAACAGCATTTCCTCAAGTCACCTGGCTCTGCTGGGAGACTGTAATCTACCACAGTGAGATTCTGCCCTGACTTCCTTCCTGAAAACGGACTTCATAGTCTTCCTTTTGAGGGAGAATGGAGGAGGAAAAATGCTGCTTTAACAGTCAGGTAGTAGGTGAATGCACATGGAAAATAAGCCCTGCATGATATCTTTTCACTTCCCTAGCATGAGTCTTTAGCTGCAAGGAGAATCAAAGATTCTCTTAACAAAAAGGTTCCCAGGTTTCAGAATGTGCACTTCCATTCAGACTGGGAAAGAGTTTCCCCAAATTTAAAATAATTTTAAAGAAAAGTATTGCAACATAGTCTGGATTTGATTAAAAACTATGCTTTCAATACATGTATTTTGTTTGGATTTTGATATTTCATTTATTACTATGTTAAATAAATTATATACTGCCACATGAAGTATCTGGAACTTTTTTCCTCCAAAAGGAGGAAAAGACACTTACAAAATTGCTAAAACTTTTACTTCAACCTTACAGTTTTCTAAAGCATTTTTATTTAAAAAAAGAGAAAGAAAAAAAAAATCCCCAAACCTCTGCGGACTGCAAAGGAAGATGGTCATTACCTCATTACTGGTATTCCTACTGTCACCTCCCTTGCTGACCCCACCTGTTTTTCAATAATGCCTTCACAGGCTGTGCCATTTTTTGCCCAGAGAACTTTAACTCTAAATACCCACAGTAGGTACATTTTGTTCTCTTCTTAGTCTTATTGAGCATCAGAGGTTTGTTTTCCCTCTTGTTGACAGCAGATCACATTAAATTACTAAAACCAGCCCAGGACCAAAAACACATTAATTTTCACTTCTCTTCTGAAAAGTAACCATATAATGCAGTTATGCAATCACATGTTTCTTTTCCTAGTGATTTTAAGGTCAAATATACTCACTTTAAAGATAAAGGGTATTTTTTAAAGTATTATTCTGTCTGTTAAGCCTCTGCGGCTTGCAATTTAAAGGTCATAATATTCCTTCCCAATCAACACTAACTCCTAACAAACCCTTATTTTTGACCAGAAAGTCCCTTTCTTTCAACTTAGGCTTTCAGGGGCATCTACATGAATTACATTAAGGAATCAGTTGGGAGGAATAGGATTTCTCTCTTTCACTTCATTTTAAATATTGCATATATTCAGAAATGCCCTACTTTGCACACAGGCATTACATCTGTGTGAGGGATTTGCTTCAGTGTGACTAAATTGATTTTGCTGCATCATTGCACATTTGCCTAATGTCAACAAGGCCTTTACTGTTGGCTATGCTGAACTAACAAGAATAGAAAAGTGGCATCGAAAACTTTCTTTAACGCTGTTTGGAGATAGGATTCTGCCTATACCTACAGGGAAAATAAGAAGGGTTGGTTTGCTTTCACATGTTGCTGTTTTTAGACAGTTGATTTTCAAAAAAGCGAAGCTTATTAGAAAATTTAGAGTCTATCAGTTTAAGTCAAAGGAGCATGCTACAAATTTCCCAGCAGAAAGATAAACTAATCTCATTTTGGGTACTAAAAATTTTATTTGCAGTGGTAACTAACTAGTAAATAAAATGTTCAGCTCTTCAAAAGCTTCTGAGCTATTTTGAGTTTCTCTCTCATTGTGTCCCAAGTGTTGTGCCCACAACTAAACCAAACCCACACTGGATAACAGGCACCAGGACCAGCTGGAGCCAAACCAACTCTTCTGTTTTATTACACAACTTCTCTGAACAGCCCTGAATAGAGGGTGGGACAACAAAATAGAGGATAAACAAGTCACAATCCTGATTAAAAGCCATGGTGGATAGACATAGGACTGTGTTACTTGGAATAACACCTTTTGAGTCCTTCAACCATCTGTATCTGGATAGACCTCAAGACTGCTGCACAGAAATTTCAAGACTCCTGCCTGGCCTCTCAGCTATGAAAGTCCTCTTTGCCATAGGAGACATGGCAATATGGCTCATTTCAGCCCCAAGACATGAGGGATGAGGTATCCCAAGCTTCTCTCCAATTTGTTCATTCTGCCGTCACTATCTTTGGTATTAATTCTTAGGGGATTATATGATAATGGAACTATTTCTGGTATTAATTCTTAGGGTATTATAATGAAATTAAAGGGAGTAGATATATATAGGCCCTTTGGATAGATAATATCTAAACCCCACACATTTTGCTCTCAGTTACCTCAAGATGTTTATGGATCTAGGCAAATGCTGAACACCTAAGAGCGTTTCCATTTTTTAAATCTTTGTGTTTGGTTAATATCTGGGGGAGAAGGCTGGGAGATAGGCAAAGTTCACTTTGCCTTTGCTTTTCCACATGCAATTTCCAGCTGTACAGAAATTCCTTCCTGGGGTTACGATGTGATATACAAATCTTTTGGCAACAGTGCCAGTGATGAAGTGGTGCCACTTCAGCTGTTCAAATGTTCAGTCATGCCCTGAACACAGCACTGCTACGTGTTCCAGTTTTTTAGTGGGGGAGGGGGTTCTCATACTTTGTTGGCTGCAGGAAAGAGAATCTTCAAAAATCAATGACTATGCTAGTGGCAGCTCTCCTGTGTCCCATCACAAGAGAGTTACAGAGCATTGATGGTACCATGATGTCCACTTTGCAGCTTCTCAGTCATGCTCGCCTCTGGATTTAAAGTAAAGGGGTGATTCTTAATTGCACTTACGATCAGAAACGGCAGGTGCTATGACTGATACCAGCTTTTATATGTGTTGACTCGTTTTATTTAAAATTTCTAATATTATTAGAGGAGTAAAAATGAAGCTTCAACTACGAGCCTTCAGAAGTTCTGGTAAGGAGGGATAAATAGCCATATATCAAGCATATTTCAGCTAGATTTCCTATGAAACCATGAACGTGCTGATACACCCCTCCGAAGTATTTCTACCAAATACTGTCATATTCTACCCCTCTTAAATTACAACTTCAGTACATTTTTTTGCTCATGTTTGGAGCAGTCAGCACTGTGCAGCCGTACAATACTGTGACAAAACCTGCTCGTTCACTCATGTGTTTCCATCCTAAATCTAACGTGAGAAAAGCAAGCAGAGTTTGACCCTAAATTGGAGATCTTTGCCAAAAGAAGCTATGTATTACAGTCACAGGAACCTGACCTCCAGATCTGTGGAGCTGCATATTTATGATTTTCCAGTGCTTGAATAGATTTTAAAATGAGCCAGTCTGTAAATACAAGTGAAAATCTAACTGCAGCGTTATGAAATTGTGCAATGCAGCACTCCAGATCTGCTTTCTTCATAAATCTATAGAACTCTGGGCAATATGTAAGTAAATAAATGCTTAGTTTATTTCTTGTACTTCTATTCAAACAAGTCATACCCTAAAGGAACATTTTAGTAACATGTCAAGAGTATAATGAATTTTAATATATTTTTTGAGAGTATCATTTGACATTTCAGGATACAGGATCAAGGATTATGGTTCATGCATCAGAGACATATTCTGGACTTAAACACATCTGGATGGAGTTTATAGATATACACACACACACATATATATGACATACATATCTATATTTTATATATATATACATGTATAAATCACATACTTCCCTGGGGAGAACAGTCTATAGCTCTGTTTGCATTTGCACAGAAATTGCATTTTCCTGTCCCATGGGCCTGTTGTGAGGGACCTCAAATACTGAGATATCTCACATATTGCTGTAATTGGAAATCATATTAAATGTGCAGCAGGCAGATATCCTAAATGTTAAAATGAAGTTGGAACTCAGAAGTAATTTCTAATTTGCCATTATCATCATCTAGTAAAATATTAAAATAAGGAGAATATTGCAATTTTTTTTCCTGGTCTCAAGTAATAACTGTGTGTATTTTTGCCCTGGGAGACAACTCACAGCTAATGACATAATTTTCATTTCAGATGTTGACCAAAGCAAAAATTTCCCAAGGTATTACTCCTACAGAGATTACACTGTATTATGAAGAACATAGCAAGGATACTTAAAATTCAGATTCTCAGAAAATATGGTTCAGCATAACTCCACTAAAGGAGCTAGAACTAGACCAAGTTGGAATTCCTGACAGTCTGTCACAGTGTTCCTACCCACAGTTTCACAGTTACTGAAACCTTAGTTCACCTTTACAAAATACATAATTTTATTTCTTAGTTTCTGCTTGATTAATCACAGGTGAGTGACAAACTGAGAAGAATTAATGTAAAACCAGATCTGAATAGCAGCAGTATCAAGCAATGAACATGACAACTCTTTTTCCCTAGAGAGAAACTGAACAACCAAAATAGGAGTGGTCAAAGAAATGTGCATTAGCTTAAAAACCCCCACCATTTTCTGATAAAAGGAGGTAGCTGTGATAAAACTACGTAACAGCATAATCAGTTGTCCACTGATTTGTAAAAGATAACATAGAAGTTGCTTTAAATTATTTATAGTTACCCATTAGACCAGTGCAGAATTTTTTTTTCCATTCTGTAGTTTTCTATGGTTTTGCCCTGATATGAATACTAAGTAGCTCAAGTTAATGATTCCTCTCTTGCCACTGGAATGATGCCAGTCCAACACCTTTCACATTTTCAGGTGCATTTGTTAATTCTTCGTTTTCATTTTCCTACCTCATTTTTCTTACATACATTCTTTTGTATTACAAAAGAAAAAAATCATCTATTATCATTGTCAGTATCTGTTTCCAATGTCTGCAGAGAGTGGGAGCCTTCACCCTCTGATATTTTTTCTCGCGTGTATTTACTGTTAATATTCCATTTCAGTCTTTCCATTTCTTTACTCACATTTTGCCACACTTCACTGCCTTCTTCCCAATGTTGCTGCGTTCTTGTTGCAGCCTCTATTTCCCCCCAGTGTTGTGCTAGCTCGGTGCTGACTGCTATGTAGCAATCACATCCCAACAGCATTACAGGGCTGTGTCAGATCAGAGACACACAGGAGTCATATCAGATGTACCACACTCTTCTTATACGGTTACCTATGAGGTGCAGTAGCTGAGGCACAGAGTTCTATTAAGAAAAATGCCTAAGGACTTTTAGAGGAAATATAGGGAGCTGAAGAAAACCAATGTTTCAAATAAAAGAGAAGGGTCTCTTCCATTTAACAAGGTAGTGGAAAAAAGAAACTGTGTTAGTGATATTGCAAGCCACTGAAAATTGAGTGATTCAGACTTAGAAGCAGCCAACAATTGCCTCTCATATATACCTTGGTCTCGGTGAAAGCAGTATTTCCGTCCTTCCCTCTTTAGGCTGTGGTCCTGTGGCCATCACCAGCTTGGCAGAGGCTGGAAATGTAATCAGGCAGTGCAAGGAAACGAGGCAGATGTGCACCTATGCTTTGGGGTCCATAAGAGCTGGTGTATTGGGCCTGAAGATTACTGAGAACTTTCTGTGATCTGCTCAGCCACAGCTGATGCTGTGTGTTGGGTTAAAAGTCCTTCCTCTTGGGTTGCACAGGGAGCATGGCTTAGCTCAAAGGGGAGAAGAGGAAAAGAAGATAACAGCCCAGGTAGAAACACTTCACCTGTTCGCCCAGACTAGGAGCCTGGAGATCAAAGAGGCTGCACACATTTCAAGTAGATTCAAGGTAGAGAACTGCTTTATGGCTTACAGTAATGGGCTGTTTTTCATGGATTCTAATGTTTAACACAAAATAGAGAAGGAAAAAAAAAAAAAAAGAGAAGAAAAACCTTATTTGACCAACCTGTAATTCTTTTCCAATGGACTTTAAATGTTTAAGTGGAAAGAGATATCCCTGGCTAGCCTTCCATAGCCTGAACATGGAAATAAATATAACTTTCCTATAATGATTTGTTCCAGCACATCCTTAAACAGCTGACTGCTCTGTTTTGTTTGATAATAAGTAGATATAAATGTTAAAAATGAACCAGAGACAAAATAAAATCTGCACATGAGTATATAGCAAGAGGGAAGAGAAAACCATGTTGACTGAACAATATGGAATAAAAAGAGAATAGATATTTCCATCATTTTCTTATTTGCAATCATACGGAGAAATCTTTCAAATACAGAAAATGCCCTGTCTTATAGATTTTGTTCCACAGCTTGCCATTACAGAATAGTTTCCCAAATATCAAGTAAAAATAAATTTAGGGGAAAAAAAGATTACTTCATGGTATCCATTCAAGAATTTTGCGCAATACAGTGACAGTAGACTGCCATCCTCTTACGTAAATATATAAACTATGCCAAGGAAAAAGAGTGTTGGTAAATGTAATAGTTAATACACCATCTATTGTTCTGATAGTCACCGAGCATCCCTAGAAATTAGGTGCATTTCTATTCAACCATCACAATTTCTCTTTCCCTTCAGCCCTACGAGTACTAACTGGAATGTCAGGGCAGGAGTTGATTATGCAGCTTTGGCGGCGAATTGGTTTGTATCCAAACATAAAATGAGTTATCTTGCACAATGATGCGAGGGGATTTAACTTTGCTGAGTCAAATTTCAGTAAAGCAAACAGACCCAGAGGGTCAAATGAATTAAAGGTACTGTGTCACTGTAACAAAACTATATTGCTAAACAAGCTTTGGATAGGGTTTGAGGTTTCAAATGCTTGTTTATTCCTGTGGCAATATGGATCACACAAAATCTTTTAAACCCTTTGTTAAAGATAGAAAAATATAAGGGAAAAAAAGAAGACTAAAAGTACTTAGAATGCAGAAAAATAAGGCTTTAATTTTAAAACTCCAATTTTCATTCACTATTTAAAGTCTATGTGAGAAAAGCACCATTCTTTAACAGGCTTAGATATAGTAAGAAAGACAAAGTATTGGGTTTTCTATTTCAGAAAAGAGAGTTATTCAGTTCACTGAGATAGGCTGGGACTTCTACTGGAGCTGTTGACAGAACCAGTCCTCCCCTGGAGAGGCATGGCCGTATGGGCAAGGGACAAAGGCAGCACAAGAGCTGCAGGGGCAGGGAGCTCAGCCTCTCTCTCTGGTGTTGGCACTGAATAGCAAATTCATTGCTAGAAAAACTTCACGACAATGTATTGACTGTTGGTTACATGGAAACATGGAAATTGCAGCAATGCCCTGCTGTCTCTAACATAGCTTTTTGGAAGCTGTTTGTTAACAGCATTACAGCAGCTCTCCAAAGGACATAGCTTTAATGTTTCAAGCAGATTTTTCTCAAATAGAAAACAAAGGGAAACACACGTGAAAAAAGAAAGAACCAGCAAGGGAAGGAAAAGCACAAACCAGCCAGTCGTGCTTCTGCTGTCTACCTATCTTTCTGCAGTTTGGATCAAATAAAGCATCCTTGCAGCTCAAGATTTGGGTCACCAGGGAGTCAGAATAGCCCACCCACTCATGATTTTGCTCATTAGCAATGTTTACTCTACCGTATCAATTTTGCCCCTGTGATGGTCACAAAAAATAGTCGGTTCTAGGAGTGTGTCCTCCACACACACCACCCCCCTCTCCCATGCAGACTTTGAATGTGATTTATCCTAAGATAAGAACTCCAGGTGGGAATTGCAGGAGGAGCTGTCTGAATGCTTGCATAATTAATGCATTCCAGAGATGGGGGAATGGTGATGATTGTGATTGATCTTGGTACACGTGGGCCTGCAAAAGGGTACAAAATGCTCCTGGAGACTGGGCCAACTGGGCAAACTGATCTCCAGAGCTTGCAGGGCAGCTTCCAGGTGGATCCCACTCCAGCAGGGATGGGACACCTGCAGGGTACATCCAGCCCCGGGAACACTCCGTTTTGGACAGGGGAGTTAACAGGGCTAAGATCCAGCCACATGTGGAGATAAAATCCTAAAGTAGCTCCGTGGGTGCTTTGCTGCTTTGCAATTGTGCTTTCTGCAAACCTGCACGTTTCCAGCTGTACCTGCTTATGTTACAGCCCTTTAGACCTGCTGGTATAATACACTGCATTGGCAATACTTAGGTACTGTATTAGCAATAAATCTCATCAAAATCACCCACATTATCAGTGTCATACTTCTTGCACATGACTGAAGAGTCTTCTCTCAACTGCTCTGCCAGAGCACTGCTGAGTCTAGTCTCACTTTTTTTTATCTTTTCTGGACATGATTCCAGCATAGTCCTTGGGGCTTTTCATTGGGTCTTGTTTTCTTAAAGAAGCTGTCATTTTGTGTTTAATTCTCACTGATCTTCGCAAATTGTTTTATGTAACAGTCTGAGCTGTACACTGGTCACCTTGAACTACTTAGAACATAGGCCTTGGCACAACAGGATCTAATTTTTCTTGTTTGCAAGGACATTCCTTATCTTCCCTAAGGAATAAAAGTCTGTATTGTGGTCACTAAAGATATTAGAATGCTTTTTATAAGATTAAATGCATTAATACCACTGTCCTGTCTAAACAATATGAAATTGTATCATTCAGGACTTTTTACTTGACACATATTCTCAAGGGGAACTAGTGCAAAACAATTCAGACATGTCTGACAGGCTGTAGGGGAAAATGTGCTGTGGTTAAAAATTCTGGTGTTTTCTGTGACAAAGCCTACATCTTGCAAGTTTGGTGTAAGGACTTAAAAGCTGATAGAAGACAGATTTTGTATCAGTGACAGGTATTTAAAAAGTCACTGTGCATATTTAATAAAGATGACTTTGATTTCAACAGAATACTTTCCTAAAAGGTTTCATTTGCTGTGGATGGACATGAGCTGTAAGAGGTCTAGTCAACAAAAGAAAAGGAGGGGTCTCCCTTCCTCAGGTCCCAGCAACACAGATGTCCAAATCAAGAGTACAGAGGACAGAGCTGCTAAAATGCACTGTGAAGAACTTCTCAGACAGAGATACTGGATATCAAACTTACTCTAGGTGAGAAATGGCATCATAAGAAGGAACTGGGGAGTTAGGGTGGTCCAGCCAAGTAGATTGGAAGCAAAGAATGTCATACTGGGGAGTGAGCAAAGAGCTAATCAGATTGGGAGATCAGGAGCTGGGATCCACTGTGACTTCCTGTAGGAGAAGATGGGGTCTGGAATGAAGTGGGGAAAGAAAAGGGACAGGGATGGTGAGAGGCTGGAGGAGACACAGTGGGTTACCTTACATCTGGAATATACATCTATCGAATTACTTGCCATCCCAGCCAACAAGCAAATCCTCAGTTCATGTTTCTCACCAGTGCCCATCAGCAATCCTCTTCTGGGAGTGCTTTACTCAGAGGATGACAACCCGTGACTGGTAGTGGCACTCCATTAACTCAATTAGCAGAAATCTGTGCTGATACTGCAGTTGTTCATCTGCTGAGGAGAACAAGGAACCAGGATAAAATTAATCTCTTTCCAGCTTGTTTTAATTTTTCTTTTTTTTCTGTTTAAGAAAATAAATAAAGAATTTGTTAAAGAACATTACTGAGATTGCTAAGTAAAGCAATTGAAATAGGAAAGAGAAGAATCAAATAAATTATGTTTATTCTGCTTAATTAATTTTTTCTAATGTGATATTAGGAGCTTATCTCCCCTGCTTATCCCATTCTGGTCCGATAAGTAATTAGCCCAAACTCATTTAGAGCAGTGAATATGCTAGTACAACATAAATATTTCTTCCAGTATGTTTTTTTTTCATGTATTTGCTATACAGGCTTATTTTGCGCTCTCTGTTAGTACAGTGGAAAAACAAGAATGCAACTGTGCACTCACCCTGATTTATCTGTTCTGGACATTGTGCCTGCTGCCCTTACATTTAATCTCAGGCTGTGCAGTCTCGTCACAGACTCTCTTCTCTCTGGTCACAGACTCTTTCCATCTCTGCGTGAGATCTAGAATATTTTGGAAGTGACTTATGGAACAATAATGCCATGGTAATTTCCTCAGATATCTCCAAAATACAAAGGACCCTTTGCTCACTCAGAGGAGCAGCTTATTGCTGCCTAAGAGGAAAATGGAAAGCTAATCATATTTTTCAAAGGAAAATAGGGGCCCATATTTGTGTCTTGGCTCGCATTCCCTCTCTCTTTGAAACAAGCCTTAATGTTCCAGCTTACGTAAGCTATGGCTGAACCTGCCAGATCAGCCTAGAGAAACAAGGTCTCCTATCAAAACTTATTGTTTTCAGACATGAAATTAATCCAGTATTAATTCAAGAAAACTACTGAAATTGTTGAAGAGTCTTAGCTGTTCCCAGTGCTTGCAGCTGCTCCACCCAACCAATAACCTGCACAAGGGCAGAGCTGCAGCTGGAACCCGAAGGAGAAATCGTTTATTAGCAAATTTCAACAAAAGGTGGACATTGTCCAGTTGTTCACTGTGGCAGGGGCTCTCAGCATGGAGCTGGCTGTCATGGCCATAGGACCAGGGCACAGGAGAAGGTGAGGCAGGGCAGGCAAGAATGCCACTTGCTTAATTTTGTCCCCAGTTAGTGCTGGGAGCTTATCTCCACCTCTTGTCACAGCCCAGCCTGTTAGGGAATTAACCCAACCTCATTTACATCAGAGAATATTCTAATACAGTCTAAGTATGTCTTTCAGTCTATAATTGAATGCTCTAATTATATAACAAATTTGAATGTCACAATGTAGATTTGCTTCATCACAGCTGTGTTCTGGGACCCATGACCTTCATTTTGATGCTTCCACTGCATAAAGGCGGGTTACTAAAGCACATGGTCTCACCTGAGGAACAACACGATGTATGATTACATGTAATGTGTCCTTATATTACTGGTGAGGCCACTGTGAGCTATGGTTTATACCCCCTTGCTGCTGTCAGCCTTGCAAGGAGCAAGGGATCCAGGCAGTGACATTTCAGTCAAGGTTTTGGTTCCAGAAAATAAGCCTGTTCTTCGATGCACCCCTATTCAGAAAAGTGTGTAAACACGCATGAAACTTATCTTCAGGCTTAAAAGAAGGCACACATTTATGAGTCCCTCCTGAACGAACTCTTTACTTCAACCACTATATACATATAAATACATATAGGTCCTGATGGATGGATTCCCAACATTTTGTACACAACACACATATATATATGTATTTAGTTATTTAACTTGGAGAACAAGAACAACCTCATTTTGGAAATGAGGTTAAGCTTCTGTGAAAGTAATGAAAAAATTCTCATTATGAAGACATGTAAGAAACACTGATGCTCCTTTATGGAGGCAGGTATCTAAAATAACAGCAGTCTGTACCCAAAACACAGACACAGGCTGCTGCTCAGGACACAGGAGTATTTATAGCACAAGAAGGTGGAAAAATTTCACCAGCTACCATTGAGGAATCTGGGCTATGTGTGGGCTTGATATTATGACAAATGTAGAAGAAAGCTGAGAACAGACTGTCGAGATTTACTTTTCTAAAGAAGCATAGATTTAGTGCTTTTGTGTTAAAACTTGGCTAAGAAAATGACTGGGAATTGTAGCAGAAACAATTTATCCTGAATGTATTCAATGTGCCCCCTTATTTCAACAAGGGATCACCTCAAAAAGCATGCTCAGATCTAAGCTCAAACTTAATAAGCTGAAATAACTTGGTAGATGATGCAAATAAAAAAGGACTACTTATTTTTTACATATTAATAACCTTGCAGATCAACACCAGATTGCACACCCAAATATTTATGGTTAAACAGCAGAACTGTCTCTAATACAACACAGTTTGATTAAAGATCTCTCATTCAGTCTAGATAATGAAAATAAACCATCAGTGCTAATGACACCAGTGGACTCGAGATACCTTTGAAGACACATGAAAGGCAAAGCCCCTTTAATCAGGGGTCAAGTAATTTCCACTGTGGCATGGCTACCTCATTTGCTGCTACCTATCATACCTGCCAACCCTTCTTGGCATGGACTTTCTCCCCAGTCCGCCATGGCTGCAGCAATTACACAGTGATGCCTTGGCAAGATGTTTTCCCTGGCTCCTTGAAGTATTTAGTACAGTGCTTTAGCCTGGACATCCATCAGCTACTCTTTGCATCTCTGGAGCAGGAGCATTATTTTCCTACCCTTTGGTAAGGTTCACGACTATTACCTCCAGTGGCAACCTAGCTAATACAAGTTTTGCTTTGAAGAGCAAACAAGCCACTTATGGAGAACGTATTGGATCCTCTTAGCAGCCCTTGTTATTCTTGCTGTGGAAGGCAGCATCTTCCATTGCTTACTGTCAATCCTTGTTGTTTCTAGCACACACAGTTGGGATTGATGACCATCATTCCTGTCAGGTGGGTCTTCTTCATGCACATTGGATCATCCTGGGGGGGAATTCTTGGGGATTGCCATTCAGAGAGTGCACAACAATTATATCCCATGCTCCCTGCTGACTGTGGTGGAAGGAGAGGTGGTGGTGGGCAGTTCTACTCCACGCTGAGACAGAGACCAACATTCAGACTTTTTCATAGGCACTTTCTGTTTCTCAAGGCGTCTAGTTTTCCTATCATCTTTGATGTTTCTGTTTTCCAGGATCTATTTTAGCATTGTAATTATATGTAAATAATAATTCTAAAAAAATCTTTTTTTCATTCTGGAACTGAGTATCTTGAATTTCCATATGCTGAAATGAGTATGAGTGGTGGAAGATTCTCCTATTTTTACTGTCAGTTCTTTCCTGATTACTCAGAAGTGAGAAATGGACAGGACTGGCAAGTTCTGCTTTCCTAGAATTTGTGTTTTCTAGCATGACTTTGATGCTTGGTACTAAGCTTTCAGAGATGTTTGCTTTGATAACTGATTTTGAATCCTGTTTGGCTTACTTTTTTTGCTAGCTTATGTATCTTCACAGGTTTTTTCAGGTCTGTGGCTCAGTAACGCAGTGCTACTAGCACAATTTACGCTTCCAAGATATGTGCAATCTACCCCACGGAATGCTGCTGCTCATGCTGCCCACATTGTAGCTATGTGTGATAATGCTAAACAGCCCCAGAAAGCAAGTGTAGCCTTGTTTCACACCAGTGTTCCAAGTGAACCAGCCTCTTACTTAGATGGACTCCCAGATGCAGCTATCCACCCCTCTCTGCAATGCTGTGATGATGGAGTAAGAGCTGAGTGCTGAAGTTCCACAAGGCATCCCTGAGGCCCACGTCAAGCAACCTGAAAAAATAATCAATGGAAGTGGTGATAAGCAAAGCATGTCATTCCACATGTTCTTTCAAGATGCTCTTTTGCATGAATATCTGGTTTTCTGGGCCTGAGTCTAGAGGCTGCTCTCTTCCAATTCTGTGTCATCTTGTGCGGTATTCCAGTGCAAATGACCTCCCTTATAGCATAGGGCAGAGAGACACTTTCCCTGTCTCACATTTTAATATTTTAACAACTCCGTGTTTCCTCTTGTAAAAATTTGGCGTTCTTTCCTAGGTCTTTTTCAACAACTTTTTAAATTTGACTCCTGCAGTGACATCGTGGTCTCTTCTTAGCATTTCTACTACAACCAAAACGTCTTTCATTGTGTTTTTGCTGCTACCTACTGGACTACAACTTGCTTTTCTAATATCATCACCGCACCAATGGCAATCTCTTTTTAAAGAGATTCACATCATCTCATGTCACAGAATCTCATGTCAAAGTAGGGCTAGCTTTCTGCTCCTGACTTCTTTAAAATGCCTTGCTTATCTGTATTATCTCTGTTGTTCATATTTCCCTATCATTGCTTTTGATCAGCCCATTTCCTGTTTAAACTACCCACACAGGATTTTTGCAATTTGGTAAACAAGATCTGTGGTTTCCTACCATGGCAGGAGTTTCAATTTCAAGTGTTAGATATTTGATACATCTCTCTTCATCTTTCCTTTGCATCTTTACAAAGGACGTTATTTGTCACTTTATTTGTTTACTGTCACGTTCCTTCATGTAATTTGACACTTTTCATTGTCTCAGCACTATAGAATTTTTATTTCTGAGTTTTTATTTTCTTTATGATGCACCGTTTTTGCGCTTACCCAATTTGTTCTGCCCATATTAAAGCTGCTGCAGATATATCACTTTGTTTTCCTGAAGCAGCAAGGCAAATGTAATGGCTCACTCCCACTGAGAGGGCCCTGCCCACCCTTGACTCTTTCCAATGTTAACCACATGTTCCCACCTCCTCCTCATGCTGTGGTGCTCATCTGTCTCTTAGGGAAGTAGTTCAGCTAACTAAATCAGCAGAAAGCCAACCAGTTAAAAAAAAAATCATCTTCTCTCAGGTTGGTGAGCCGAAACAGCTCACAGAGATGTTGGACAAGGGCCAGCACTAGCTTAGGAGAGAGACTAGGAACACCAGGACAGGACCTGGAGAGAGACAGGATCACCTTACACAGATGGCAGCAGTCAAGCTTTTCAGAGACGTGGGCATACTGGAAAATGTCACACTGAGCATTTTCCCTCTGTAACATTATTTCTCCACCTCATCTTGGCTCCAAAAGTAGCTTACAGAATCACTGAGTGATCCAAGCTGGAAGGGGACTCAGGAGGCCCCTGGTACGTTCATCTCTCTCCTTGCAGGGTCAATACTTCGCTCAGACCAGGCTGTTCAGGGTTTTATCCACATCTGGAAAACCTCCAAGGATGGAGAGTGCCAGACCTCTCTGAACAGCCTGTGCCAATGATTAATTATCCTCACAGTGATTTTTTTCTCATCCTTATGAATCTGAGCATGATCAAAGTCAGAATATCATGCAGCACTAGATTTTTCAGCTTCACCTCACTGATTTCTAGGTATTTTGCCTTTGAAGTTCATCCTTCCCAGACTTTTCTGCTGGGCATTACAAAGAGCATCACTGATACCATCAGTTATATAGCACATCTGACCCTGCATGGTGTTTGTGTCAAGATCTATTTCTGAGTCTTTTTGCCATCTGGCAAGACCCACATGTTTAAGCCAGCAAGGTACTTCAAAATACATCAAACAACAAGTACAGATCAATCTGTCTCCCACCATATTGGTAGATCTTTCACACTTGTGCTATTTTAATACAAGGCCTAGGTAGGCCGTGTGACCCCACATCTGCTTTACTAAAAAAAGGTTGCTAACCTATAAGTGACAATACAAGCACTTAAGCCAAGCAAGATATATATGAAAAAGCTGGAACAAGAACAGAAATGAAATTGATGAGTTGACAGCCGTCACTTGAGGACTCATGGAAAAATTATCAACTGAAATAACTCTAAAACTCTGAGGGGGAAAAAAATCAAAAATCAAAATAGAAGATAGCAACTCAGCAAAACTGAGGATCAACCTATTGCAAGGAGCAATAGAGTCTGGCACTTCCCCATGTGATTACCATCTTCCTGACCAGCAGAAATCCAGTGGTTACTTGCATCAGAAGTGGGGAGGGTATTAATGCTTAGGCTAATAGCACATTGCTCACAGCCATTTATTGTGTGTACAATCCAACAAATGGCATAATTGCTCCATACTCATAAATTGTGTTTGTGATCCCACTTTTGAGCCTCCATGCAGAGGAAAAGACACCCATATAAAAGTGACCAAAAATGCTGAGAGGGTTATACTACACCATTGCTCTAGCCATTTCTTGATTGCTGTATTCATCTTCGGTATTAAAGTGGTCCATGAAAAGAAATAGGCTGAGTTTTGGTTTTTCTTAATTCCTACTATGAAGGCCATTTTGGAAATGCATTCTTATGTTCTTCTCCACATTTCTCTGTCCTAGCCAACATTGTGCAACCTCTGTTTTGGCATGCGGGGTGCGATGCATTGCTCAGTCCTGTTTGGTTGGCACACTTCCTTCTTCTCCATCCTAGTTGCCAGATGACAGTCTGCCTTCCTGGGGTGACTCAGCCTGCAAGCTGACTGGTTTACCTGTCCCTGCTGCTGTCATCTGCACGTGGATATGCATCAAGGCAGGATATGGGTGGAGATGGAAGCACAGCCCAATTACAGAATCAAGAATGCAGGCATGAATGCATGAAATTAATATTGGTAGAGTGTAACTCCGGCTTTCTTCCTAAAATCTTAAGCTCTATCCACCTCTTAAGATGACTTCCAGCAGAGTGAAGAATTGGGCTGGTGTTGCAATCTAGGGATTCAGTGTTCACAGACACATAATAGATTCAGGCAATTCACTGTGTCATCCATTTGCCAAAGAAGCTAGCCACCAAAGCTGGAAAAAAGAAAAAAAAAACAGCTAGGAACAAGTGTAAAGAAAAGTTATTTTTTGAAATTGAAACAAGCTATCATTTTACTTCAGCTAAACAAGATTGTTAAAAAAAATATATTAAACAGTTGTGAGAGTGTCAAGGTTTGGGAGAAAATGCTGAAGAAGATGGAGGGATGAGAAAAAGTGACAATTTGGCCTATGAAGCCCCACGCTGTCCTGTAGCAAGGTCAGCTGTAATCCTACAGACTCATCAAGGAGACAGTTGTCTTGACTTTGGGGAGGGAGGGAAGGAGGGGGGGAAGGGAGGGGAGGGAGGGAGGGAGGGAGGGAGGAAGGAAGGAATTCGGAAGGAAGGAAGGAATTCGGAAGGAATTCGGAATTCGGAATTCGGAAGGAAGGAAGGAAGGAAGGAAGGAAGGAAGGAATTCGGAAGGAATTCGGAAGGAAGGAAGGAAGGAAGGAAGGAAGGAATTTGGAAGGAAGGAATTTGGAAGGAAGGAAGGAATTCGGAAGGAAGGAAGGAAGGAAGGAAGGAATTCGGAAGGAAGGAATTCGGAAGGAAGGAATTTGGAAGGAAGGAAGGAATTCGGAAGGAAGGAAGGAAGGAAGGAAGGAAGGAAGGAAGGAAGGAAGGAAGGAAGGAAGGAAGGAAGGAATGAATTCGGAAGGAATTCGGAAGGAAGGAATTCGGAAGGAAGGAATTCGGAAGGAAGGAAGGAATTCGGAAGGAAGGAATTCGGAAGGAAGGAATTCGGAAGGAAGGAAGGAAGGAATTCGGAAGGAAGGAAGGAAGGAAGGAAGGAAGGAAGGAATTCGGAAGGAAGGAATTCGGAAGGAAGGAATTCGGAAGGAAGGAAGGAATAAGGAAGGAAGGAAGGAAGGAAGGAAGGAAGGAAGGAAGGAAGGAAGGAATTCGGAAGGGTGAGTCTGCTGTCCTGTACATTTTTGCTCTGCGAGCAGCCCTCAGTGACTGGCCAACACCTGATGATCTGCCCAGCAACATGACCCCAGCAGCCTGCCAGCACTTGGTGATTTAGCCCAGCAGCAGCACTGAAAACTTTCTTTCTCCATTGGTGAATGGATCAGCACAGATGTGTGACCTCACCAGGCTTAACGCAGTCAACAAAATACTTCTGGTGCACATACAGTTGTTTACCAAGCCATGCAAACATGCAGTGCTGCTATCACCTCAAAGCAGCAGAGTTAATTTTAACATACGCTGAGGTTTCCTGGAAGTCAAGGGAAACCAAGTTCCAATTGAAATTTGGCCGTAAGTGTAAATGTCTGCCAAACTATGGCCTGTATACATGACCTGATGCCTCATTTCTGTTTTCTGGTTTACAAATGTTAAAAAAATTCTTCAGTTGTGAAACTACCCAAACTCTCTTGCAACATGAATAGGACCTTTGTTTCCTCAGATGTAATAGTAAATATTGCAAAGAAAATACATGAGTTGTGAGTAGGTGACCACATAGACCTTTTCAGGGTTAAAAAAGATGAGTTTTCTGTGCTTACAATTAACCTTATCATCATTAATTCCCATCATTAATTATTGCTGCAAATGAGCAGCTTCCTAGAGAAGAATGAGACCCAAATTACTGTTGGAGCTGAAGGAATGGTGGGTGCAGCTCACCCTCTCCAGCCTGAGACCTGGATGGACACCAAGCAGCTAACACTGTCCCACTGATCACAAAGCCCACAGGGAGTCCAGACAAACTGCTCTTTATCCTACAAAACTGGCTGGAGCTTGAGAAGGAGCTGGGACAATGAGGAGGATGATATAGACAAGAGTCATGAACACAAGCAAACCCTGCTCCCATGGTTCCAACACTCCACTACAAATATATCTATTAACTACCAGTGGTGGTCTGATGGGAGCATATCGAACCAATATTTAAGAAAAAAAAAATTCAATCACTCACCAAGCTGGTGAATCCTATTGGTATCATATGTAGGGGTTTAAACACATTTTGAAGGAAGTGATAATTGACAGGTGGATAAATGGGAGAAGAGATTAAAATGCATTGATGACTTGAAAAGACTAGATCATGCTAGAAATCATTTTATTCAATATAAATGGAGACAAACATGCTTTCAGCATAATATTGGGAAAAAACAGCATTTGGTATAAAGCAAGCCTTCATGAAAGTGTTAAGTAATGCTTGTAAACTATGTCACATTGGACATAGCGTGCATTCAATACACAATGGTGATAAGGAACACCATTTAGGAACATATAATATAGATAATCAGGAAAAAAATAGATCAGTGAGTAAGGCTGACCATTATCGCTCTTCCTGCTTACACTCTCAAGTCTTTCAAACACATTTTTGAGTATGATAAGCTTTATAGTTACACTTCATAGCTAAATTGTGATTGAAGTGTGTGATATATACGAAGGTGCATGTGATGGGACTCCATAAGCCTGTGAAAAATACGGGCCCAGGTAAGTTGAGGCCTGCAGAGAGAGAACACCTGAGAAGTTAGAGTACGGCCCAGGAAATGGGTGAAGGATATGAAAGAGAAGTGGAGAATGTTCTTTGTAAAGCAACTGGAAAGGGAATTCGAACACAAAAGAAATGGGATGATGTAGGCCTAAGAAGATCCTCAGCAGCAAGGACATCACATCCAACTCAAGTGCTCCAGTATATTATCACCACTGCCTAGTTATTAGCGTGGCAGTTCAAAGTGAGTTGTCACTAAACCAAACCAAACCTACACTCAGCTGCTGTCTTCTGTGTAAGGGGGAGGGGGTGTTACATCCTTTGGTAAGAACAACATGAGTTGTGGTTTGCACAGCATACCCCAAATTCAGACAGATGAAGTAAAAACTGAAAGCAAATTCCTTCCAGCCCTAAGAGATTCAGTGTAGGAACATACATTTACCCATTTTTCTGGACAGCTGTGCCCAGAGTTCCTCCTCCTACATCCTTTCTGAAACCTCCAAAATGCCAGAAACTGATGCAGATTTGGTGCATTGTAGTCCTTCTCATGAACAATGCTCTCCCATCTGGTTACCTGATTTTGTAGGTGATAACCTAATGACTGCCACTGGTACTTCCTGGGATTACACGGTTGGGTTTTTCCACAATGCTTCTATCAAGTCATGCCCTTCTTCTGAGAAAAAGAGTTCTAGATTTAGGTTAAACCATCATGATACAAATGAACAATTACCCCCAGCACGGCTCTGTGGGTTGAATAGGCTGAATTGAGATGTGTTTTCTTCATGAAAGTGTACCACTGCAGTAAGAGCAGTCCACTGATCTCTTTAGGAAGAATTAATTAGACAGAAAAGAGATACTGAAAGAACCTGAGCTAAATGGCCAAAAATAGAAAAAAAAATGCCCAGAGGGGGCTGGGGAAGTGAAGTAGCTAAAAGAAAAGAAAGTAACAATGAGTTAACCAAGGGGAGAAAGTATATGATGCATTATTTTATACATCATCATTGAAAAAGTATGTCAATATCAGCAGATTCCTGGCTGGATCTGTGGCAACCCTGCAGATCCATCCTTCCAGCCGATGGCGAGGGAGCTGCAGCCAGCTTTGTTTCACTCACCAGGCAAGGAGCGGCATCGTGGGGCCCTTGTTAAAGTCCTAGAGTGGTTTAAGCAGCTTAAACTGCTTTATAAGCTTAAAGTATCTAAGTCTTCAAAGCTGCTTAAAGCTATTTAAGCCGCTTAAGACACTTTAGTCTGTTGGCGTGTGCAGTGGGGCTGTACCAACACGCTGGCCTGCAAACCAAAGAGTCCACCTTCAGATTTACAGGTCCCAGCAATGGAATCGTCTCACTGGGGCTGCCCTGAGCAAGCTCAGCTCAGCTGAGTTCTCTTCTCTTGGGTCATAGAATCATAGAAGAGCTTGGTTTGGAACAGACCTTTAAAGGTCATCTACCCCAACCCCCATTGTCTAATTGTCCCTCCCTGTGCTTTGCGATTAAGCCTGTCCTTGACACCTGACATGTTTGTCCCAGGGTCCTTGAAATTCTGCAAGTGTTGATCCAAGGGTAGGGTGTCTAATGATTTACCTGATGCAAGCCAGATTTATTATGTCAGTATTTACCCATTTGCACAGCAAAATTCACAAGCTCCAGTGTTTTTTTCATGAGAGAAAATTCTTGTGCAGCATGAAATAATTTTTCTGGTGTCTAAACGTTATGTATAGTTTTAAAAAAACAAAAGAACCAGTGGATATTCACTGAAGTATAGCCTATAAACACCAAACCTAAAAATATTTCTGAATTTCTGGGATGTCATAACCCTGATCCTATCTTTGAGGATCATCTTTTTACTAGACTAAAATAACAATGGTGACTGCAAACACTTCCAGTTCACAGTCGTATTTTGGTCAACACTACAGTCCACTCTGATGAGCACAGGTTCCTCTAGAAAACATTTTTGAGCCAGTTCTTTTCATACTTATTAGTGACTAGAATTTTTCAGAAGTTTTATATGGGTTTGAATTTCTAGCAAAGAGTATATTTTCTGGAAAAAACCCTTAGTTTTAAGTAATTTTTAAAAAATAGAAAAATAAATGGGTTTGCTCAGTTTTCCTTTGTGAGTATGATTTTAAAGAGATTTATTTTGAGCTAACACAAAAAATATCGTATTGCAGAATGCTATTTTACTTGCACAGTAATTCTGGTTGGCATTTTCTTGTGTATACGAGGGCTCTGTGCTCCCCTAGCTAAGATATATATATAGATAGATAGATAGATAGATATTTATATGGTACACCATGACTGCAACATTTTGGGTTTTGAATGTTGAAATGTTCAGTTGTAATTCAAGCCCTCAAAACCTTCCAACCTTTTCAAAACACTTGCATTTTTTCTCATTCCCATTCTTCTGATTTTCCAAAATAGAAAAACATCCTAGAATTTTGAATAAAAAGAATTACTAAAACAGAGAATTTCTCACAGGTTGAGAAGTCTGCATTTGTTAGTTTTACTGACATCTGTATTTGTGCCGTTGTTTTGCAGACCCACTGGCATGAAAACAAGATTTTGTCCTTTTCCATTGGCAAAGATGATTTGATCTGTGTTTATTCTGGATATGTTTGTTTAATTCCTTATCTGAGCACTATCATAAATGATTAGGTCATTACTGCCCTGGGAAAAGAACTAGTTTAATAATTAACTTGTGCTTGGAAAGCTCTTCAACAGCTTAGAAAAAGACAGTAGGTTGCACATGAATCATGGAAATATAGATTTGGATGGGATCTCAAGGGGTTATGTAATTTCTTATTCCTCAATATTTTTAATCAAAGCTGTACCAAGCCTTCCTGAGGTAAAACAAACCAAAAATCCCACAACACAAAATCAAAGGAAAGATGTTTAAAAAAAAAACAAAACCAGAGAACAACTGTTCAATATTCCATAACAGCAACTGACTATGCCCAAAACCACACATGGAATTTTCAAGTGCTTTCTTAGTGAAAATATGTTACGGATTACCCTGTAATAATTTGTATGCTCTGTCCCAGTTCCAGTGATCTCAGCCACCTGCTACAAAATACGCACCTGGTCCATCTCCTAACTTCAAAGAAAGTCCACAACTGTCTTGATAAGTTGAGATGACAGTCCTTCTGATTTGTATCTAAAATCAATAATGGCAAGTATTATACAACCTTCTTGGGTAATATATTCCAGCAATAATCTTTTCTTCTAGTTAGAATGTGTTACTGTAATGCTTATTATAGTACAGCTGAAAAAGGTTTCCTTGACATTCTGTGTGTCATTAGGGGGCATGAAAAAACATAACACTACCCTCTTTGTAATAGCCTTTTATGTACTCAAAGACTGTTGAACACCATATAACCTTTTTTTTTTTAAAGATTAAAACAAAACTAGAACTTGCAACCTTGCTTTATGGATCCAATTTTCCAATCTTCATCCTTGTTGATCTCTGGATTGCTTCCAGCTGATCTACATCTTTCTGAAATTATGGTGCCTCAGAGTAAAACAGTATTTTAGCTGAGGCCTCACCAGTGCCAAGAAGAGCATGCTAATTATCCCATCTAACATACACTGTTTTGAGCAGACAATTCAAGAAAATCTAGAATTACATTTATCTCTTTTCCTCAGCAGTATCACACTGTTGGCTCGTTCATGGCCCTCATTAATCATTAGATCTTTATCTGCAGTGGCATTTTGTGGTTACGCTTTTGATTTCATCCTCCTAAATGTAGCCCTCTGCGATTGCCTTTGTTCAAATTTTTCATGTTGGATTTCACAACCTATCAGGACATTTTTGAATTCTAATTCTGTCCTTGAGCACATTTTGCAAATCTTTACATGTTGTCACCTACCAAGCTTATAATGATTTCAAATTCTGTCATCTAAGTCTATATTGAAATGTTAACAGATGTGTATCCATTAGGAGCTGTGCAAGACATCTCCAAGTGCAGCTACCACCAGCCAGGTATTAGGTTTACTTTTGACAGTGGATTGAATTAGGGGTGATTTCAAATGGAACAGCTTTCCCCAGTTCATTTATGAGCATACAGGACGATGTCAAAGCCTTACTCAGGTCAAGATACATCTTGGGTCTTACATACAGTCATTTGAAGTGCTTTTCCTTATCTATTGGACCAGTTGCCTTATTCAAGAAGGAAATTAGATTAGTTTGACAAATTCGTGTTGGACGCTTCTTATCACCTTCTTCTCATGGCGTGTATGAATTTACTTCTCAATAATTTGTCTCATTATCTTTCTCGGTATTGACGTTAGGCAGAGTACTCTGTAATTCCCTAGGTTCTTCCTTTCCCATTTTTAAAAGCAGGAGCAGTTATAACCCTGCAAACAGCCAACAACTTCTTAAGGGTGTTGAAATCTAAGCTTGCTGAGAATGCCAAATTTAAGAAACAAAAACCTTACTAAATTTTTTTTTCTTTTCCTTTTTTAAAACCCAGGTGCCACAATGGGAAGAATTAATGAAGAGCAAGGCTTTAAACCAAGTGGGTGTTTGGTTTAAAATAGTTTGTTTAAAATTATTCAAAATGTATATTGTAATGTCAGATTTCTGATAATTACCAAATATTGTAGGTATGATGCTGACTGTATTTCCATCTTAGGCTACATAGTTGCTGTAGGCCCTGGTGACTTATCCACTCTTTCAGGAACTCTCAGAGGTAAGTCAAGAGGCCAGTGGGTATTAAGTGAATTTCAGCAAGCACTAGAGGCTTGCGTACGTCTGACTTACTCAAACATTCTTTTACTTTTTTCCCCTACTCTGGCATATGTCATTCTGTTAAAAAAATAGCATTGTTAAATACCTATCATTAATGTTTATGTGTATGTGAAGAAAGTAGCAAAATTAATAAACATTTCCCTCAACTCTGGGTACCTGTTATTTGTGCCTCTGCCCTTCTCTTCCTCTAACTTCATGGTATTTAAGAACCTCTCTTTCTTCCATTTTATGCTCCAGGAAAGTTGTAAGTCATTTTGTGACTGATTCTTTCTAGTTTTATCCCTAGATGTTTATGCCACTGCTTTATTACCCATCATCTTATATGCCCTTGATTTCACTCTTTGTAGGATTTCCTTTTTGATATTCAAGTCACTGGAGAATTCCTGATACAGATATACTGGTCTCTTACTACTTATCTGTCTTCCATGTCAGGATGGTTTGCTGGTGCACCTACAGCATGGTTTCGCTTACTCACAGGTTTATTTTCCTTATAATTTCTTCACATGGGACAGTTCCTAGCAGAGCTTTCAATTGCTATGGTAAACAGTGGTCAGGTTCTTTTATTAACTTCATTTAAAAACAAAACAAAACCAGTGTGTTTCATCTGACAGTTTTCACATGAAAAAAAAAAATAGGTTTAAAATAGGTAATATGTGGCTCTAAGCAACTTAATTATATCCCATTTTAAAAAATTACTTTGCCAATGAAGAAAAGGCGTGTCAGGATTTCAGCACAATGATTTATGATTCTGTCATAATGACAGATGTTCTTCATGCATCTCTAACATTGTAATCTGGAATCACTGTGCCTTTTTTTCATGTTTGCTGGTAAAAAGAAATGCACTATTAAAATACATTGTTATTTGTCTTCAAGGCTTTGTCCTGTATTAGCTTGGGAATCTGATTTGGTTTTGAGACGAGTTCTATAGTAAAACCACTGTAGTAGTGATAGTGTACCACAAAAGCAGCGCTGCAGTTTGGGCCCCCTTTCTGGGCACTTACCAGGCTGATACACTCAAATCCAGGGAGGATCTGGCATGCTGCTGTGCTCCTCTGAGCCTTGGCAGACTTCAGCCAGGGTATCCAGCTTTTTGGTTCATCCTGCAGACTGACATTCCTGATCTTAAGCACCCCTTGCCTGCATTCAGGATTTATTACCCATACCCCTTGACTGCTGAGAGGCAGAATTTGAGCCTAGTGGGAGAGAGAATCAGTGAAGCATGAACAGAGAAAGGCATTAGCTCACAGAGGAATAAAAGTGACAAACCGTACCAAAAAGGAGCTTCTTTCTGCCACTCCCTGCCTCACACACTTCAGTTCGATAATCCTCCATCTCTACCCCTTTCTTAGGTAGAATTTTTCTTGGATCCCATGTTTCTGCTTAGTGGACTGCTGAGAGAAACTGAAGGGCCATGACTTTAGCTCAATAAAATAGTGGAGTGACAGAGACACAGGAATATCTGTACACATATTTTTTGAAGATTTGATGTTGCAGTGAAATTACAGTAAAGTTCTCTACCAGTCCATCTTAGGTATTGTGCTTCTTCACAGCATGGCCACACTGGTGACAGCTTGTGGGATAAATATAACTGAGGTTCAGAACTTCTGCAAACCATATCTCGTCTTGCTGCAACAGCTTCTATGGGTTTCTTATTGTGAGGGCATTGCTCTCAGTCCAGATCTCTGCTACAGTTATGTTTATTGGTTAGTCTTGCTCAGCTCAGAATTCTCAGGAGATGGTGCACAGAACCATCTTCCACAAAACAAAGAAGTTACAGGAAAACCCCTTTTGCCAGATGTGACTTTATAGCCTATCTTCACTAGGAAAAAATGTGTGATCAGCTATAAATTCACCCTTAAAAATGTAGTGAAATATTACATCAAAAAATACTCATTAACAGTGAACTGTCTTGGTGCCATTTTTATGAGCTTTTCTATATGATAGGCTAGGAGAAGAATCAAATACAGAGAATAGTTCTGCACTGAGGAGCAAAAGGTGTTAATTCATCTTTCAGATCTCTACTTTTCACAAATGAGATAACAAACAGGTGCAATCATCAATAGGCAATCCAAATCCTGCATTTGAGACTGCCTTCATGATCATTACTGACGGAAGATGATGTTGCTATATTCTGGGGGTTCCTGAAAGCTGCATCACATATTAAACTAATCCAAGTCTCCCCTGCTAGTTTTACTGCATGAGTTATAGTAGGATGCATGATAAGAAAAAGGAGATCTACTGTAGAAGATGTCTGAAGCCTTCACGAAGATGAAATTTCTTTATCAAAGGGCATAGTTCGGACAGGGTCCCAACAGAAACAAAGTGAACTGTGTGTGCTAAGGGATGCTGAGATTCAGGCTAGTCTGGGAGATAGGCAGGCACAAGAGTGGATCTCCACTGCTGCTGAAAACCCCTGACCCTCGTCTCAACCAGCTCCACAGCTTCCAGATCACAGCTGATGGACAGGACACAGGTGCAGGGCAAGAGCAGGGAAGTCTGTTCCCAGCCACAACTGCTCATCTGGCCGTGGTTTGAGAGACCTAACCACAAGCTAAACTTAGCAGTACTAGTACATGAAAGAAAATTACTCCCATGAAAGCTACAAAAGGGCTTATTTTCAAGATGCTATGGCCTATCAGTGTCAGTTCTGCAGAGCTTCAGACACTGCTAAGTTGAAGCCTTAAACTGTATTCTTTAGCGTTTAGGGAACCAACAAAAGTTAACCTTTAATCAAAGGACATGCAGATAATTCACCATTATGGTGTAAATACAGAAATCAGTTTTCACAGATGGTTACTATTTCCTTCCTTCCTCAGGGCTGCAGATCTTTCAATTCATTTGGTCTTAAAAAAAAATAGCATATGGCATTGCTCAAAGATTTATACTTACGAAATCAATACATTTGTCAGCTACTACACGAACCTATTTGGGGTTGAAATATTTACAACATGGCAGAAAAGCAAAGTATGAATGCAGTTCTTTGTATTGTTGCAAAGCTGTCCTGTTAACAAAATGTTCTTTTTCATTTTCTCCATTTTGCAGAAAGCCAGAAACCATAAGCTGTAATCATATTATTTCTTTTTAATCATGTGCCTTTTCAACCCTTAAGGAAAATAAATAATAATAATAATAATAATCTTGCTCATGGTCATGAAGAGACATATTCATGCACTTACATGCACAGCCATTCTGTTAACTTAGTAATTCAGTTCACAGCAATAGGGTAGTTTTGAAGCAAATACCCACACTGTACCCATTTGTCACATATTAACTGGTTTCTCAAAGTGATATTGATGTGCACAAAGCAGATTCCTGTTGCATGAAACCAGAACTCTACAGCATTCCAACACTCAGTGGAGTAATTGGTCCTAAATCCTCATGTGCACTTTCCATGACAAGAACCTCCCCTATGTAGTTAAGGTACATGCATTCCCCAAAGCTGTCAGACCCTGAAGAGTGGCCTCAGAGCATGAAGGAGGTTGCATAGTCAGGTACTGCATGTATCTTCCTATTTGTTGCCAGCTTCCTATCCTCAATCAATTTAGCAGTGTCTATCCATCCTGCTTTATCCTCAGTCATCCGTATTTTAGATCTGAAACCCTTCCTTTCTCATTTTTCTGTCTTTTGCTGCTGAACCCATCGTTTTTGTATTGTATTTTCCCCACACTTCTATCTCCTCTACCACACTGGAAGTGTCCTCTCACACCTGCCAAAAACACTCAAGTAATTGCAGTCTGCAACCTCAAAGAAATTACATTTCCAACAAATGTGTACTATGATAGAAAGTGGAGTTTTTCAAGGGGCACAATAACCCAGTGGCAGTCTCAGAGGTTGAGCAAAGCCTTATGTATGTAGCTGCAGTAGGCTGGAAGTAGAAGAATAAGATAAGAATCTTATCAAAGCTTCTTTCTCAGAAGTCTTGGAGACTAAAGTCTTGAAGAACTTCTCAGATGTCACCCACAGCACTACTGAGGACAAAATCTCCATACCTTCTTTACCTGTGGCATACTTGCTCACCTCAAAGGAATTAGTGACCAAGGAATAATGGTCAGAGGCTGCAAGACTCTAAAGAATGGCAGTCATTTACTTGGACATGGCTCTGGGTTCTGAAATCTCATGTGAGGATGGTGAAAGTATGGCACCAACTCACAGAAGATGGCCTTGATGATGCCCTTCAGCATCCAAAAGCACTCACCACTGGTTATCCTGTCTGTCACAGTCAGCAGAGTCCCAAGCGTTACATTTATTTTAAAATTTGTATCTTATATTCAGAAAACACTGCAGCATTTGAGTCTCAACAAAGTATTATGGAGCAACAGTGGCATTTTTATTCTTCCAGACCAAAATTACTGAACTGCTCAAACATGATCTTCACAAAGCATCACAAACACTCCTAGAAAAACATTGTCATTGCAGTACTTGGTCAGACCCATGACTGGTCTGGTCTGATAGGTAATGTCAGTGGAGAGTAATGCCAAATATCCATGAGTAAGTCTCATGACTCAACTGTTACTTCAATAATTGGGGGTGGCTGAATATACATGATTGGAATTTTGTCAGGCGGTGATGATGATCTCGCATATCTCCACAAAGTTGTTAGCTCTGACACAATTAAAAGTATTAACCATGTGTGCATTCCTTTTTAATTACATGTTTAACCCACCAACAACTTACTGAAACAACAAAAACTGAAAAAATAGCTTAATTTTTTTTTTAATATTTTGAACTCTAAGGATGCTAATCTAAGAATATTACTCACCATCTTCTTTTATCATTTCTATGTTTGCTTGTTTTCTGGAGAAGTGCATGTAAACACTTACTAGAAATGCTACAGCTACTTCAGTCCTGCTCTAAGAAAATCTTCCAGAAAGACTTTGCTACCAATGCAAAAATCCAGGCAGAAGCTGTGTAACTGTGAGGTAATATTATGATTCTTTTCACCACTCTGGGTTAATGACAAACTGGGTGCCTTTTAATTCAATTAACCCTAAATAAGGGATATGGGAAAAAGAGTTGTTGTAATTTTTAAAATATTAAATGGACCTCATCTCTTTTTCTCAGCTTCATAATTTTTTGATTGTGAAGAGCAGCTCATTGCATACTAGTGGAAATGCAAACGCTTTGTTTTAAGAGAATTAGGTTAATTTTCCAGACTGGCTTCCTTTTGAGGTCTCTTCATTACCCCATCAGCCACAGCCAGTCTCTGCATATCCTATGCCCCTCATCAAAATGCATTTTCCTCAGCCTGTAGCTCAGCACCTACAGCTCATTCGATTGGGGTATTATGCATCTCCTCATCAGCCTCTTCTGTATGCACTGTCCATATCTACATCAAGCCCCTCCCTCTGTACCCTTTTCTTTCTCATCCTTTGTTGAAGCCTGCATTTATTTTCAAAGACTCCTCTACTCAGCCTTTTATGTGCGGTGCTTTAAATCCTTTTATTCCCCTGAGCATTCCCAGCTATCCATTCTTTCCCAGAGAGGAGGTGGATCTTCCTTGAAGTCATTATTCAGGGAAAGAAGACTAGGCCCCATGATTTGATTGATTTCACAAGTCATTTAAATGAATAGTATGTAGGCACAACTAGCAAATGCTTGTTAAAATGGTTAATTTGATCATTTCTTTTCAGTGATAGTAGGAGAACAAAAAAATCACAAAATGGGTAGCTGAGCAAAATGGCAAGAATTATGTTTTTTCCTTTGAAATAATATTAAATGACAATATAAATCCTATAGAAATACTTATGGGATATTACTATATCTACCAAGAGTTCATTATGTCTTACATTATTAGAATGAAAGGCAAAGAAATGAGTGATTATGTTATGATGTTAAAGCTGCACCAATTTTTAGTTAAGCAATTGCATTACTAGCAGTGCAGTGTGCCAGAAAAATGACTGGTTCGGTGACAAAAATCCTTTTCTATTACAAAGCCCCTTTTAAGATAATTAGCAACGGGACAGAAAATAAGATACAAACTATCTATAAATGTAGGAAAAATGGGAAATTATTCTGATGATCTAAATTTGCCTTAAGCATTTGCTTGTATGACAAAATCACTACAATGATTTGTCTAACCTAGTGGTCTTCACACAGAAGAGGTTGAACACTTAAGTTGAGTAATAGGACAGGAAAGACAGTGACAAAGCTCTTAAAATTTTTTTTTCCATGATCTGCCTCACTTATGTACTGTTTCAGTCAATACCAGAAATTTTGTAATTACTGAGAGGAAAAAAAAAAGAAAAAAACCTTTTTCCTTAAAAATAAAACAGTCTACGATCAATTTATTTAAAACGTAAACAACTTTCTGATTTTATCTGAAAGACTTTGGGAAAACGCTACATTGGCTTTAAGTGATCAGGCTAGGTTTCTGTTCCCAAATATTTGAGTGTGATTTCCAATGGCTTTATCGGGAGTGGCACCTGTAATCCTTGAATGGAGAGAAAAATACGGATATGGAAGTAGAGATTCCAAAGTCAGGTCTGACCGTGTCTGCAAACAAGCCTGTGACAATTGCTGAAAGTATGGTTGGAACGTGCACCACTAAATTTTGCCAGGTGAGTGCACTGATGACAGGCATCCTATGTTTGGAGACCTCATTCAGGTGTAAATGCGTTCCTTAATAGCAGAGCCTTAGTCTTAATGCCGGAATTTCCTATGGGCTCAGCGTTTGCTAACCTCCAGCCCTGGTCCCTAACTTGCCTCTCTTTGTTCTAACAGAGCAAAGGAGCTGCAGTAACTCACCACTCCTCCCTGGCCGAGGACTTCTCCCCAGCACATCCCCAGATGCATTTCAGCCAGCAGTGCCAAACCCTTTGCCATCACCTTTGGCAGCTCCAATCCTAGAGGTGCCACAGGGGTGGCTTCTGTGCGGAAATCCCCAGCTGCCAAAAGGCTTCTAGGAGCCTTGGGGAAAAGGTACAACATTGCTTTAAGGACTACATTAAAATGTTTTTGAAGACTTATTGCAGTTGGCCATTTGATTAAATTGCCATAAGGCACTCCCTTTAGTAGCACAAGCGTGGTTCCCATGAGGGACTGTTTCTCCTTGGTGGTTAATCCTTCAATTGTGTATTCTCTCTGTCCATAACTTTATTATACTCTTAACAAGAACAGAGTCATATTTCATACTTCTCCTTCTAGCAGTGATCGGGAGGCACCTTGAAGCTGGTTGTCATTATTAAGCTTGCCTACACTCACAAGCAGTTTGCTAACACTTCCCAGACCAGACAGCAATGACCCTTTGTTCCATGTTAAGCCCTGAGCTTATCAGAGCTGTGGCAGTGGGTCCATCTTTATCACAGATTTGCTCATTTCTTGATTGAAATTCCTTAGATCTTTCTGAAGTCAGCTGGGAGTAGTGGCTGAAATGAAAGGTCACTCTTCCTGAAGTCTATGCAAAGCAGTGATTGCAGCAAAGCAAGTATCCTTTAGGATGTATAGTGCCTTCCATACTCTAGTCTCTTATATGCATGCCAAGATATGTTTGTGTAACTTTTATTATTTATGCTCTAGACGTCATCAGTTTTCCATATTAAAATGTGATGATTTCATATTCACTCTGTGGCAGCATATGCTGATCATTCTGAAAAACATTAATCACTTTTCTACGGTTTCTATTCTATACAGCCATTGTTCCATCATTTTTATCTTTGCAGTGGATGAAAACTTACCCACTGGTGTCATTGTAAGATGATAGTCTGCTACCAGGGTCTCACTAGCAGCATAAAGTATGTGTTTAAATAATTAATTTAATAAAGAAATAGGAACTCAGTGACAGGAAATAGCATTATAAACTTTAGAACACCAGGAGCATAATTAGTACTGTGGCATAATGATGAAAGAAGGCAATAAAATAATTTTACTTCACTCTGTAATTCTTCAAGCACTGAAAATTAGCTTGTCAGCAGGGAAGGGTTGGTTTCCTTTCTTTCAATTTCATCTCTATGCTGTCTTAATGTTATTTTCTTTTTAAAAGAACACAGACCACAGTGAATATCATATAAATTAATTTTGAATTTGCATGGTACATGAATGAATGCCTTTTCTCAGGCTGAGAATCTCACATTTAAGAGAGTTTTTAGTGTCTGAAGAATCACTGGTTCTGTGGTCCCAGGAAAAATCGCAGGATGTGACCATTTGATCTCTGCCAAGCCACAGAGGCTCAGGAGGGTGGAGATAATACCATCACTCCACCAGCCTTATCCAAAGCAGAGAGGGATCACACTGGTGGCAATTTGACAAATTCAGAGTGACGAGAAGAACCAAAATGTTTGAGATACTAAATTTAGTGGAAAACAAAATAACCTAATATATTATCAAGTAATGGTGGATAAATGATGTAAAGGAACAAAACACTAGAACAATTAGCATAAAAACAAATTAGAAACAAAAGATCAAAGGACACCAAGTGCCATCTCCACTTTCTGTGGATGCACTTGTCAAAATATCCCCTGCATTTCTACCCTATATTAGAAAGCCATTATTTAAAGTGCTGATCAGAAAGATCATTGTGCCACAGGTGTGGAAAGATGCCTGGGGACCCCATGGACAGATGACTGGGGGTAGGATTGGAGGAAACTGAGGAGTTATATTCACATCCTAACAGAGGTTATGCCAGTACAGAAATGAAAGGGTAAAATACAGTTGCTGCTCAGAGCAGTGATTCCCCATACAAACGATCTGCAGCTGTAAGCACCTGCTAAGGGGGATGGAATGGGTGGAGCAGTGTGGAGAAACTGCCAAGCACCTGCTAAGGGGGATGGAATGGGTGGAGCAGTGTGGAGAAACTGCCGCCAGGTGCTATTGAAATCTTTGCAGAGAGGGGAACTCGATGGTGAAATTGGTCTCCTTGGATGAACTTGGTTCATGATACAGTTGTAATATTAACACACACCTTCCATCCCGAAGGCACAACCACCCCTCACTGGGCACGAGCTCTACATTTTTTTAACTGTTCCTTTAAAAGCAAAGCAAGGGGATTTTTACACCAATCAAAGGTATATATGACTAAAGTCACTCAAGCTCCACCTAAACATAAAGAAATGGTACAAGCTGAGCATGGGGGAAAGTTAGGTATCAGTACTGTACTTGATTAATAACCATTTTACTGTTGGATATTTATTTCCTGTTGCCTGTATTTATAATATATCTACGATACCAAACTGAAACATATTGGATGATATCCAATTCTGGATGCAATCTGATTCCCTGCTTTTCATTTACCTTTATCTTCAACAGGGTACTGGAATTCCAATTTCTTTAGAAAGAGAACAGTCAGTCTGAGTTTCCATAGATAGTCAGTCAGTTTGCTGCCATTTCATTAAAACCTAATTTAGACTGAACTAAACACTTCTCTGAACTAATTAATCTGACGTGGAAAACTTCAGAATACTAAATCCCTGATGGTCTCATTTTACCTTAATAAATGTAGGCAGATGTATTAACATCTTATAGATTCATGTCTTTGTGGTATAAAAATGCAATAGAGAAAAAAAGGCAAGACCTGACAGGGATCTAAGTTTAATGGTGCCAAGCTTGGTCAAGAAATGGGACTGAGTTCTCCTATGAGAAAGATGGACATGAATTACAGGCCTGGAAGATAGGATTTGGTGATGGGATTTAAGGCAACTCAGAAAGCCATTTAGTCTGTTCCAGATGGCGAAGGCAGCATGGGAGAAGGAGCTCAGTGCCAACTGTGGCAAAACAAGCAGGGGAAACACAATATTTAAACAATTTCTACTGAATTCCATAAAAAGCCTCTATTCAAAAAGTGTCAGGGTTGCAAAGTTGTGTTTCCAAGGATAGAAAATGCCTTATTTAAAGTTTCCCAGACAAATTAAATTTGTAACTCTTACATGCACTGTAAAACCTTCAATTACAGGATAACATGTACCTTTTTACACAATACCTTTAGCCTTTCTGTGCACATGGATGGCATACATTTAACGAGCAACGATTCATTAGCTTGTTTTATCCTCACTGCTAAGTGCACGGCCTCATGCCTCATTTACTATATCCTGTTCAAACTCTGGCCTGAATACACAATTAGTAACATCCTCATAGGATCACCCATGTAATTTATTGCCATACTACTTAGTGCTTCACAAACATTAATTAGTATCTCTAACCTCCTTGTAAGGACAGGTCATTTTTCTTATTTTTATGTTTTAGTATAGCATGAGATGACAAAGGACTGATTTTTTTTTTTTTTTTTCCAGGAAAGCCCACATTTCTCTCTGGTAGATTCCTATATATGTCTCCTCTAGAATAAATGACCGTTCAACCACTTCCTTTTTCCATCCCTGTGTGAAGCTGGAACTCCTTCCTCTTCAGGAATATCATGTCATTTGGCAAGCCAGTGAATCTCTGCTTTTGATTGTTTGGGTGCAAGTCTATCCCACTGGGCCTTCTGCAGCCTGCCCAGGCATTTCCTTGGGCAGCAGGGTGAGAAAGTGAACAACCACCTTTCTACACCTATTCTTTGAAGGAGACAAGTGTGTAAGCAGAGTCAGAACACAGGTGTACTGAGCTTCTTTTATCATGATTCTGCACATTCACGTGAGCTACCTTTAATTTTAGAAGTTGATATTTGCACTGCTCCCTGTGAAGCTGAAACAATCCTGAGTTGCTGCCATAACTGGCAGGAAATTTTTCCAATAGAAAATAACATCAAGCACATATTTCATTCCTCTGCCTTCCCAGACCCATTAGATCCCAAGTTTAGCAGAAACATTGCACACAACTCTGTGATGAGCTGTAGCAGAAATATCAGTCTTGGTATGGATAGAGCAAAAGTGGAAATGTGTGGATGTGGGAGAACAGGAAGAAGTAGAAGAAAAAGCCATGAAAGAAAAGCAAGCGTTAATGGCATCTAAATTAGTAGATCATAAAGTCTCTGGCACAACTATCTGCAGTTTCTATTTACAGAAACACCCAGATTGAGAAAAACAAAGGACAACCTAAATACAACAGCCTACACCCAGAAAGAGACTAAAGAGCAATGAGTTAATCAGCAGTTTTACCTAATGACTCACACAGGTGGGACAAAAGGAGAGACAAACACATTTCACGGTAACTTTTGAAATGTGTAAAAGACACGTTCACAAGCCAGCCACATGGCTGCCATTAATAAGAACAACCCAGAAGACACTATGAGAATAGCGAGCTTCCCCAACTCTTTGTGACCACAAATATTTTTGGACAGACCACGTGCAGACACACCTTGAAGCTTCCCGATAGGAAAGAATGAGTAAAACTAGGAGGAGAATGCCTATGCTGTGCCTGAGTGATACCTGGCTCGTACAAAATAAAATTACTTTTCCTTCTTAAGATGCCTCTTGTCAAAGGTTGCTCCATTAGTTAAGATTAGCAGAACAGTTCTGGATGCTGGTTGCTTCTCCATGGCTCCCCTCCCACCAAGTGAAGCCTCAATGTTGGCTAAGCACCAGCACGTGCTCACAACTGTGATTTCCTTGCAGAAATCAGGTTTGATTTGAGCCCCAGGTCAGATGATGGAGAAGAACCAGCACATGGTGAATGAAGGATTTTGGGTGGGCATGGGTGTATGTCTCTGGTTCTCGTGCAGGGACACAGCTGCAAGCCAGCATCTGAGCACTGCACAAGGAATGCTACGCAGATTTCAAAATATGATCTCACCCATCCAGCATCACTCCCTGGCCCTTCATTTGGTCCTCTGTAATCACTGATAAGCTGTGTCGGTTGCCTCTACTTCTGCAGAAAGATGACATCCATCTCCACTCCCAGATGCCTGCAAAGTTTTAGGTCATCAATCCACTGAGGCACCAGCTAAACTTCATTGGTTGGGGAGGTGATTTTAAATACCAAAGCCTGCATAGTCTTTACGAATAGTCACTCCTCCCTTGACTGTTAATGACTTTGCAAACTCCCGTTGCATTTAACTATAGTACACGCCTTTAAACCTTTTACAAGATTGTGGTAGTCACCCATTCATGATTTATGGTCGAGCACTAAAATATTCTGCAGGTAACTGTAACACTAGAAAGCGTTAACAAGTATCATTCACATAGTGAGAATTTCGTATGTGTTCTAAGAAACTTGTGACATCAGCATAATTAGCATTTTAATTTTCAAAGCACTTTTAACAAGAATCGATCCAGACAGGATCATTGTGACAGAGGTAGGCATTGAAAAGAGATTCAAACTATTTCATTTCCACACAGCACTGCAAATAAAACCCTGAGTTACAGCCTTATGCCATCAGGGCTGAAAACTCTGCTTACATATGAATAAGTAGTAGACACTGCAGTTGTATTTTCCCGTATACCATACTTACTTACCCCTTACAGGTGAGCTTTTAGCTTGGGCTGCATTAAATTACTGCAGAACAGGCTGCAATCAGACACAGCAACCTGATTATTGCCAGGCCAAATAAATTGCTTCACTTCATGGCTAGCTACAAATGTCATGCTCGGTCACAATCAACGTTCACAGAGAATTAGGTTATTTTCTATATCTTAAAGCTAATCCTTTATTGTAAAACAGGTCCATGCACCATAAGCAAATAGAAAATAACAGTAAACTAAATAACAAAGGACTAGTTTGTTTCCTCTGCTTGACTTCAGCAGTGCAAGGGGACTCCAGTGAGAATGATAATCGTGGCAAAAGACATTACACAGAACAGCTGTAAAATTAGTCTAACAGTCTAAAGCAACAGTCATCCATTAGGTTCAACAGTCCTTAAATATTTTCCAACCCAATCAAGTTCCTCATTTGGTTCATTGCACAAATAACTATGCTGGCACAGAGGGTGGAAAAGAGTGGCAGAAAATTGTGTGGCAAAATACTGAAGGGTAAAGTGCTTCTTGTGCCCTCACCACTGGCAGTTGAAGAAAGCTGAAGCTACACACTGCAAACACTCCCATGGAGTTCATCATCATGTCCTTTAAGAGCATGGTAGCCTAGTTTAGTGGTGGATTTGGCAGTGTTAGGTTTATGGTAGGACTTCATAATCTTAAAGGTCTTTTCCAACGTCAACGATTCGATGTTTTTGTGATCCTCCTCAAGGTCATTAGGATGCAGTATTTTAGAACTAAGCAGTGAGAGGCCTGTGGCAGTACATTCAGGAGAAAGTCCAATCTTATGAAATGGACAACAAAGTGTAAACACTGGATGACAGCTGATCAAACAGTAAGTCTACACAAATTTAGCAGCAATTTATCTGTAATGTGATAAAATAATACAGGAACAGCTTTAGGGCAGTAAATCAATACATCACAGCTATCAGCTAGCTTCTGTGTATAATAAATGCATACAAATCCCCCAAACTCCTCCTGATATTCAAACTTGAAGGGAAAAAAACAGAGCTGTTTTTTCCAATCCTGCACGTGGCTATAGTAACAATGACTCCAAAGTGGACTTTTGTCTGATCAGGTATTGCAAAATGGTGGCTATCATTGACAGAACTGTGGTCTGGCTGCAAGAAAGCAAATTATCCTCTTTGATTCCAAAACCATAAGAAACCCAGGTGATGGTTTTCTCAGAGTTTGGGGACTCACCAACCTGACAGTTCCCGGTAAAGCTTAACAGATTCTTAGAATCACTTAGGTCAAAAAGACCTCTAAGATCATCAAGTCCAACCCTTAACCTAACACTGCCAAGTCCACCACTAAACCATATCCCTAACTGCCAGATTTACACAGCTTTTAAAGACCTCCAAGGATGGTTACTCTCTACTTTCCTGGGCAACATTTCCAGTGCTTGTCAACCCTTTTGGTGAAGGATTTTTTTCCTAATATCCAGTCTAAACCTCCCCTGTTACAACTTAAGGCCTTTTCCTCTTTTTACTTGCTAGCTGGGAGAAAAGGCCAGCTCCCAAATGATTACAATTTCTTTTCAGGTATTTGGAGAGAGGGATAAGGTCAGGTTTTTTGGCTAACACATCTCATGCCTGATGTATATTGGGAGCTGTGTCTTTAGTTCAAAGGAAGAATATCAAATAGGTGGGACAGGAGGAGGTAAAGGACCATTACACAGCCATTATCACCTGCAGATTGTTGTCTCCTGCAGCCACTGCCTTTGCATGGTGATTGTCTGGCAGTTTCATCAGAATCTGCTAAGTCATGGAAATAGCACAGACAAAACTTCCATTCTGGAAGGTATGAAAACGTCAGTTTAAGCAAAAAGCTTTGGAAGCTGATCCAACAGCAGTTGCACTGGGGCTGTTGTGCTTCCCGGTGTGATACCAGGGATACTTAGTGCCGTGACAGAGGAGGGAAAATGAACATCTCCCTACCAGTTAGGTAACTATTGTGCACATTGGGGCATGAGTTGAGTTAGAAGTTGTCAATTGCAAGTTATGAGTTAGAAAGAAACTTCAAAGTTAGAAAGATGTTAGAAATATGTTAGAAAGAAACATTTCATAGTTTATGTGATGAGTTAGTGAATTCACATGGCAGACTAGTCTGTGCAAAGGCAATTGAACCCGTTTGTTGTGTTTCTTCCTTTCTTTCTCAATGAGCTTATAAAATAAAGCTTCATTTACAGAGTGCATTGTCCCATAAATCTGAAATACCCAAACAGACCATGACAGCGGTCCTCAAAAGTTCATTTTATTTCAACATGACTTGGTCTATTGCAGCACAGAAGAGTTAATGGAAATTTGAATTAATTAACTTCAACTTAATGTGAAAACGTAAATAATTACAGAAACCCCAACAGCTGAAGACTGATACACAACAAAGTTTGCTCACAGCTAGACAGACAGGTCAGCCTAGGAAGCACATTCACTATTTTGATCACCTAACATGCCCGTGAAACCAGGGAGATGCACATATTCATTATTTTGATTACATTAGATACCCTTGAAGCCAAAGAATTACAGACCCCAAATAAACTTATTTTTAAACCAGACTGGACTAGATACTTTGTTTTCTTCTACACATCTGCCACTGAAGTCCGTAATCTAATGATTTCAGGTCTAAGTTTTACTTTATGGTTTCCTATGTGACAGTAGCAAACTTCTATCAGCTATTTCTAGAGACATCAAAACTTATACAACACAGCACTGGTGCTTGTGGAGACTCTGTATTTAATTATGTCACTTTGTGCTTTATACAATTAGATCAGGGTGAACTATCTCGATTAACCTCTTCCCCAGCCTTTCCAGACGGCTTCATTTGTCTGTAACAGCTTCCCTTATGATCACAATAATTATCATTGCAACACCCTGGGAGCACTTTTTTAAGGAGACTCAGTTCTTCATCTGTGATTTATTTACAAGCGTGGTCTCAGGCCAAGAATTTGTAGGTAATTGTATGGTCTTTCTCTAGGAATATAGCATGTGAGTATTACTAGTTCCCTGTAAAATGCTTGAGAAAAATAACCTGAGTCTGAGCTAATTCAGTGAATTTTTCTGACAGTAAAAAAAGGGGAGGGGACAGAACTGGGATCTGTCCCACTGGTACTCTGTCATTTAATAGATTTCTCTTACACCAAGCAGTCCCTGAGAGCTACCAGAGAAGGTTCAGATGCCCAGGATAGGATGCTTTTCTTTTTAATGCTGTGACTGTCTCCTTGGTTGTTTATGATGTTCCTTGTGACAGTTCTCAGCAGTGGACCAACTCAGTGGGTGCTGTGTTGCCAGAGGAGAAGATCATCCTGGCCCTCAAAACTTCCTGTATCCCTAAGCAGTGCAGGCAGGATAAGAGGGAAACCCAGGCCAGGCACACCAGTGCCAACAGCCACAGCCAAGGATCCGTGGCTGGAACATTGGTGGTCTGCTGTGCTCCCAGTCTTTCTTGAGGTGAAAGAAAAGCATTGTCAGCCCTGGTGAAGTGAGACAGCCAAGGAAGTGGCAGCCAGTGTGGTACTGTATGGCACAGGGACAGAGCTGTGGCACAGAGGCAGTTGTTTGCAGAAGGTATGGGGGATGGCAACCACACTGTTTGCAGACATGCTGCCTGCTTGCACATGAATGGAGCTGAAGAAGTGTGGCAAGAGAAAACTAAACAGAAGGTCTGTCACATGAGTTGCAATATCTCATTGTATAACCCTATCCAAGGTCTCCTTCTTGTGGGCAGCAGAGGCAAATAGTCCCTGACTGGGTAAGGCAGACATGAACAGACACACTGAATGGGGAGCAGAAACAGCTCCCTGTCTAGAGCTGTTAATAACATTTACCCTGGATGGACAAGAAGCAAGTTGTGCAAATTCACACACGTGCATATTAACATTACTATATAGCTCTTAAGATGCTCCACCTCTGGAAGCAATTTCTTGTTGTGCAGACTTTTGTTTAAAACAAGCAGAAGGTACAACCCAAAAGCATCCTGCTGACCATGTATGCACACTCCTGGTTAGATAGGATATGCCAAGCCATGCTCCTGGAGCGGCACAGAGATGGGACCTACAGGTGTCCCAGTACCACCACGGGAGAGGCTGCCCAACACTTCTTATGCTTCTCATGTAGTATTTCCTGCTCTACAGAATCCCCTAATTTAGCAGCATCTTTATTGAGGTTCTACTACTAAATGTCCTGTCTGGGAAAGTATGGCTGGTTTTGTCTATTCAAAACAGCAAGTCAACAGCAAATGTTACCTTCTTGGCAAAAAAAAGTCACTCACTAGGCATCTCTAGCTCCCAGTTACTACTGTGTTTTCATTTGGGCTGTAATATTCTTTCCCTGTTGCAACATTTATCATTACACTTTCCACTATAGGTAGCTAACAATACCCCTAGCAGCCAAAAAGCAAAGGATGCATTTCCCAAATAGGTGTCAAGCCTTGAGCATCTGTTGAGACTGACCCCATTCCTCACCAGAGAAAATTAGTCCCAATTTATGCTCTTTGAGAAAAGTCTCACGTCACCATAAAATCCCAGAGCAATTTGTCTAACAACTGTCTGCTACATCCAACATGTATTAGTGGCAATCTTGCCTTCAAAGGGAGAGGGTTCTGAAATGTGTAGTAGGAGAGCCACATACCCCAGGCAACACAAAACCTTTGCCATAAACTCAGCTGGGACCCCTTACTCTGTAGTGGGTCTCTGTCACCTCAGCGGCCAGAATTTACTGACCAGTGAAATCCCATGCCATGGTTCCACCTGATTTCAGCTCTAATCTGCATGCACTCCTTGTCAAAATGTCAGTTTCCAAAACTGCCCACTGCCCAAAGCATTTTCAAATTTCATGTAATCATCAGTAATTCACGTCAAACCTCGGTCACGGCACTGTTTTGATCCTTCTAACCAAAAGAGATGCATGATTCATCTCAGCATCCCTAGTTGTAGAGGGGAGAACCTACTGTCATTCCCATGAAAGCCCCCCAGCATCCAGCTGGCACTTTCCCTGCCTCCTGGAGACTTTTAATTACACTCCTGCCTCCCTCCTTACATTGCCACTCCTGAGCTCCCCAGCTCAGGATCTGTCACTTTCCAGCTACGGATTTTTTCTGGTTGACATCCAGTTCTGGTTGAAGTCCAGGGCAGGGCTCTGCACTGCTGATATGCAGTGAGGGCTGCATAGCCAGGGGGCTCAGCCAGCCTGTCCCATATGGCTGTTTGTATCCCTGGACAAGCTTTTGCTGCTCATCAGGCTGACCTGATTCCCACAGTCTCTGCTTCTCGGTGGGGTTTCTGCCTAAGGCCAATTGCCCAGGCTGGGAGATCTCACGCTGCAGCTCCAGCGCACCTTGTGGAGCACTCCAACCCACCTTGTGGAGCACTCCAACCCATTGGGGCCCCACAGACACACATAGGCTTGAAATCCCTCCCTTTGAAGGGATGGCAGTAACCTAAAATCTGCCTTCTCTCCTTTCAGAAAGGCTCCTCCTTTGCAGCTAAATAGCAGTGCATATTAACAGATTTTACTCCCTCAACCACTGAAAGCAATTTGCCTGTAGAAACCAAGTAGAGAGGTCTGCAGCTTCCCTGGGCCTTGTAGCAGGTCAGCACACACAGACACAGGCCCACACTCAGCCCAGGATGTGTTTGGTGCTGTTGGAAGTGCAAAGCAAAGGCAGCTGACTCCCAGAGACACTGGCTTTCTCTGCATGTGTTTTCCCAAGCCCGGGCAAAGACTGAGTTACAATCTCTCATGCTGAGCTCTCTTTGACTCTGGGAACTCCCATATGTCAAATCAGAAGTAGCCAAGTGTAAATAATAAAATTTTTTAAAGAAAACAAGAAAGTAAGAGAGTTTTGATGACTTAAGGTCCCAGTGGCAACTCGTTGCCTGGCTCACTCTTTCTCGCCCTCTTGCAACATTATCACAATGACTTTGAATCAAAAGTTCAAGGAATCTTTGGGAAATTGGGTTGTAAAGATGTCTGAGACACCTGCAACAGGTTGTTCAGTAAATGTATCTGCAAGAGGTGAATCTACCAATCTCACCAGGCTGAGCTCTGCAGGAGGCATGCTGACATATTTATGCTGGACATAAACACAGGTGGAAAGAAATTGCCATAAAATTGCCATAAAAACCCCAAACATGAAAAGTCATAAAGGATGTAAGCACATCTATAATGTGTTAGAGATTAGGCAAATTTTAGGTTTGTTAAGATACAGAGGAAGATTTCATCCAACCAAAAAGCCCAGCAACCAAGTTGAGAGAGGTCCAAGAGGCTGCCCCAGGCCAGCCACATGATGTTGGAAATGATATAAAGTTTAAAATTTTTTAATATAACTTTAGTCAATGGTTTTGTTCACCTTTGCCCAGGGGGAAAAGGATTGAAGTTTCTTTTCAAAGGACTGTTTCACCACTCAAGGACTGATGAGCTTAACATCTCAACAGACTGGGAGTAGCACAGAAGATACGCTAAAGATAAGGACCATTAAGGAACATCAAGGCTAAAGATCACCCCGGCATGGTCTGGGAAAAGATAGATAAGAGAACAAAGAATGAGAACCTAATTAACATTAAGGTGAAGGGATCAACAACCAATAGGAAACCAAATACTAAGAACTGTGTAACTTGGGACCAATGAACATTGAACCAATGAATTTCTCTGGGTTTTGACTGTGCAGAATCTAGTAAAAAGTCATGTGTGTTGGAATGATTTTCTCTGCATAACCCGGGCAATGTGTGGATGAAATTATTTCTGTTGGACATCTTGGCCAGAACAACAGCCTGACCAGAATAAAGTAATGCCTTGATTCTCTAACACTAAAGATGTTGTTGCAGAGGTTTTGTTTTTCCTGCAGTATCAGTGACAACGGGACAACCCATCCTGGCCCCCTTTCTCTTCTGCTGAGCTGCCAGGAAGGACTCAGACACCAGGCACAAGTGGAGATTCTCAGTCCAGTGAGAGGTTTCACCCCCAGCAGCAACAGCAGTTTGCAGGTGGGCTCAATTCTCAGTGTCATGTAAGTGCCCAGTACAGCCACCAGAAGGAGGTGCCAGCCATGATTTGTATTCCTGTTGCCTCTGAGAGCAACAGTGCAACCAGAAATAGGATCAGTGGGGACAATCTCCTCATCAGGAGGAAAGCATTAGCCACAGAAATGAGGAATGAGCCCATAAAAGAATCTCGCTATCGAGGGACCCATCTGGCTCTCACCAGCGAGAATTTGCATGGCTCCGAAGCATTTACAAGCAGAATTAATAAGAATCTCTTCATTTCATCAGTTCTAGGCAGTAGGAGCACCAGTTGATTAGTTTGCTTGTTAAAGTATTACTGACATTTTATCCTATAGTTTTCAAACAATCAGACCTTGATTATTTTTGGTCATGTAAATAAAATCCTTAAAAGGATTATTTTCAAGCCTATTTAACTCTATATATAAATGAAGCATTATTTTCAAACCTCAAATCCCCTTGCCCCAACAAACTAAACAGTATGTTTTCAGGCTTATGGCACAGGAAATGAAAAGGTTTTACGGGAATATTTAAAACTCACTTTTGCAGACAAAGCAGACTTAGAAAACCTCTTTTAAAAGGGTGATTTTTTTCAAAGTTGGAAGGGGCTAATTACGAGCCTTTGAAACAACATTCATCCTCCAAAAATAATATCAATTTTATCACATGCAGAAGATTAAAGGTGAATGGATGGAAGGATATCAGTTGTGCAGAGCTTGGAAATAAACCCAGATTCCAGCTTTGTAGAGAAGTTCACTGGAAATTCTTGCTGAGAATTCTTATTTCCACAATAAAACCATAAAACAGACATCTTCCAAACGCACTGGATGCACTACAGTGGCCTATGCCACAAGTACATATACTTTGGGAAAAGCCCAGATTACCAGGCTCCTGGGCCAAGGAGCAAACAAACAGCAACATGAATATTTCTGGGCAGAGATGGACTCTGGCCTGAAGGACTGTGGCCTTCCCTGGCAGAGCCAAGCATCCTCAAGGCAAGAGGTGTTTAAAGAGCATGCAACATGATGCCAAGCTAAATATGAATCTTTGATTCCTCTCTCCCTGCACAGTTTCACACTTGTGCTTTAAATGAACGTCCCTATTTGGGGGAAAAAAATGAAAAGAAAAATCAAAGCAAGTCTAGGAAGAAAATGTATTGACAGCAACATCTGCTCTAAAAAGGCACAGGCAGAATTTACCTTACTCCTCGTTAGCCTATAACCCTATTACAGAATAAGCAGGGGAGGGCCAAGGCATGCTGATGAAGGATTTTAACAGTTTCACACACCAAATGACAGGAACTTTCAGATCATTAAGGAACAAAATTGAGAAGTCCTTCATCATGTAAAAGCAAAGTCAAAAGAAACCCTGTAAAAGTAGGAGAATATCTTACTGACAGAGCAGGAAGAATATTCAAGAATCAATTCAATAGGAAGAAGAAAAGTTCTGGGGGACATTTTTCCATAAACATTCAACATAAAGAAAATATAAAATATTGAAACAATGAGTAAATTTAGGTTGAATTCAGCTAAATCCTTGGCTGAAAGAAATAGAAAGTTATAGATTTCTGAAGATGCCAAATATTTCCATTCCAACCATTTGCAAGTAAAATTTTGTGACTTATTTGTTCAAAGTGTCATTCAATTAAAAAAAAAAAAGAAAAGGCAAGAGTAATCAGAACACAAACATTCAATTTTGGTGGAATGAAATATTTTGGTTCATTCAAGGTTTTGGCATGACACATTTTTTGGTTTCATTTTGCCAAAGAAAACGTCAGAAAATTCTGACTTAAGACATTTTTTCCTGCTTTTTTGGTTTGGCTTCTGAACATAAAAAAACCCAAACCAGTATTTGTCTGGACCTGCTAGAGTCATTGAACGAAACCATGCCAAGGTAACATCATTTTAAAGTAGCCAAAATGAAGATGTTAAAGCATCAGATTAATCCAAAGCGGCTGTGCGCTGTCTTATGTTTGCTGACTTCGGAAGGAAATAGAAAAGGAACGATGCAACGCTACACGTGATGGATTCTGGAATGTGAGTATGTGTTTAGAGCCCAAAGCTGGTGGAGGATTTCTCCCTCTGTCCTTTGCTTTTCCTCGCTAGGCTTCTGGCCAAACACACCAGTGATATACTGCTGCTGAGGCAGACAGGTGCTGCCCAAAACTTTTTTTAAAATGGACTTCACTGACAAGCAGTGGCTGCCTTTTACTAGCACAAGTATTGTCTTGGCCTTCACAGGCGATTTATTGGTGCTGTGCTGCAACATACTTCATTTCAAAAGACATAAGCCAATTTAGCTGTAAAGTCCTTTAAATTTTTGTGTGCCCTCACTTGTAATGCTGAATGTTCTCCGGTAGGCAAGATGTGATGGTTCACGAGACAGGCATAGCCTCCTGCTGCTCTCTGTTCTCCCCTTGCTGCCACCATTGAGGCCACCACTGGGATCACTGAACTGCTGCCAGCATCAGGAAAAGCAGCATGTTTCAGCTCCTTTCATGTGTATCTGGCAAAACGAAGTTTTTAGAGCTCATTTCTCAGTGGAAAAAAACCCTCAAAACAACATCTTGTCCTCAGCAAAAATGTATGTACACAGAGCAGAGATAAGGAATAATGGATGGGAGCTAACAGAGCAGTTAATGCAGGAGGAGTCCTCACAGCACTCAGCTTCCAGCAGCAGGGATGTGTCCCTAAATCTTGATGATGGTCTATGTCTGGGGCTTGGGGGATTGAGGGCAGCATTTGCTGCCAAGTAAAGAGTTGTTTCATCTCCCTTTTACACTTTCTGCTATGTCTCCATCAGAGAATGCCTCTATCTTATGTGGCAATAAATTCATAAGTAATGTAAACATCAATAAAAGGGACCCTTTTTTGCTAGTAACCCTTGAAACCTGCTGGTTAACTGTTTCATGAAAAAACAAGGAAGGCACAGTGTGTTCTACAGCCAAAACAGAAATAGGCTTCCTGACAGAACAGTAAACAAGAGGATTTGTTTGTAATGGAGGAATAACAGAAATGACAAAGTAAAGACAGGGAGCAGAGCATTTTGATATGCATGCAAGAGCTTAAGAGCATCATTTTCATACTGTCATGAAAACTGTAAGTAGAATAATGTAATAAGCAGTGATATTTTCGGTGGTTATTAGAACATTTGACAGCACACATGACAGCCAAGAACTTTGACAATGATATAAAAACTTGCTTAAGACCACGTGGGAGGAGATACAGTGATTTAGAACAACATTTAATAGTCTGGTGAAGCTCGAATTACTATGCTATAGTTTACTAGAAAGGTCCAAAGATATAACAAGAAGAAAGAGAATTTAAGAGGGAAACATCCACTTTTTCATTTTTAGGATGGTGGCAGAATAACATTCAAATATATAATCTTACAATCTTTGTTTAGTCATATTTTATAAAAATACTCCATGTGGTATACAGTAAGGCAGTATTAAAGCAGAAATACTGCTGTCAAAAGGCAAAGGCACTGCAGCCATTGGCTGAAACAAGTTCCTAAAAGAAGATTTTACACAAAGCTAGGTAATGTGCATGCACTGGCATCTTTACACCTATTCCCACACTGCTGTAAGCAGTCCCCAAAAGAACAAGCTCAGATTTAAAAGCATGATATTGTGTCAAGTTACTATTCAGCATGTGGCACAAACAACAGGTGAGGGTTTCACTTGGTGTATTTCAGCTTTATAGTGAAAGCACAAGTCAGAACTCTACAGTCAAAGCTGTATCTCAGATTCACCCACTGTGGGTCCGGTACCCTCCACAGCTGCTTTTCAACAAATCCTAAATAAGGAATAAAAACCTATTTTTATATCTACTGAAGTCTTCTCTTTTGAAACTGAGGAGTCACAGTCAACATCCTTGATCTGGTACTGAAAGCGAAAGACAACTGCACTTGTTCAGAGTACATAGTATCTGAATATCTATTTTCGAAGACGCCTGTATTCTTTGGTAATTAACTGTCATGGGTTAGCATAGCTACGGGAGTGATTTTCTTGCAAAGAGGAGCTTACAGCTTCCTCTATCACCTAACAGAACCTATCAACTGGCTAGTTTGAATATTGACAATTTTTTAAGCCACTTAAAAAAGCTTGACACGCCTCTGTGGTCCACATTTAAGAATGGACAAACCCCAGGAAGGCTCTCTTGCTTCCAGCCTTGGGACAGGTAATGGGGCAGGGCCCATGCAGCCCAGCGGGACCAGGCTGGGACCTGCTTGGCCAGGGCTGTGCCGGGACACAGCCATCCTGGAGCCATGCAGCCCTATTCCACCCGTGCCCCCCCCCGCTCTGCTACCTGCAGACGGAGTGGCCCAGCTCCACGCCCTCCCCCCCCCCCAGTGCGGCCGAAGATTCAGCTGAAGCTGCTCCACTGCCCGGCAAAGCTCATGTGACCAACAGCGGGAGGCGAATTCCAGCTGCAGGGCCTGGGTGAGATTAACCCTTTTAGTGCTGTAAGTCTCCTCCAGAACAGATGAAGCCTGCAGACATTAATCCTCTTCCGAGTCTGAGGAAGAAGGAAGGTGAAGAAAACACCATAGAGACACCAAAGTCAGTAAAGAAAGAAGATCTGAAACCCTGAGGGAGGAAAAAGAGGAGGTGCTTCAAACCTAGAAGCTGAAATTCTGTTGTAAAGCTATGATGTATCAGAGTTTCCGTTGTAATTTCACAAAAGCATGGGGGGTGGAGCGTTTAAACTGCAATTGTGAGCAAAAGTACCTGTGCAGAAATAAGCAAATGCTGAAGCAGCTGTAATTTGATGAGAAGTTTGAACAGGGAGAGATAGAAGTGATGAGGACTCTTGCTCCAAATCAGAAGGAGAAGACCTCTGTTTCCTAGAGATGCTCCCAGAGATAGTCCTAGGGATGAAGATGATGAGGACCCTTTTGCTCCCAGGGAAGGGGGAGGACCTCTATTCCTAGAGATGAAGATGCTCCCAGAGATGGGTGAAGAGAACCTTTGTTTTTGAACAGCTCAACCTTAAAATGGTACCCCAGTAGCTCAAGATTAACCCTCAAAAGCAGTTGTGGGGAAAGCTGTAAGTCGAGGGAAGGGACTCTCACATGCGAGCAGAGAACCAACCCAGGTGGCTGTCTGGTTGTGATACTGAAGCCATGAGAGAACTGTTTCTTGTGGAGATGTCTCTATAGCATGAGCAAGAGAGATTCCTCTCCCTAAGTGAACTGAAAAAGGTTATTATAGAAGGGGTAAACTGACTGAAAATCTCAAGGGTTGTCTTTTTACATTGTCAGTGGGAGAAGGGAGAAAGGTGGGGGGAGGAGAAGTGTTCTGAAGGTGTGGTCTGACTTTTTTCCTCTTTCTTTTAGGTCTGTTAATAAACTTCTTTATATTCTTTTAAGTTTTGTGCCTGTTTTGCTTTCTCCTAATTCTTATCTCAAAGAAGGAAAATAAGTGAGTAATAGATACTTTGAACAAACCACTGCATTAACATAGATGAAAGTCTTAAGAACCTTATCACCAGAACTAGCATCAATTCCCAATGTTGTCATAAGTGAAGCAGCATGAGAACCAAGTCTGGAGATCCTCCCTTTAGACAGTAGGATTGTCAAGCCTAAACCACCTCTGCATCTTTCAATCTGCAAACAGTTTTTTGTCTGCCAGGTACATTTTGCCCACAATATTTGCTTCACATAACTTACAGGATGTCACTTCAAGAGGAGTGATGCTATCTATGAACAAGAGGATGCCTCTTCACCCCAGGGACTTGCCTCCTCACGTGGCTGCATGCTCTGGGGACCCCCAGTGCTACAGCAATGGACTGCATTTAAACTGCCTTATAGAAGCCTTGAATACAGTTATTAAGGTAATTTGTATTCCCATTCATGTCACTGGTTACTTGTATCAGGCAGACCAGACTTCTGAAGACTGCGTCCCATAAAAGATGAAACCTGGAGGCTTGGGCTTGCACTGCAGGAGCTACAGAGGGACATGACTGTGCCAGGTACAGAGCAGATGCTGCCCAAGCCAAGCACGTAAATTGCTATCTGTGGTACTAAGACTGGATTTTAAGCTCTTTGGTCCAGGAAAAGCATATTCTCCTTTGTAGAGCCAAGGTAAAAAGCTACAACTTCCAAACATGACCAAAAAAAAAAAAGTCTGTGATAAATTATGCATTAGCTTTCTCTGTGAAGTCTTTCAGGTGACAGAGAAGCAGAGGGTTTTTGAGTCGTGTGTACATATGTTTCTCAGCAGAAGAGCTTCCTATGGAAGTTTCTAGGCACAAAGAACACTGAAAAGATCAGATAAAATCCTTTCAAAGAGGAAGAGGAAAAGATGTTATTCCGGTGACAACTTAAAATATATTAATCAAATACTGGAAAAGTTGTTTCAGCATATATTTAAAGCTGAGTAGAAGTTTCCTGGATTGAGACACAAATGAATATGAGGCTTTGTGTCTTTTCCTTTTAGGGGTTCTTAAGCAGGTTGTCACACGGGGTCCCTGAGAAAATGCTCATAGAGTGACAGCAGAGGCCTTGCAAGTAGAGGCAGAGGATGACTTCAGAGGGAAAAGCACAAATATGAATCGTCAAGGATGGTCATTGAAGGACTGCAACCTGAGAGCTGGGCAAGGTTTGCTTCGGGGTGCAACAAAGAAGCCATAAAAGAAGGGAACTTATACTGAATACATATAAAACATCTCCTGTATAGTGAAAAAGGAAAGAATAAAAAAAAGGAGGAATAGAGAGAAATCCCTCTGTGAGATGGTGCTTGCAGGAAGAGCAGGGTGTGAGGAGGTGCCCTGCACTGTGCCATCCCCTCACCCTGGCAGTAACAGCATTGTGCCCAGTCAGTACTTATCCACAGCAGGTCCTCTCTCCCCTGCTGTGGAGAAGGAATGCTGCTCTACTGAAACTATCCATCGACTGTTATCTTTTTGTTCTTGGGTTAAAAAAACTAGAATTGTAAAGAGCTGTGCACATGTGCATGTGTGGGCTTTCTGCTCTAGCTTTCCAAAGCAAGGTGGTTAAGACCACAGGACCAGGTCAGATTAAAGGTGGACATAATCCATTTTAAAAAAGTAATTAAAAATATGGAATATTAAAAAAAAATTAAAAATCTACAAAACCTCTAAGTACTTAAAGGTTTATAAATGCTATAAAGCTTCAGATAATGAATAAATAATTCATTACACAAATAATACTTAAGGGTGCATTTCCTCGCTCGAGAAATTCCTGAAATGAAGCTTTGCAAATGCAAAGAACCTAAAAAAAAAAAAAAGGCATTAATTCCAGAATGTTCTGAATTTGACAAGCTTCCACCTTAACATGAGATGAGAATTATTATTCTGTCACTCCTTCTGAATGATACCAAGATTCAGACGCCGAGCACGGCGCTGGAGTGCGAAGGTTTGCTGTACGCAGAGCAGCTCCTCGCTGCACCTGTTTACGATCGACTGCCTCATTATCATTTCGCTCAGCGGGAGGGAACACAGCTAAATTCACATTCGGAAAAAACTGAAAATTCCCTGGCTTTATTAATGCCCCTTTCCTGTGCAGCCCTGCACACCGCTCCCTGAGCACTGCACGGCCAGAGCAGGGAGCTTTGTTGTCTGGTGCTGCATGGCAAAAAATAGCACCACAGAAGTCTCCAAGCTGTGGGGATGGCAACTGGACATGATAGAGCTCAGAAATAAGGAGCCACGCCCATATGATGTGTCGATGTTTTGGGGTTTTTCGTTAGGGTTTTTTTCCCCCCAAAATGGCTATATCTAACCAAGAGCAAGGATAGAATAATATATGGAGAGGAAGGAAGCAGGAAAAATCAGTATATTTTTCACATGTTTTCATAAACCACAATAAACCACTATCGCTGACTATTTTCATCCCTGCAGCTGGGTGGACTCTGTGCTGCAGTGCAGAGATCCAGAGTTTCCGCTTCCCACCATGGCTTTTTGCTTCCTGGAGAGGGCAAGAGACCCAGTCCTGCTGGGCTGCCCCCCTGGAAACGTGCAAGGTCAGATTGGATGGGGCTCTGAGCAACCTGATCTAGATGAAGATGTTCCTGCTCATTGCAGAGGGTTGGACTAAATGATCTTTGAAGGTCCCTTCCACCCCAACTATCCCAATGAGTCTGTGATTCAGAGCTGCCAGGAGGGCTCCAGGCACCGCTCCCCAGATTGACCTGGGGAGTAGCTTTTAGGGTAGCCTTCTAAACCCTTGGAAATGCAGTTTTTACAGCTGGAGCATCATAACACCAAAAATTGCTGTAGAGTTGCATTTCATTGGTACTTATGTTCCTCCTCAAATACTTGCAATTCCTTATCTCTGGTTTTTGTTCTCTGGTTTTTATTCTGTACACTGCTAAAAGCAAAATTTATTTGCACGTAGGGAAAGCTCAGCAAATAGTTAAATATATTCACCCTAAAGAGCCACATGTAAGAATCAGGCGTGCAGAAACTGGTAACTGTCACATGGAAATAGCTGACCAACCACAAGTCCCAAAACAGCAAATACCCACTGAAATGGTTCTATCACTGGAATATGTTTGCATAAATTATTCACAGAATAATTCAGAATATTGAATGTGTACAATGTTAAGGCGGTCTGGGAAAGTCTGCAGAGATGCATTTTTCTTTTTTGTACAGATTTTTATCACTTCATAATAAGATTGGTCCTGTGGTCTGCTCAGTTCTCTCTCACAGTCTTGCAGACAAAGGTGTTACTGAGTGTCCCTGTCCCACAGCACCCCTTGTAAGTCAGAGTCTGATCAACTCTGAACACTAAGAGCATTAAGGTTAATATGAGCAAAGTGGTTAAATCAGGATTTCTTCATTAGAACAACTGTCTGTCTGTTATTAGCAGATTCTATTTGATGAAAAAGCTTACAAGAAATGAACTCTGGGAGTTGACTTGTTTTATTTGCTATCAGGGGACTGTGCTGACTTTTGGGTGCCTGGATTCTATGCTGACCAGTCTGTAGCAATCTGTCACTTGCCCAAAAAACTGCTCAGGTCTGTAAGGGGAGATAAAGTACCAAAGGTCCTTTAAGAGGCAGTTTGACACCACTATTTATTTCCTGTTATTGATTCAGCACAGCACAAAGGAACAATTTCAGTTCTTTACTAGACTGAAGGTATGCAAGAAAAATAAATATTCCTTTCTTAAAATTCACGGAACATGAGGTTGAGGATCCTCTTGGTTCATCGTGACCAGGAATTTAATTCTATTCTGACAAGTGCATTAATTTAAGTCAATGCATCTTGGGTGGAAGAGGCATGAATCAACTGATTTTTTTTTAAAATATATATTCAGTAGAAAAAACCCCAAAAATATATAAGCGGAAAAAAAATCTTATACCACTTTTCCCCTACTGATTCTCCAGCAACAAGCAAAGAATACGAAGTGTTTTTGCACAGTGTTGTAAATTCTCATAATAATGATGTTCCCTGTAGTACTTGTGCACTGTGAAATGAAAAAAACAATGCAGGTTTGTGCCAAAAAATTAGCATCTGACAGGCAGAAAAGCACAACCACAGAAGGAGAAGGTGGCAAAAAGCAGAGGTCAAATGAATAAAGCAGCCAACAAATTCTGAGGTGTTTCAGAGGCAGAAGTTTTCTATCAGTAAAGCTCCCAGATTAGCTTGTGGCCACGTGCAATCCTTATTTTCACCTCTGAACTCTGTCCAGTGTCTCAGGATACCTCTTCATGGCACAATATCAGGCCACACAGAGACCCTGAATGAACTTGCTCAAAGAACTAAAGTAACTAAAGCCCTTCTGAGAAGTGTATTAAGAACATGACTTTATCCTGGTTAGTCTGTGTCTAGTCCTGAGAGGAGGATTGAATATAAATCTCCCAAGCTCTAGAGAAAAATGTAGCCTTGGCTTCTTGTGTGCCATCTGCACATGAGTAATTTTTCCATCTAGACAAATTCTTAATTGCCTTGACTGATGCTGAATGGTTTTTTTTGTATGGCTAATTTACAGACCTACCTAATAGAAGGTATTATTTCAATTATCATGGGAAAAGGAATACAAATAAGAATAAAATCCCTTAAAGAGGTGGTGGATTCACAGAAGTCAATAATAAAATTTACCACTAATCTGAATATTGCAAGAAGTTCATCTTTACAGCCAAAAATATCCTTTCAAACAAGATGGAAAGGTCAAATTAGCATCTGGAACTATGTAGCTCTATCTGCAGTAAATTTATGACTTCTGTAGCTATTAGGTATAAGAACTTCACAATTGTTAGTACATTTATCAAGTATATGAATCATCCCATCTCCATTTTTCAGGTATAAATTCAAAGGCCCCGCAGAGAACATTAGGATACTTAGCATCTAACCTTAACCAATTTCCATGGAAAACAAATGGGCATCATACCTTGAAGAATCTGGCACAAAATTATTTCCCTCAGGTCTTATAAGTAACCAGCTGCAGAAGAGAAAACTGAATCCAATTTTCCAAGTTCAAGGCTGGCAACCTAATCTCTGGACAGGTTCCCTCTCCTGTGTGTTAAAACAGCAGCCTGAAAAAAAATCCACGTTCTGCCCCTTGGTTGAGTCTTTGACCTTGTCAAGACACAAAAGACCCATGAGACTTCTTGGGGCAAGCTGTGAGAAGAGGGTTTTCTATATGGAGAAAATACTTATTGCAGGATCTTATTGCTCAGAGTTGCTTATGTGGGTATTCATTGCTACAGCAAATACCACTAATTCACCTTGGGGCGTTTGGTTTTGTTTGTTTAAAATCTCTTTCTCCATACAAGCTTAAGGATCTCAGTGATAGCACAGCCCTGCCAGAAGCCACAGTGGTGACTCCTCAAGGTGAGGCAGAGCAAGCCTTTCACATTGAGAGCCCTGCGTAGCAGCAGTCCCACACGCTTTGTCCTGTTGCTGGTAAGAAAACCTGCTGAGTACCTCAAGGGAGAAGGGGCTGCATCACAGCAGCAGCCTTCTTGAGCAGACAAGACCTGCAAGCTCAGGGGCAGATTTATCTTAGCCTTTCTGGCATGTCTGTGTTCTCAGGAATCTCCTGCTTTCCTCTCCACGGGCCTCAGAGAACTTTCGTTCCCCACCTCTAACCCACAACCAGGGCGTAAGTAGGAAAAAACATTTCAAGGTGAAGGTTGGAGTGTTTTCTAGGCTTTCTGCCCCACTCTCTAGGCTTATTTGGGAGAGTGATGTAAAGTACAGAGCCAGGAAGGGCTCCTATAATCCCTGGGATTTACATAGAAAAATCTAATCCTGGTTAGCTCTGCTTTCTTCCTCTCTAAAGAAAATGTATGAGCCTGGATTTGCAGGCTCTGGGAGTAAGTTCTTTAAGTTAGTAAAGCCTGATTATTCAATGTGGAAAAGAAATCTGCTCCTTGGTGAGTTTAAAACTATTGAATAAAATTCACAGTCAAACACAATCCTTAATCTTAATCCTTAATTTCCTGTTCCTCACTGCAACAGCAGATTAAATTCCAATTAGTTTCGTTTCAATTTAATTGTTTTCATATGAAAGATGCAAAATCTGAAAGATTGCTTGACAATGGGTTCAGAAATTACTTAAACATGGGGTAGATCCCAAGACTACCAAAATCAAAGTTTTCAATGAGTTTTGGATCAGTCACAGCATAACACAAATTTTGTACAAATATCTAAACACGTTCTGTTGTACAGGAAGAGTCTAGAAAAGCTCCCATCTCCCTATAAAATCACTGCCTGAAGTTCACCCACTGCTTCTTAAAAAAAATTTGGAAGATGTTTTATTTGGAAACAATTTTATCAACATGTTTGGTATGTAGCATACTTCTCCTATCTCTCTGTTTCAATTACTACTAGTATTATTAATAAATCACAATTAGTTGCTATGGAGATAATTAAGTCTGCAAATAAAATATTGTGACTGAGCTTCTGAAGCAAATAAACAGTAAGTACCAGGAACAGATTAATGCTAAACTAACAATAAGTTTATTTCCACTAAAATTGTGTAATCAGGAAAAAAAACCAAACAAAAAACAAGAAGAAAGAATAAAAAAACCAAAACACACACAAAAAACCCCCAATCCCAAACCAACTAAATAGCTCTCTATATCCAGCACTTTCTGATGGTCTCTGGGAGACACCGTGTTTACTAGAATGTTGTACTTAAATCTGAATATTTATTAAATCACATGATAGCTCTCCCAAGGGCAGGGCAATAATGCATTGTCACACCAACATGTGTGACAGCCACACCAGTCAAAAACAAGCACTAAATGTGCTGCATGTACACACAGCTTTGTGTACCAGCTTACTTGAAATAGGATTGCAGTTAGAGGCAAACTTTAGCATTGATGCAAATGTGATTTTCAGCACGTGAGAAAAGCTTTTTACCTTGAGCCATGAATGTGATTGTACCAAGCCAACAAGAGTATTTTGCCCAGAGTAAATCTGGGGTTTCTTTATGGTGAAGAAAATATGCTAGCAGAAACTGTTATTCATCTAGGAAGAAGATATGGTTTTTGGGCATGGCTACGTGAAACTAAGTGTTTCTGAAAGTGAAGTGGCAGATGGGAGGTAAACCCTTGGGAAAGATTGAAATCAGCATTTTGCTTAAACTACATTTAAATGGAGCCACAGAGAATAAATTAGGTGTAAACATTATATCCAGAAAGGATCCCAGTCAACAAATTTGGTTAAACATTTTTTCCCCGCACAGAGAAATTCCTCTTTAAGTTCATTAAAGTATGGGTGGATAAAAGAAGAGTTTTCTTCTTAGTTCTGTCTCTAAATTCATTGTAATTGCATCGTTGACATTTGTGCTATGAAAACAAATTCTCATTTACATTTGCTTTCATCTTTACTGCTGTTAAGTGTGATTTCAAGGGAGCTAGAAAGCAGCCAGGCTTGGGTGTAGCAAGCCTTAAACTCAGTGCTGGCTGCTGTGATGCCACTCCCTGGGCCTCCAGAAAGAAAAGCTGTGCTCTTCTGGAAACCAGAGGGGTCAGGGCTTGTGCCAGCCACTCATGGTGTTTGCACAGCAGAAACGTCCTTCCCCAGCAGCAGGACACTGGTGAGGACTGCCAGCACCCTGCAGCCTCAGAGTGAGTTTATGAGAGTGGCCCTCCTTCCTCACAAAGTTCAGGAAAAAGCTCATCCACATCAATGCCCTCTACAAAGTTGTTAGCCATCTGTCATTCCTGTTCCCTTCCTTCCCAAATTTCATAATAGCTGTTAATGGAATAAAGTAGGATCTCTCTTTGTCACAGGTGGTTACGGTTAGTCTCATGCACTGGTGCTTCTAGACCAATTCCTGATCTGCCAATTAAATTGTCTCCTCAGCACTTAATGAAAACAGAGAAATAGTTTTACAGTAATAAAGTCAACGGCTGAGAAAGAAAACTACTAAGGAAATCTGAGATTTTGAAGCCCAGGCTAATAGTGAAAATCTGTCCAGGCAAAGCATTGAAGAGATACTTGTGGAAAGAGTCCTTTTCTTTCTCCGTAGTCTGATTCATCACTTCATGCTTAAGACTGTTTTGACTTTACAGTTCATGTGCATGATGTAAGACTGCCATAGCCCTGATTTTTCTATTTCAGCTAAATTCAGAGACTCCTGGATTTGCTTTCAGGACAAAAGCAATGCTAAAATACTCCAAAAGATGAAATTCCTCCTTCAACCCTGACATCTAGCCCTGCTTAACAAGATGTGCTTTTCACCAAGCTTCCTTTCATCAGCGGTTTTCGAACCATTCATCCAAGCAGGCTAGGTGGATGTTGGATAGCATCTCTTGAAAGCCTCCAGCATCATAAGCACGCTCCCATTATTGGTAAAGTGGTTGCAAAATCTCATTCAAAACAGCATTCTTTGATACAGTAGCAAGCCGTGTTTTACATAGATTCAGCTGGAAAACCCCTAAAGAATAACTTCTGAGACTTTTACAAGCCTATAAGAAGCACAGGAAACCACATCAGTGAACGAGAAAAACTCTACCATGCCCTAACACGAGCAGGACGCAACTATGGTTTGCACCCAGTCAGTGTGAAGACAAGACCTTGAGGCTTGAAGCTGAGGAAGAAATTTCTACATTGAAGTGAAACAGTGTAAACGTTTGTTTTCTATTCCAAGGGTGCAAGAGTACCATCTGATGGTATGATCCCATCTGAATGGTCATCTCATCTGAATTTAGCTGCCTAAAAGCTAAACTTCAACTTAGTGTCTACATCTAAGTCTCTCCCCTGGTGTATGTAGACAGACAAAAACATTTTGGAGAGTGATTCAATCCACCTGTTTGGGACACCTAGAAATGATACCTTAATATTTGGTAACTAAAGGTGAGTCTGGACCGATGGTGAATCTTCATCAGGTTTACTCAGGGCAACGGATCCCATTTTGAAATTTATGTAGGACAGTACACAACTGTCAGGGCCCCAGCGGCACTGACAGGCTTTAGTCACCCTGACCAGGTGGTAGCCATCTTTTAGTCTTCTCTGACACATATGGCCGTTGTTGTTTAGCTGTGAGCCCTCAAGACTGAGGTCAATAACCAGGTACCAAGCTGCATTAGCAAGACTTGACCCAGCAACTTAAATAAATTTATCCTCTTCTCTTCTATTTTACACTCATTAGACCACATGTGGAGTACCATGTCCAGTTTTGGAAGAGAGACATTGTCAAACAGCAATGAGACCAGGAGAGGAGCAGTAACCTGGAACCACTGGAGGGTTGGCTCACACAAGTGTAAGAAGTATCTGAGACACTGGGCTTGTTCGGTCATAAGAGGAAGAAAACTCAGGGGAGATGTTATGACTGCCTTCATCAAACTGATGGTAGTTTTCAGAGCAGACAGAGAAGCCTGCTTGTACATACACAGGAAGAGCGCAAGAGGCAAAATTGTGCTACAGGTGAGAGATACAAGTTGTAACTTGTTCTCTTACAAGTTGTAAGAGAAATTCCAGTTGGATCTTAACAAACGCTTTTCCCCATCAGATGTGGTCAGTTCTTGGCAAAGTCACTCACAGTGCCTGCAAAGTCAATGTCTTTGAGCTGAGGGCTCAACAGAACAAGACCATGACAAGCTGGCCCAGCTCATCATGCCATCAGCAGGAGGTGGAGCTGGATGAAACCAGAAGGTTCCCTCCACAAGTCTCTGTGCAATTCAGGTTCGCTCAGCTTCCACTAAGTCCAGTTCGGACCTCTACCAACCTCAGTGTGGGCTTTCTATCCATTCTATTTCACTACCACTGGAAAAGGAGGATAAAATTCACACTTAGAATGGAAAACAAGTTACATATGTACATACATATATATATATACATAAATATATTTTTTAAATATTCAGAAAGGAAGAAATATGTTATTTAAAAATTTCCCAACCAAAACATTTTTTTTGTTACTCCAATTCTAGATGTGTTGAAACCCCTATCTTTTCTCATGTCTATTAGCATATGCATGAGTGGAAGCAAAATTATTATTTGTTTGAGTGCCCAGATTCTCATGAAAATGAAAACACCTGAAAATAAAAAGTGAAAATTGAAGCGCTCAAACTTTTGTGCTTTGTAAGAGCTTCTACAGCTCACCAATATAGAAGATGAACAAAACTCAAAGGTGCAAAAAACAACTGGTCACCCATAATCACCAGTCTGAAAGAAGGCGGAGAACTTAAAGGCAGCTTTCCTCTCTACAGCAGTTCCCAGCAAAGGCAGTCAGGAGAGGGGAGGAAGTCTGATAGGACCTATTTTGCATTCAAAAAAGGCATAAAGCAGAATTCCTGAACAAGTGGGAAGAGAGCGAGGGAAGTGAAAAGGCTGAACAGTGTTCAAGGAATAATGGTTGTGAATGCTAATGCCCTTACTGAAACTCCCAACTCAGCCAATTTAATGTGATGACAAACAGCAATGAAACACAACCCTGCTTCACACTCCTACCATAACATCACGGCACTGCACACTACAATTTAAAGATAATTAACTTACTTCATCATCAAATTTTGCCACTGCATCTGGCTGTAAAGTTTGCCAAGAAGATAAGGAAATTCTGCACCAAAGTAGAATTGGAATTTCTCAGCAGTTTCCCTCTAAGAGTGTGGCAAAATTGTACTTCTACACAAGTACCTGGTTTTGGGTTTAGCATTTTTGAATATATTGCTTTCTTTGTGCCCTTTATTGCAGCAATCCTGTCATTAACTGAAGAAGAATATTTAGATTATCTGTCTGGCAGTTGCTGAGGTTATGGAATATGCTCCATATAGGATTTGAATCCCACCATCGCAAAGGGTGAAGATTTATGTTACAAAGGTTTTTTGTGCCAATTTTCTTTGCTTTTCAGAAAAACAGCACATCTGACTCACTAGTGGGATAAATATTTCTTTGTTCAGAGCATGGGGCTGTCCTATGGCACCTGAGCAACATTCAGGAGTTGTTTAAATTCCATCCACTTAGGGCAGTCTGATCAGTTCCTGAAATTTGCAGAGTTTAGATGAGGCTCAAAGCTCTCTGAGTTTCTTCAGAAATACTCTTTCCTAAGAAAGTTTGATTAAAAACTGGCTGTTTCACATAAGATTCTATGAAGAGCTGAGTTAAAGACACTCCTTTGTATCCCATGGATAAGATACTTGCTTCCTAGGACTACAGGAATGGGAGAATGCTTATAGTTTTCAAATCAGGACCCAGACTCAGGTAGGGCTGGTTAACTTCCAGTTTGCTGAATGTATCAGCTTGTTTTCTTACTTTTATGCCTAATTTTCCAGCTCAAATGGATTGATACTTTTGATACATCTTCTTGGGAATAAAAATCCCCAAAAACCTACCTTGGAACAAGCTTCTAACATTAATTTTTTTATCACTGTCCAAAACATTTTGAAGATGAACCTCTCAATTGTCAATTTATCACTTCCACAACTGTTGAAGACATAATGTATCTTGGGTGGCTAACACAGACTGAAATTTCTGCTGTCCTCTCTTTGCTTTTATGGCCTAACCATGCCAGAGTGAAAACTAATTGCAGATTTTTCTAAATCGGCAGTGGCTATGCTTTCAAACTGTCCTGGTTTTGCCTGGGATAGAGTAACCCTGCTTTCCTGGAGGTGGCTGAACACCTACCTGCCCACGTGAAGTGGTGAATGAATTCCTTGTTTTGCTTTGCTTGTGTGCATGGCTTTTATTTTACCTATTAAACTCTCTTTATCTCAGCCCATTATTTTTCTCACTCTTGCTTTTCTGATTCTCATTCCACAGTGGGGGGAAGTCAGCAGGTGGATGTGTGGGACTTAGCTCCAGGCTGGTGTTAAATCCCAGCACAAACACGGAGTACCCATCCTGTCTGAAAGCTCTGCAAACTTCATCTTTTCCATTCACACAGCTGAAGGAACACGATTAATGCTGCAACACAAGGGTATCAATGTAGTAAATCTCAATTCCAGACTGTATTGGAGGAGGTAGAGGGCAAGTCTATTTCAAAGCAGAACAGATTTCACCCACTGACACTGTCATACCTACAAGGACTAAGATGCACAGGCCCAAGTTTGGCATTTGAGCAACAGGCTAACATGTCTTCAAGGTATCTGGCCATGATTACTTGCTGTGGAGGAGGAGAAGGTGCACAGTTATCAAATCCTCACCACCTCTTCAGGGCTCTTCTCAAATTATTTTTGCATATATGTACCCTTCAGGAATAGCAATTGTGATTCTCCCTCTCTTCACTATGTCTCACCTCTGCCAATCAGTATTATTTCCTCACCTCTCCTTCTCCTTATAGGGGTGTCTTATCTCCAGTTCTTTTATCTTCCCATTCTATCTCTTAATGGCTGCAGACTGGCCTGTTTTTTTGGCTGACCTTTGTTTTCTTAATTGGAATGTCCATGTGGGTGGGTTGGGATCTTCATGATCTGCTAATCGAGGTGCTCTCAGCACACCTCTTGTGCAACCCTGCTTTTTGGTTTCTGGATGACCCCACACCCAGACATCCCCATGTAGGCTATGGTGGCCCTTGGCCCATGCCAACAGACCCTGTCACCTCTTCCCTTAGGCGATCCCTGGTAGAAGGCACCTGTAATCTTGGATCAGACTGAGTGGAAACAGCTAAATTGTGAGAAGCTGTGAGAAACCTCAGTGTGGGCTTTCATCCCTGTGCCTTGGTCCTTGCCTAAGGCTGTACCTGTGCTGTGGAAAGTCCCCTGCCCAGCCTGGAGCTTTGCCTGCCCAGGCATCTCTCACCTCATCCATGGGACGCCTCAGCATCACCACCTGCCAAGACACTGAGCTAAGCCTGGTCACCGTGGCCATGAGCTGCTGGCCCTCACCCTTCCCAGATCATTAATATCTGGTACAGGCCCCCTGTTCCGGTTTGATCAAATTTAGAAATATATCCTCTGAGAGAAGGCACAACCACCCCTCCCACCACCAGGTTCAGGAAAAATAAATTTTCCTCGAAGGAAAAAGGAAAGAGATAAAAACTATTTATTTAACAAACACAGGGGAAAAGGAAAATAATGCTAAATAATGAAATTTCACTATGGAGAAAAATCTTGGGAAAGAGTTAGACTCCTCCCTTTGGTCTCCTCGGAGCTGGGGCTTGGCCCAGGGCCAGGCCCTCTGTGCTCGGTGGAAAGTCCTCCCGATGTGTTCTGATATTGAAGCAGTCCAGCAGAAAAGAGAGAAAATCCGAAATTCCAGGGAAGAAAAAAATTCAGCTCTCAGTCTCTCTCCAGAGAAAAAGAAACTGAAAAAAACTGGCCAAAAGCTGACTGGGAAAAAAAAAAAAGTCGTTATCTGTGTGTGACCTTGAACAAGCTGCAATCTGCTTTGAAAAAGTTTTGCTCAGGGCTTTTCCTTCCTCCTCTCAGTCTCAGTTTAAAGGCATAGAAAGGCACAAGAATTAATTTCTGGGCATAGGGCAGCGATATGGGATACACATCATAAAGTCACCCCAAGACACCCCCACACACCCTGGTTATGTTAATTAAAATATATATAAAAAATGCCCTGCTAACAAAATGAATGCATCTGCTCTAGCACCACTTTTTATTCTCAATTCTGCTCATAGCATCCAGCAATCAGTGTTAGTTCTTGTCTGACTTTGCTTTCCACATTCAGAACTCAAAGTTAGTTTGATTGAAAGTTTTTAAATTCACTTTTCACATACACAAATAAATTATTTTTGCTTCAAATAAGTTTAACGTAGTCTAGCCTCAGCACTGGAAACTATATTCCAAACTTTTTCTATACCAAATTACTAAATTATTTTCATTAATGTAATGGATTACATTTTAAAATACTTTCAGCAATAAAACATAAACTTTTTATTATTAAAACATGTTCCCACTTCTGTAAGAACTTCAGTGTTATCTCACAAATATGGCTTAACAGGCTATAGGAAGGCTGCTCGAAGTAGACCACTCCAACTGAATTCACTTTTTTAATGACGAATAAAGCTTTACATACTGCTTTTCACTGAACATTTTAAATCTCAAAAAAATCTGTTGTCATCCTGAATCTCACTAAATCCCCTATACTCACTTTTCAATCATTAGGGTTCCATAAAACAATGGAAATTTTAGGCAGTTATGCTTTACCACAAAGCTTGAGGAAAACCCTTCAGTGATTAATTTCTTACTACAGGTTGTTCTCATTGTTGTTACTGTTCCTTTTACAAGGACAAACTTCATATGTTGAATTTAATGCTATGGATTTAGTCTCTGACAAAAAAAAAGTTTTTATTTTAGTCCTTTTTTGTAGATTGTTTCCGATGATCTGGGGCTAGAATTTGATTATCACCACACATAGGAAATGGCTCTTTGTCATACAGCAGTTTTTAAGCTGTGGCACTCCTGTCACTTCCAACATAAAATGCATTCAAATCTCTGACAAGTATTAGCTTGGTGGTTGACATACTGCTCCTTGCACTGATTTATCATCACAGTCTAAGACCGTGTGAAATGTGCAGCCCCTTTGAAATCTGTAGATTGGGATCCATAAAGTTTGACGAACACACAAACACCACCCCCCACCCTGAAAAAAATTGAATCAGGGGGATGGAGAAGCAGAGGTTAAATGATTTACTAAGAATTGGTTTGTTAGAAGCAATGCATACTGCTTACCCAGCACTTACTGTGCCTACCAAAGCAGGATGAGAAGATAAGAGACTACTGATAACGCGAAGGAATCCTGACCAAAGATACGGTTTTTAACCTAAAACTAGCTCAAACCAGTCTTGAAGTTTGGACTTAGGCCAGGGGCATAAAGACCATGCACAGGGAGGAAAGGTGAAAAGTTCAGGATAAGGAAGACCCTTCATCTAAGGAAGACTCTTATTTCACCTTGGAGACCCCTGCCCACTACCACCAGACAACACTGCGCACGCGTAACGCGGATGTAAATGACTTTTGGGCTCATTGTAATACGAAGCGAGGCTGGGCGGGGCCAGGTAATGAATATGTATAGGTGTATTGGGAAACTCAATGACTATGGAACTTGTAACCCAATAAATACCAAGCTGAATGCAGCTGTGGGCACGCATGGCTTTGGAGGAACTATGGCCCATGCGTGCCAGCGCTGGAATAAACATACCTACTTTACTACTTATTCCAGTAGTGGAGTCTTTCCTGCTCATCAGAATAAACCACAAAAGGGTGAAAGACATACTATTCTTTACCAGCCACACAACTGTTTAGTGTTGAGTGATCAGACAGAGCTCATTTCCTCTTTTTCCATAATTTACTCTTTCCTTAAAACAATAGCTAAGTACTCCAAGGTGGTAAAAAAACCTGAGCTAAATACTAGAGAAGAGACAACATGCTAATTTAAACCTATAGTGATACTGTCAGAATATAGCATGGACCTTGAGTACAATTCTCGTATCAAACTTGCTATTCTCCTCAGATAGAGATGTCTCTAAATAAACGCAAATAAAATTGTGTATTCTGCAGCTACAATTAACCACCTCACACTACATACTAGCGCACAAACCCAAACTCCATCCTGTAAGTCTGATTTTGCTGTCATGTTTCTATCAAAAAAGTGATTAAATAGATCTTAAATCATTGACAGGTACACCTCTGAATACTGAGGAACTGATGAAAGAAAGAACACTTGAAGCAACTCAGATATGCTTGATTAAAATTGACATACACAAGTATGTACAAATGCTTATTCATCCAGCTTGGTTCTAAGATCAAACATATACTCACATTTCATGTGAAACTCAATCATCTCAAAGGCTGGCTTAGAACAAACATAAAAATAAGCAAAATAAAGAAAAATTTTCATAGATACTTTATAAGCTCCCAAAAAGAGAATATGATTATGGGTACACAGGTACTTTCATTTTAAATATGGACATATGGTCATATACCAACAGTGTCTAAACAGGATTTGCACATTACTGTTTCCTTTCTACCTCCTATGTTTCTGGAAGCAGTTTTACCTGGTGATAGTTTCTCTTGAATTGCAGTAATTATAATTATATACTTGTTCTGTGTCCATCAATGATAGAGAGTGCTCAGATATGTCATTTTATGGGGGTGAGCTCTTTAGTAAAGCTTTTTTTTCTAACCAATAATTCTGCCTTATCCATTAGCTCATTCACATTATTTAAAAGTTGATTTTCTTCCTGCTCAATTTGACAAGCTTGTATGCTCTCTTCTTCTGTCCATTTGCTCTATTTTTAGGAGCTTACACTGCTTTTCTTTTCATTTTAGGTTCTCCCCAGTGGTTTTATTTAAGGTGATGATCCCAATGGCTTTACATACATTTTAAAGCTAAGCCAATACAGGACTGAGCCCTTTGTTCCTAAGTTATTTAAGTATTTCATTACTGGTGAGCTATTTTCCTGAATCTTAACCTGAATTGTCTTGGTTATTAAATAAAGGACTGAATGTTTCTGAAGTATTGTCTCCCTTCATGGACAAACCCTAAAGAACCAGGTTTCAATTATTCATTAAAACATGTTTCTTTTAGAAAAAAGAGTATGGAAAATAGATGTATTTACTTTCTGTTGTGGCTTTCTGATAGATTTATTCACATGGTTATGTTATATGCAAAATGTCCTCTATATTGCACATCATCCAGCTATCTTCACCTGGTTCTGATTTTTTACTTGATGTTTACTTAATATTTTCTTTATTTTCGTTGTTTTGGGGTTTTTTTCTTAGATTGCCTTTTACCAGGGAAAACTACATTTATGGGGAGGCTTTAACCTTTCCTACAATGAGATGCAATTTCTCATCTATTTATGCAAATGGATTAATAAGCCAAACAGCCAGCAACTCATGTTAAATGAGTTGTAAGTAAAACATCCAAAAATCACTTTTTGGGCTCCTCTTGTCACAGGCAATGATGAAGACCAAGAGCAGACACAGGAAATTACTATATGTACATCACCACCCTAAACTGATTTGTCTTTCAATTTATCGTCTTTTAAACAGAAAGTAGATTAATCAAGTGAGATATCTTAAAAAGATTTTTTTCTGGTTTTACCTTATCTCTGCTAATACATTTCCCTCAAAAGGGCCATGCCAATTCCACAAGACACAAATCCAGACATCTAGACAATTAAGCACAAGGGAGATAAGAGAGACTGTGACCTGAACAGTTCACTTCAACAAAAATTTCACTTCTCTTCATTGTCCCACATTCATCTGTGCTAAATAATTAAGAACTACCATGAGATTGTTTCTACTTCTCCCTGTTTCTGCTCCAGGAAAAGAGGAGAGAGGAAAAACCCACACTGTTGAAAAGAAGCCAGACTTCTTCTAACAAAATACTTCAGAACATGCTTAAGGTTAAGTCCACATGTGACCCACCTTTGCTGCACACAAGAATTATTGGATAAAACGCTATGATCTGCTACACACTCTTCCCTGTACTTTAGCATCTGTGAAGCTTCCCTTGATCCTTGTCAGTAGCATCCATAATTTTTATATGTGAGCATCGTGACCTACTTTCCAAGATCTTCAGACATCACCATTGGCTATTTTTAGCACTCTACTGACTCATTTGATGTCTCTGTGCATAGAGGGCTACCCACTGAGAAGATTCACCTCTCTCCACAATTTTACCAGCACATTTTCACCAGCTTGAGATCACAGATGTGGAAAGTGTCCTGCAAGTCTGGACTAAGAGAGAAATTTCTCACATGACCTACTACAAACCACAGTGATGACCCTCTGGAAAGGTTGGGGTCAAGTTGCCAGCAGTCATGGCTAACCTCTGCATGCTCACAGAGCAGCTTCCAGATGTGGAAATAAATGTACTTCTTTCAGTTTTTATTTTCTTTCTTCATTGGCAGCTTCCCTTCATGATTTTTTTTTTTTTTTTTTTTGAGCCGAAATTAAGACATCAGATTCTTGACACTGCCAAGACAAGTCTGTGCGGGAAGCCCTCTACTGACTCCCTCGAAGGGAGATACTTTGAGCATGATTCACGGTGGAAAATAAGAGCAGCAGTACTCCACAGTACAGAAAGATGTTGGCAATTAATGCAGCACAACAAACCTTAGAAATGGCCGTTTAGGGGGTAAAGAGCAAGAGTTGCATCAGTCTTCAGAGTCACATAGGAAATGCAAGGCACTAACATGCTGCATGACTTGCTTAGGACAGCAAACACTACCTGGGACTAGGAACAACTAGGCTCAGGGTCAGCATGACCTGAAGGCCCAACCTCAACAGGCTCTCACTGGCTGAGAACATCACATACAGACAACAGCACAGTGGGATGTTTGTCTAAGGAGACCAAGTGTATAACCATGGCCTTGGCATCTCTTAAGGGCACCTCACTCTGTAATCAGGCTCCTTCATGCTTTGGCCTGTAGCTCCACTTTGCACAGAGATAATATGAGAAAATAAATTCTCTGACGGGTTCCATCCTGAGTGTGCTTGTGTCTCTTCTCAATGAAAGGGACAAACAGGTCAACCACCACCCACACTAGTACCTCCACCTTCACAGCATCAGAGTCATTTTTCTGGACATCTGGCCCACCAGAATTACAGGAAGAATGTCAGTCTGTCAGCGTGGGGAGGAGGGCTGTCTCACCCACTTTGCAATCTCCTGCATGAAGGTATGTTGTACTATTCATTATTAAAAGGCAATTTTACCTTCATCAGTAGAAGTCATTGCAGAAGCTACTGGTTTTTGGTAGCTAAATGGTGTAAAGTCCAGGATCAGGGCAATCAATATAAAAATTGTTTCTGCTTTATTCCCTAAGAGAAGTCTGTATTTCCACTGCAGGATGGATACAGATTTTGGATACTTGTCTTTCAAACTTGGAAGTGTTGAAGGTGTCTGTGGCATGCAGTGTGGCAACCCACCCCATACTATCAAAATATCTTTTCTGTATCAAATTCAAGTGCCCTTTCAGGATTTCTTGTGATTTATTTCCTGTATATTCTGTACCATTGGTCTTGGATTACCAGAAATTGAGCAGTGTAGGAAACAGCTTAAATGAAAAGAGAGATTTTTCAGGTGTACTGAGCTTACTGAGGCCAGCTGAAGTCTTACTTAGCCAGCCAAGAAAGTGTTTTTGTAAGCTTTTCAAACCTGAGCCTAGACAACTGAAATTATTCAAAAATAGAGCACAAACAAGAGTGATTCTCAGGCTTTAAAGAAAGACTGCAGGATAAACCTATTAATTATTAGACTGAAGAAATCTATTGTGGGATGTCAGATTCTGTAGAAATCTTTTCTGAGATGCTGTCCACTCCAGCTGTTCTGCATTTTAATTTAAAACTTTATTTATTTGCCAAGAAGGAAAAAGCCTCAATCATACTTTACATGTCTACTGCTAAAAGTTTTGAAAGGTATAAAGCAGAAAACACACAAAAAAATTTGTCCTCCTTCACACAACAACTAGGACAATTTCTTGCACTTAATCCCTGGTAGCATCCTCTAAATTAAAAAAAAAAATTAAAAAAAAAAAAGCAGAGAGATTTACTGATATGATTAGGTAGAACTTGGGCTTTTCTCAGATGGCCACTGAAATAAAAAACAAATGTCACAATATGGGTTTGGCTTGCATATCTGCTAGCACTTCTCTGATCTCAGCAAAGTCATTTATTTCAGAATAATGTAAAACTCATTGCAAACTTGAAGCATAAACAATAGCTGTGAAGCTCTGGAGAAAATAATAAGGAAGTCAATGCCTTTCCTAACAATGATGGGAGAGCCATGGGTCACATCTCTTCAGCAAATCCTGGTGCCAGTCTGGTGTCACCTCAGGACATAAAGGAATATTCTCCACCTACAAGCTCAGATCTGATCTCAGTTAACCACTGGTCATTTCCAAAATCTGAAGAGGACAAAATATTACGGATCAATACCATCAGAAACTCTGCAGCATATGCAAAAAACCCATTTTTTTGATACCACTGTTGAATTAACAGGATAGCAACAATCCTGACAAAGGACAAGAAAGAAATTTCCAAGAAGTCACCTGGCTCTACTCGGGATAACAGTGTTATACTGCGAGGCAGAACATATCTGTTGCTGAAAGAAAAACAAGTACCTTAAAAAACATCCAAAGGACTCATGAAACGCTGGGTAAGTAAAAGATGCCACATGCAGAGGGGTAGTACAGAGTGTTCCAGTAATGAAGATGGACAGAAAAATCCCTGGTTTTGCCAGTAAAGGGACTGTGGTTCTACCAGATGGCTGATCCCATTCTCAGATGATGAGAAACTTTGCCTTCAGGCTTCTTCTCCACAAAGTTGGGAAGCTGGCTGTGAAATCAAGTAAAGTATCTAGTTTGGCTTTAATTGCAACCCTTACTGAACAACTGCTTCTTTACTTACCTAATTACTGCTGAACTTTTCTGTTATGTTTCTTAATTATATGAATAAGTACAAAGTGCAGCACTTCAGCCAGGAAAGGAAGATTCATTACTCAAAATTTTAGCAGACAAAACCAACATTTACCCATTTATGTATTTTACCTTTCAGCAAGTTGTTTTCGTTATCCACAGAAAATCACTTATGACAGCAAACCAAGGCTGAGACTACATTATGCCACAGAGTTTGCAGTACTACAGGCAAATCCCCCTGCTTTGAGCTAGCAAGCCCCCCGCTGAGGAAACACTTTCTCAAATAATCTAAAATCAGTTTACAACAGAAAGAGAATAGTTAGGGTGAATTCACATACTGTTGTCATGAGGAACATACTAATTACTGTGAAGTTACTGCACAACTCAGTACCTCCAAGGAGGCATCTCAACGAGTGACAACAATTAACAAAGCCTTTAAGCTGTGCTAGGTGTTAGGCTATGCAGTGAAAGGCTCATTTCCAAGAACACAAAAGGAGCACAGAGGAAACCCCAATAAGCTGACAGCAGAAAGAAGAGCCCCCAGTCCCGGGTCCTCTCAGGGCTGCTTCAAGGGACCCTCAAACACAGCGACCAGGAGGACACCCTGCACCAGGCAGGGGTGGGATATCACCTGTGGAAGCATAAGACCCATTATGGGACAGAGGGGAAGAGCATTCCAGGATTGCACAGGATTTATAAAAGGATGTTTAACAGAGGAACTGAATGTGGGAGAAGGGAGGATGCAAGATGTTTTGTAGAAAAACATGCTTGGTATAGAGGGGTAAGAGGGGGAAAAGGGGGCCAGTCACGTGTAAGCAGGGCTGGCATCTTGTCTGGCATCATCACATCTTCACCATAGGTGCACCTGCAGCAAGCAAGGGTGTGAGTGTGTGATCTCTGACGAGTACCAAGCCAGACAGCCAGAGAGGAGGGTAAGTGGGCTGGGAGCCAGGGTGCCCACAGCTGTGCTTCTGAGCCACAAACAGCAGGTTCAGGAGATCCAGACCTAAGGCTGGAGAGACTGTTACCAGATGAAAAATTGCCTGCACCTGGTGAGCTAACACAATGCTTTTCCTTCAAAAACCACTGGCCTACGGAACTACACAATGCCCATTCTGTAGGAAGAAGAACTGGAAAGCAACCAGCACAGTTGTGCCAGCTTTCACCAGTTCACTGGGCAGTCAGGTATCGCTTTGGGGTCAACAGCCAGGGACCACCAAAGAGACCCCAGGACAGAAGAACACACGCATAAAGGGGTGGGAAAATATATTAATAATTTCAGAGAAATGATGATCATGTGTGTGTTTATTCTGGGAAAATCAGTGAATATGTGTGTAAAATATTGTATATAAACAGGAGCTGTTCTGTAATCAGCATGCACTACATTTTGGAGGAGATATCCCCTCGTGCGTGAGCAATGAGTGTTTCTGTCTCTGTTCACCCCTGAGACCCTGCGTGTACATGTAAGTGTGTCACGTACACATCTGTTGGGAATACACAGTCAGCTCCACAGCTAGTCGGACCTTTGGGGATGGAGTTTTGGCAGCCTCTTTCCTATCAGATAATTTAGGAATTAGGAACTCCTAGCAATAGGTTCAACAGTAATATATCTTGCAGTACGTCCAAAAAGTTGGAAGGTAAACCCAGAGAAGATTTACTGTTGTTGACAAGGTAACTGGTTGCCTTGGAATTGATTTGTGCTGAACAGCAATTGGTTTGTCCAAGGTTTTGTTCTGCAATGCTACTAAAACTTCTGCAGGCAAAGAGTAGCTGTAAGCTGTGAAGCTTCAGCAAAGGGAATGATATTATCGGCAGATCTTTGCCAAGCTAGGCAAACAAGGGAGCTTTTATTAGATCTTTCAGAAATCTCAGGAATTCAGATTCCATCTTGGATTCCTGTGAAAGTGAAATTGTGGACAATGAATGCCATTATCTTCAAAGAGCTTAGTTATTAGCGACCATAGAAACTTTTTAATCCAGTCTTGAGCTTCTGCAAAATACCAGGCAAGAATTTAGAACTGAGCCTGAAATGTGAATCCAATACCCTTGGAATTCATAGCTGGAAAGCAGTGCCAAAGGGAACATGGCCAGCGATCTGATCATCACCACAGAAGTCCTGATAATTGTGAAATGTAGATACAAAAATGCTGTTAGCAAGGATTTTCTTGCTATTTTCTAAGTCTGTGAGAGACTTTTCTCTCTCACAGAAGAGGTAGCAGAGTATGTAAACAACCAAGCCACCTGCAACCTTGAAAAGCCTTGTTTATGGTATAGTAGAAAAATATTTTGACAATGGATGTTTTAGGATTTTAGCCAGTCACCCCACGGGGTGGCTGATCCTTGTCCAATTAGCCTATGAAGAAAAAAAGTCTATAAAAGAGTTTGTAAAATAATTAAATAAATCAATCTTGCTGCACAATTCCTGCCTGCTGGATCTTCTCTCCTCCTCCTCCCTATGGCTGTGGGACACGGTGATATGCCCTAGGGCGCGGTAATAGTGAAATATGAACATGTCAATTCCTGCCAGATCAACAAATATACACAAATTAATTACTGATTTCTATCTACAGAACTGTAAAAAAAGTAGAAAGTTCTCCTACAGATCAGTCATTAAAAATTTTGATGGTGGGTAACAAAGAGTTAGAGAAAGAGGAAAAAATGAAAACTGATACTGTTTCAAATGCACATCTTAATGTCCTGCATGTGCCTTATAGTACAATATGCCATAAAAGCAGGAAAGAATTGTTACTGATTGTAACAAAATTACAGTAGGGGCTCTCATGTTTTTTTGGTTAGTGTATCTACAGTCTATGTATACAATATAGTCACAAAGGGCTTCAATTTCTGCTGCAACACCAGCCTTGCTGATTGTGCACGAAACATTCATGTTTAGTGTAAGTAAAATAGATTCAGGCATAATTTACCCAGACTTCTAGAGCTCTGGTGAGCATGGACCGTATAGTAAGAGCTGCCCCTGGGCAACTTTAACAATGAACATAAAGTTGTTGCTAGGTCTGTTCTAATTTCAAAGAACTCATCTACTTATAATCAATAAATATCAATATTTAAGGTGTAACAAAAAACCTACACTTAAAAAAACCCCAACAAAACCCCCAAAACAAACAAAAAAACCCAATCAACCCCTCCCAAAACTCCAAACAAACAAAAAATAAAAACCAAATGAACCGAATACCCCCAAACCCCAACATAAACCAACCAAACAAAACCACAAAAAAACTCAAACTGAAACAACCAAACCAAATAACCAACCAGCCACAACACACACCCATGCCAAAAACACCCACCACAAATCAAAAGTTGAGATCCCACTTGTATCAATTGAAGGACGTTCTCATGGACACGGTGATTGCCATGTAGATGACAGTATTCAGCAGGAGTTCTTATACCTAAACTGAGTCCAGAGACAGAGAGGTCTCTGGAAAGCTTAATCAGAATTTAGACACACTGTCCCTGGCAAATGGGCTGAGCTGCAAATGAGCACTGGCTGGATAGAGGCCAAGGGGATTTAAGCCTTCCCTTACCTACAATAGGTATTTTTTGGGGTTTTTTTTCAAGCAGCTGCGTGGGAGGAGCAGTAACCATTGCAGGGAGTAGTATCACTTAGATGCCAATGGCAGCTAGGACTCATCCCAGTATGACTGGGAGCAAGGAAGCAGACCAGCTCTTCAGTGCATGGGCTGGGTCCCCTCCCAGTGGGGAAAGGAAGAGGGGACACGAAGGAGCACAGATGGGAAGCACTGCAGTATCGTTTCTCCTGGAGCTGTGCAGACGTAAAACATGATCACTGTGACCCCAAAGTCTTGTTCAAAGAAGGGTACACCACAAAATTTGAGGAAAGAGCTGGGAGAACACCTCTGAATGATCCCAGGGAAACAGGCTGCTCCTAGCATCTCTCTGGAGATGCCACTTATGAATGGTGTTCCAAACTGCCTGGGTGATTCACAGGCTCACAATCCTCTGACTTTTTGTAGAGAAGACACCCAGGAAAACTCAAGACCCTGCAGTATTTTACTGGGTGAGGATGGCAAACGAAGGCTGAATTATTTGAACTGGAGACAGAGGAAAACTGACAGGATTTACTGAGCCTTTGCTAAAAAGAGAGCAACAATTTTGTAATTTTTTTTAAAGTTTGACTTTCCACCAACAATGTCTAACCTAGGCCAGCTGAAATTAAGTGAAGGTTGCTATAAGAATGAAAAATTACCATGGCAGGGAAGGAGTGAGGGGCTGTAGTGCAGACAACTTTGCAGAGTCAGGATGGGATCTGGAGAGGGCAGGACTCTAGAGGTGCCAAGTTCTGAGGAGACAGGACAGAAATGTGCAGATGCTTTTTCCTGCACAATACTTTCAGGAAAAAGTAAAAAATAATAAAGTTAGAGAGAGAGAGTAAAGACACCTCTCGTATTACTATTTAGAGATAAATGCTCACTGAATAACTGACCCACCTGCATGTGATGCAGAAAACTGCACAGGGAGAAGAGCTTGCTGCCTGGAAAGGATAACTAGAGATACTCTTGCCTCTCTGCCAAAGAGAAGTCTCCAGCCCCTCCAAGCAGGGGGATGCACTGTTGCACCCCTTTATACCTGCTATGCCATCCCCTGATAACTAAGGGAGGGGGAAACAATCCTTGCAAGCCCACTCTTGCAAAGATGATTCCTATATAGAGCAAATAAAAAGTAGCAAGAAGCAAATTACTCAGTGCTTTGCTATCTATTAAATGCACAAACAATTTGATTTCTGAATTACGGATTATCAAATGCTGGCCAGTTCTGCTAGAAACATGAGGTCCAGACACTTTGTTGTATGGAACATGGGCCCTCTTTATCTTTGTCTTTATGTATGTACCTTGACTGAGCAGACCTATAGGCAAAATGGTAACAGTTTAAAATACCCTGGCTTTTTCCATCCATCATCAGCAGTTGTACACTGGAGCATGCAGCTAACCCTGGAACAAGTACATTTAAAGCAAATTTCATAAGTGAATCGTGGAAGAGAATTTTTTCCATGTTATATAAGTAGATCTCAGTAACCATGACCATTTCACTTTCACCTGTCCAAGTTACTTTTATGCTAGCAAGTCAGGCACTAAAAGCAATTTAACCACAAAAATTGGGGATATCACCACCAGTATCCCAGATGTTGATCTGTCACCTTTGGTCAGCATTACAGATTGTGATGAACGGGCTGCTACAAATACCCAAGCAAGTTTCAGGTTAAATTAGCTTTAGACATGTCTAAAAATCCAATCATTCTCTCTGTCCTGGTCCCACTTATAAAAAGCTGCTGACTCCCAGATTATACCCGATACTGGCCATGGAGATATTGCTACAATTGTTCAGTAAGGAACCCAGAAGTGCCACCAACCTCAGCTTACCATGAAAAAGAATTTCCCTTGATGCCCTCAATAGTTATGTGCAAGAACAGGAAATGCAGATCACGTACACACATTGCTGGATAGCCGGTGATTTTAAGCAGCGCTATTTTTCCCTGTAGACAAGCTCGAGTGTAAAAGCAGATAACTGTGACATTTTTCAGAGGGTCAGCCCTGCAGTGCCAGAGCAGATCTGAATTTGGGAGGTGCAGGGAGACCATAAAATGAACATGAGAGCTGCTTTCAAGTTTCAGAATCTTTGTTTTGGGAGACTTGCACACTACACTGACAAATGCCCTACTTCCCTGCCTTTAGCCTCATGTCCAGTGAACAAACTGGTGTTGAAAACTCTGCTTTAGGTTGAAGGAAGAAAAGATGGCAAACTGGTTATCTGAGGACTGCTAGAAACTATTTTATGCTGGGAGAATGATAAGCCACATTAATATAGTCCAACATTTTAAAAGCACAATTTAATTGAAAATACATTCCCTCAGGGGAAAACAAAAAGGTCAAAATGGGGCTTACTTGACCAGACATTGTGGTGGCTGTTATGGTGATTAAGAAGTCTGAGATAAACAGTGACTGTAACATATATTGACATTAAACCCTTTAATCAAAGAAACAAACACATCATTAACAAGAAATAACTCAGAGTGATGGATGGTTATTACAGTTAGAAAGAATGGAGATCTAAATCACAGGACAAAGTGGGAATAGTGCATGCCATAACAAATACTTTGCATTTTGGATGACTGTGGTTTCACACTCTTGGTAAGATGTGGGAAATGAATTACACCAGATTTTATTTTATGCATGTTTTATGTAGGAGAATGTCCTAAGGCATGTGAGCTACTGAAAGCCTCAAACCAATGTGTTGCTGCCTGTTCTGAGCTTCCCTTCCCCCTCCCCAAGACAAGCCAGGACTTGCCTCTGCCATGTGCCCTGAACTCCTTGGTTCCAAGCATGGGCAAAACCAAATGTAACTCAAACTCTTTAGCAGTGTCTGATTGGCCGGTCACCCCGGATCCGCCCCCAGTCCTCCCCTTTCCCCTTCTCCGAATAAAAGAAGGACCCGCGAGGGGGCCCACGCTCTTTAGCTTTGCAATCCTTCTGCGAAGATCTGTGTGTTTGTCTCTGTTTGAAAGCTTCTAATTGCAGGAATTAGGCAAACCGAAGGCTATATTTCTCCCTCTTTGCTTCTGCTGGTGGTATCAGCTTTGCCGCTACTATTTGCTGCTTTTAGAGCTACTGAAATGCCGGATTGCCCGTGCTACCTCTCTAGGCTGCCCGAGGCTTTCTAAGACATTGGGCTACGAGCCTAGCCGGTAAAAAGCTGTAAGTATTTCTACACCAATGTATTATACCTCCAGAAAATCTATTACTTGTGCCATTTTATAGAACACAAATATTCTTAAGTGTCCCTGAAATATATTCAGTCCAAGTGTGGTGGAAGTAAATAGGTCTAAGATGAAGTTACTGATTTTCCCAGGGACTTACCACTGGAATTGGAGCACAAACCTCTTCATCAGCCAGCAAAATAATTTCCTCAGCCTTCAGCAGTGGGAGCATTTCTGCATCTCTCTGTGTTAACAGAGGCAAGAGCATAAACACTCTTTACCTGCTGCAGGATAAATGGTTCTGACCACTCCACCACCATAGCTAAACCCTCCTTGCATACATGGGTTGGGGCTGTAGCTTGACTACTGATTTCCTTTTTGGGGCAATATCAGATTCAGCAATTCCAGCATACTCATTTTCCTGCACACACTGTTCCTCAGTAGCACCAGTGCTTTTCTTCCAGCTCATGCCCTGCACTGGCCAAGATTCCCAAACAGACAAGGGACAGAGCACAGGTGGAGCAACAGGGCTGCTGCCACCAAAGTCAGTGCCAGCCAGGCCATGCCTGGGCTCTTACCACACCATGTTTTAAGAGCTCAGCAATGTTCTATTGATGTCAGAGTATACAGGTAATGTGACAAATTCAATCAACTTTTCTTTACTTGAAAAAAAACAATCACAACCAAATACAAAAGGATTTTTAGCTGTTATGGAAACTGCTTCATTTAGAAAGGGCTCCTTTAGTTCAAGAAACCAAACCACTTGTCACATCTGAGCAAGGTTGGTAAATACTGGATGTCCGAATCAGAGATTTGGAGAGATTTTGCTCTGCTTCTTCCCTACTTCAGCAGTCCCAGAGAGCAGGGCCATAAAGAAAAATTCCTATTGAGCAAAAATTTAGTGACCTTTAATGTGAATTGCCCTAGGGCTCTTAGGCCTTGGAGGAGGTACCAGAAGTTAGATTGGAAAACAGCCTTCAGCTGGAAGGTCTGCCTCTTGCCAAGCCCATGATGAACCACAAAGGAAGAGGGAAAACATATGCCCTTGAAACATCACAGTTCACATACAATCACACTTTGTCGCTGTTAGCAGCTAAACTTTCTGCAGTGAGCTCATCCTACACCAGCTTTTGGGTGTGCTCCTCCCTCCCCCACCATGAGAGTGCCCCATCAGCCCTTGGGACACCCCTTTCCCTCACAGTACCAACAAGACCTACCACACACATCGTTTCAAGGGGTACTAAGTACATTGTAGGCTAAGGCTGATGCACACAAAAAATTCATCTCCAGTTCATAGGACAGCTGAGAAGCCCACACTTTGTGTGGCTTGAAAGTGCTCCAACAGAACAGCCCACAAGATGTGCGGACATACCGTGAAGCAGACTTACACCTTTTGTCAGGAGGCTTCTTTCACCAGATCTCCATAGGGATGATAGTTTTTTCTCCGCAGAAAGCTTTTCTTTATCTCACAAACCCACCAAAACAAAACCATGCAAAAAGAGCATTTCAGTTCACCAGATGGGCCCTGAGACAGACCCTTGCATCTCCAGCAAGTAGCACATCCAGCAGGATACAGCAATTTCACTCCAGAGCTGGCTCTGTCCTGGAGCCCTGAACAAGCCCAGGTTTGCAGAACATTTTGTGGACACATCTCAAGCCTACAAAACCATCTACCTGAGCACCGTACCTTCAGTCAAGGAAGTTATGCAGGCTACAAAGGTTTGCTTGGTCCTGCCAAGAGCCTCTGGCAACCCCTCCTTTATTTTGTGGCTGCCTTCTATAAAAAAAGGTGATTATTTTGGGGCCTTTTTTTTGTTGTTGTTTTTTGGTTGAGGTTTTTTGTCAAGTGCAAACAGGAATGCTTCGCATGAAAGACTATTTGCCATCATGTGGCTTGTGACTGTCTTGAGATCAAAGACTCCCAATTACAGGCACACAATAACGTTTTCCAGCTTAATGAGAAGCAAAATAAAACCTGGAATTTGAGTTAAATTACAATATTTTTTGAAACTAAAGATAAACATAGAGTACAGTTATGAAGTCTGCAATTTTAGGGCTGCAAAACATCAAATAAGCTTTACTTAAAATGAATTAAACCCCTCAATTTAAGGTCTTTCAGATGGTACAGAGCTAACCTATTTAATGTCTGTTACAACTGGATGAAAATTTTCATGTCAGCAAATTTGCTGCCTCACAAATAATAGCAAAATACAGTAAAATACACAAGTTATGTTAAATGAGAACGAGCATAAAAAAAAAATATGGGTTGGAAGTTAGAATAGACAATATTGCCTTAAAATTTTTCAGGTGCAGGGTATAAAAATAGTCACTGACCTACGTCCCGGGAACAACAACCTCATCATCATCCTGGAGGAAACTGGATTGGGAATCGGCCTCACCACCAGAAAGACATGGGCTGTTCCTCACAACAGGCATTAAGCAGGAGAAGATCACATCCCACCATCCAAGGCCTCCCCAAGAGGCAGAGACCTACAATGCTGAACATGGAGGACTGGTAACAGTGTCCATTTACAGTCGACAACTCAGCAAAGGATGAGCCAGGAGCCACCTAGGAGGGGCAGCAGGAGAGCACAGCCCCACAGAAACTCAGGAAAGGAGCAGTAGCTCCAGGCCAAACTGAGCTGACCCCCAGGCCATGGTGTGGTTGGAGGGTCCAGGTGAGGCTGGTCAATGGGGTCGTTAGGCCCATTAATGCTCATTAGGTATTCCCCCAGGTTGTCCTTAGCCTGTGAAAGACCTTGAGCACAGCACAGTTTGCAAGGCATGAGAAACTGCCAAAGTAACCATGCGTGAGATGGTTAAGGGACATAAAACAAGGCTCTGGACCTGTGAACTTCTGGAACCTTCCCAGGTGTCTATACTAACACTTAAACCCATGTGGCAAAACAAGGTCAAAAAGTCTGAATATGAAAAAGAACAACTCTCAAGAAAGTTTGGAATGAAGCAGATCAAAGGCCACCTGATACATTATGTGTATTATGTTTAATTTGTTGCTGTTGTTGTTGTTGCAATGTCTCTTTTCTTCACACACACTCTATTTTCAAGCACCATTACCAAAAGTTCTCTCAGCTATTTCCCTTCCCCTAGCATGGCAACAGTTTTTGAAGAATGATGGTTCCAAACATCACTCCTGGCCTCAGTTATTCTATTTGAAGCCATTTTTGTGCTTAGCTTTAAGCAGCCAGTTTTCAAAGGACAAGTGTTTAGAAAAACTAATGACTACTTAGATTTCTTGAATTTTAGGCATGCAAAAGTATTACTGCATTTAAAGGTGCCAGGAAAGGATATTTAACTGTTGTCAATAAAAAAGTTATGGAGCTTGTTCCCTTGACTCAGAACCTTCAAATCCCATGGGCCCTAAAATAACTCCACTTTAAAGTTCAGCAGATATGGTTCTGACTAATTTGATGACCCATAAGAAGAACTTAGGTCAAATTACTGACTGACCTATTTTTTGCCTGAGCACAACATTATATACAGTGGCTGTATGGTTTAACACGCACATTCATACAACAGTCATTTCCCTGAGGAGTTTGCAGCTCAGAAGCCAGTGATTACATTATGCAACATTTCCAAAACACGCTCCGCTCATTCATGATTAACCACACAACTGCGTGCATGTGCCTAAAATTCTGTTCTCTGAACTGTGCTCCTTCATGGGAACTGCTGCTCTCGCATCAGCGTCCTTCGCCCGCGGCAGGATGAGAGGAATCTGAGTCATGAGAGGAATTTTGGTCAGGAGTTGGTTTCAATGCCCTCCTTTTCACCTTGGAGTCCCACCATCTCTGAGTTTACAGCTGTATGAGGACAATCCCAAATAAGAAGTCAATTAAGATGAAAGCAGCAGCTGTGGAGTCCTACAAAATTGTGGCCCTGAAGCCTGTGTTTAACTTAATCCAGAACACCTTCCCACTGACAATCTTCTCATGCACAGCTGCTGTTGAATCATGATAGCAAATTATTCCTGTTCATCAACACCAGCAAGAAACCTCTTGTGTTTAATCTTTAAGCATGACCTTTAAAGAGTCGTAGTAAGACACACAACCTCGACAGTCAGTGGGAGTTGGATGCCTACAGTGATTACAGAATTGGAAAGCTCTTGGTTTGCTCACAGATCTGTTAAATCCTCAGATTTGTTACATATTTTACTGTGTACTTGCATCCTCCAGATTTTCAGTGAGATACACAGAGTTGGATCTCTCTATATAAATCTCAGATTTGCTGAGACTCTGGTTTTGACTCACACCTTATTCTGCAACCAAACAACATTTTGCTTTTACTTTCTTTCAAATAATCTGGAATAATAAATTGGCAGAGTGAGTTCCTCAGGCACCTACCTGATGTTTCCCACAAGACAAATGCATAAACTTTTTGAGGTGCTAATAAACTGCAAAACTGCCAGGGTTAATTAAAAGAGTTACTAAGAAAACCTCTGATATTAGATGCACAAGTTGCTGTTATGCACAAGTACACAAATCTGAGATAGAAAATGAAAATTAAAGAAGATTTCAGGTGGGAAACACTGAAGCTGTCAAACACTACCTGGCCTAGGTCACTCTGGGTCTCGAGCATGCAGGTAGTGAGAATGTCCATGTGATCCCAGGCTTTTTGGCTAGGGAGCATGATTTTCCTGATGGGAAATACCAGAAAACATGGTGGCATTTTTAAGACACCACCAGGTGTGCCAGCAGAGCAACACACATGCAGCAACGACATAGAACTTAGATGTCCTGGGAGTAATGCCTGGTCTGAGGAGGAATTCCACAAGGACTTGCAGCTGGGAGGAAGGAGGGAACAGAATTGGGGCCACGGCTGTGGCACAGACCTCTGGGTCTGGAAGGCCATGCTGGGATGGACACGTGGCTGCAGTTACATCCAGGACTGTAGTAAGTGACTCCAAGCTGGTGCCTGGAGCTGCCATGCTGAGAAGGGCTTAACACCTGTGAAAGGCTTAACACCTGTGATGGAGCCAGAGTGTTCAAGAACCACTGGATTTTTGATGCTTTACAATGTTAAGTGCAGAGGGATTTGAGAGATGAGGCTATAACAGAGCCCTGACTGCTTTTAATAGACTGGCTTTTCACAAATTTTAGGAAATCCACGCCAGGTCCCCACTATCACAAGTTCTGGCTTGACCCTGGCTGCATATAGGTGCCACAGCTTGGCACAAGTTACTCCCCTTGCACAAACATGGTCTCACACGATCTCAAATCTTTAAAGAGCCTGAGAACAAAATTGAAAGTAAACTATTCCGAGTAACCAGTGTCACGGTAGGCAAATAACCAAACCATGTAGAAAAGCAGCCTTGCCAAGGGAATTAATATTCTGTTCTCATATTTGTTTTAAAGCTTTAAGAGGTGAAGGTAAACACTGGAATGCGTGAGTCCTGCACACAGGAATCCATCTGCGTGGTGCTCACAGGAGAACCTCAGGATCAGGAAACTGCATTCCCAGGGGATGATATGTACGTGGGCTAATGAGGTCTGCAACGAGGAAGGCAAATATTTCAGTTCTTGTCTGGTCTTCCAGCAGTGTTTGAGACTGAAGTTTGCAGACCCGTGTTATGCCGTGTGCTGTATAAATGGAATGGCTACATTTCTGGAGACTGCTGCTTGGAATAGCAATTTTGTGAAAATTCGTCAAGCAAGTTGGAAGCTATCACTTCAGAGCACTGAAACGAGGGCGCTGGCGGGACTACTTAGTCAACACATATGGCGCTTTGCTATGATTTCCATTTCAGAGTGTACTAGCACTTATTCTCTGTTTTTCTCACAGCTGCTCACTCCCAGTGTTAGCACTCCCAGAATAGCCTGCTGGCGTATAAATAGGGTTCTCCCTCTGCTGCACACAGCGGTGCTGCAGACTGTGCGGCTCTCCACTTAATTATAAGGTGCTGTTAATGGCATTAAAATAGTCCTGTGTCTTCCTGTCCTCAAGAGATAGAGACACTGCAAGTTCCTGTGGTTGTTCATTCTCAGGGCTGAGGCAAAGAGTTACATCCCAATTTAATCAGCAGGGAAAGCAGTATGAAGGGAAAAAGAAATCTTCCTAACTAAAAGACCTTACTAACTCCAAGTATCTAACACATGATTCCCTTGAGGTTCAAAATGAGCACTCATTAAAGCAGCCCCACCTATAAAGGAGAGTTACTGTCTTCGGAGAAACCCTGGTCTTTGTGCAGCACAGTTCTCCAAAGTCAGCCTAGTGGTATGTCACCACCAGACCCTGACTACAGGACCATTTTGGGCAGTGTCACCTTTCCCAGCCAAGAGGGATGCTCAGCCCTGATGCTGCATCAAGTCTCTCTCTAGTTTCTGCAGCCAGGTCCTGGTGTCTCCCAGTTATTTCATAGTTTGAAAGTGTTGCTCCCATGTCATTCAGCTGGGTTCCCGGCTCTGATCTGCTGAGACACTGCAAAGAGCAGCAATTGCTTCACTCCTTGTGAGGACAATAGAGAAGTATTATACAGTGCAGTGAGAGTGGCTCAAAGTAACAGTGCCCCAAAAGGTGAAGAGGAAAGATTTTGGGAAAATACAGGGTGCAAAACATTATTATTAATATCATCATCTTCATCCACATTCTAATACTGTACACATCATCATCATCCTTTTTATTCACATTCTAGGAGTGAGCATGTAAAAGAGGTACCAAGAAATACTGAGGCTTCTGCTTTTTTTTCTCTAGTTGACACATAATTTCTGCTTTCAGTATGTCTCTGGAAGAAGTTGAAAAATGTGGTTGCTCTCAAAGTGATTTTCCTTTTTCCATTTGGCAGATTCCTTGCCATGATGAACAAAGATGAAACAAAAAAATATAAACCTGACAATCAATTTAAAATAGCTACTTGCACTGTCAGCTAAATTCAAGATTGACCTTTTTTAAAACTAAAACACTCCAAACCAAGAAATTTTAATGGTCGAGAAATCCTATAATTTTACACAATAAATATGCTGTCCGGAAATGATGGGGAAAATGAGAGTAATGTTTCCAACCATTTGGTTAAATTAATAATAATACACAAATACTCCCTCTGTTGGTTGATTTTCAAAAGGTATTCCAAATATCACAGTAGCATCCAGTAAAAGAGTGTATTTTCTTTGGGAGGAAAAAACCCAAAACCAAACCAAACCAAACCAAATCCTAACAAAACTCCATATCCAAAATTGAGGCACACAGGAATAATATGTTTAAATTATTTCCAATCTGTAAAATTAACTAAAACAAAATTAATTAAATTTTAACAGCCATTAAGCCAAAATATTTGGGTCCAGAACTAAATAATATACACACACCAGAACTCTTAAAATTTAATTTTGGAAGGTTTGCAGGCTGATTATTTCTGGACCTGGAAAAGTGCTCTCTTGCAGCAGAACTAATACTACTCTCACTCTATTTTCTTGTGGAGTGAAAAGACACCACTGTGTATCATTAAGAAAACAGTTCTGTATTAGCATTGACAACAATAACACTAAGGAGGAATTTGGGAGTTTTGTTTATGCACATAAAATTTCCAACAAGTAGTTCTTCAGGAGCTCAAGTGGTTTTGTGCAGTGAGGAGCTTTCCTGAGCCTAACAATTTCCATCAAGGAAAAAAATTCTGTTTCCATGGAAACATCCGAGGTGGACCAAGCATGGATTAATCAAAATACAATGATGCCTTTTTGCAAGGTACTAGAAAAAAAAAAAAAAATCCAGTTTTAAGTGAGCACCTCTGCTCTTTCCTTCCATTCACACTAGAAAGCATGGGAAATTCTCCCCAAATGTCTATGTGACACACAGTTTAATTAGCACAATAAAAAGTTAGGTTTTCTTACATTCATAATTAGCATGTCATTCTGAACTAGAGCCAAGGATATATTAACATGAAAAAAGGAGAGAGAGTAAAATAAATAATTTAAAATTCCATTTACATTCCGTTTTTATTTGCTACTGGTTATATCAAGTGGCTCTTCTTATGTTTAAAAAATTTTAGCAGCTTCTTCTGTATGCTTAGTACTGCAGGCTCATTTCTTGGTACTGAAGTCTCTTTCTTGATATTCAAAACCCAAGCCATGGGTTAGGAATTTTTTTTCTTGTTGTTGAAATGAATATGAAAGATATTATATCATTCTCAGCTACCATCATAGAATTTTCTGACAATAGAATTTAGCTGTGAGTTCTGCACTGCCCAGGGATGAACAAAGGACTCCATAAAGCCAGCCTGCCTTCATCCGTGCTCTCAACAAAGCAACAAGAAACACAGCTCCATTTTTAAGAGCACTCCCATTGAAGTGCTTCCTTTGTCTGCTCTTTGTGTTAATAAAATAGACACCTTTTTCTTATGATAGCTGAAGTTATTTTCTAATTACTGAACTATCAGAAGATATTAAAAAAATACTCTGAAGGTGTAAGAGTGGCACACAATAATTACAATACAACAAATGTCAAATAACTGTAAGCCCTCCATTTGTACACATCAACATGATACCAATGTCAGAGAAAAAAAATGCACTTTCACTTCTAATCCTAACTCAAAATGAGGCTCCACTATGAGAAATTGCCAGCAATAGCATTGGCAGGGTTCCACTTTTGTGTTTTTCAAAGGTTTGGTAGCAAATGCACGCACAGATTTTGTTCCGCTTTATTTTATTACTTTTCAGCAGGGATCCGAGAGTCAAGCTGGGCTTTCCATCTCCAACATCACCATTAGTATTAAAGGCTATGTTGGCCAAATTATGATCACAGTAATCTGTGTAGTCCCTCTGTTATTAAGAGATTTGCTCAGACATTGCTGGTGAAGAAGCCCCCATTGGTAAGTGGCACACGTGGATACCTTGGTGCACGAGGAGGATGAGCCCTACAGGTTCCTATGGGTTTAAATGGAGGAGAAAGCAGCAAATGCTTCATTTCTGTCATTCAGACAGGTAGATGTGACTCTGAATACTCAACAGCTGGTTCGTGCAGCCACGCACCGCAGCAGTACCCCCTGAGAAACAGGGGACAGTCAGTCAGTTATTCCTTATATTGGAGCAAAGTTCATAACGCTGTCTGGGTGGGTAAAGCTCTGTAGTTGCTTTCAGGGCAGTTTAGGGGCATCCTTCCCCACTGCACACACAGCCATGGTATGTGCAGAAGGCACACAGGGCACTGCAGGAGCTGCCCAACACAAGTTCAGAGGAGTCTTCGCAAGGGCACAGGCATGCAGAGCAGCACAGATGCCCACGCTGAGGTGCCAGCCATGGGAGATAGGGACATATGGAAACACAGCGTCCACTGTGGAGAAAACATGGCCACACGCCTAGGGCACAGGGAACAATTAACTCTTGAAGGACTGCTAAGAGACTGACACACTCCTGTTGTTGGAGGCTGCCCTTCAAATCCAGCTGTCAAACTGGTGTGGAGGGGCAAGAGCACCGCTGGTATGGCACCACAGCTGGCTGGAGGGACACACACAAGCCATGTGGCTGGCCAGCATGAGTTCCACGTGGCTCTGCGTGTGCTGAGTGACACAGGGGCTGGGAAGCGTGAGGGAAGGTTTTTGAGGGGTCAGGTGTAAGCAGGGTTTGGGAGGTTTCCCCATGACCCCTTTAGACACGCTTGCCCTTCACTCTGCCTGCTCCATGCCACATGACAGCGCCAGCCCACCTCCCTCAGTGGCCATGCCCTTTTCCACCAGCCTTTCCCCCTCTCTGCAGGGGCACGCTGAGCCTTTGGGGGTATGGCTGCACCATTGAGGTGGAGAGGCTGAGTTCTTCATAGAAGCAAACTTTTACTGGCCCTTTTCAACATAAGCATGCCTAAAATGGCAGAGTCACTAACTAAGAAGACACAGGAAAGCCCACAGGTCTTTCCCCCTCCACCAGCTCAGCTGATGCAGGCTGCCAGGACCCCACCTTATTAGGCTCACCAAACCAACACTTCCTAGCATAAATTCTTTTCCCCCAGGAAATATTCAACTGCCCTGTAAATACCTCTTCAAAACAAAATCCTCCCTATGATGGAATATCTTCTGATGAAAATTAAAGTGGCTGAAGAAGTAACTTTCTCCTTGCTATCCTTGACAGGATAATACAAGACTTCTTTTTTCAATATAGACACAACTTTTCTTCAAATTTAACACTTAAAGAACAGGCTTCTTTATAACACTACGTCACACATGCCCGAAGTGGAGAGATAGGGACGAGCTGCCTACCTCACTCGGGTGACAAGGGACATCTAGCGGCATTGTGGCTCCCAGCACCACTGTCCCTGCTCAGCGTGCAGGGACAGCAGACACAGCCACCTCACCTGTCCCCACCGTATCCCACCCCACGGTAGGGAAAACCCATGGCTGGTACGGGGAGTGACAGCCCTCTGCCTTCCCCAGCCTCACATCCCACCTCTGTGTGCAGAACTACACTCCTTTGCATCCTCCTCTCTCCATCAGGTCTGCTCAGCTTTTTCAGTCCTGTTCCCATTAATTTTCCCTAATAACATAATAATATCTTATACATAAAATACTATATTTTCAGTAAGAGGCTGGTTATCTCAGTGGCCAAGGCCTGCCGTGGATAAGAAAGCACAAAGCCTGCTCCCTTTATTGACAGAAACAAATGGCTTAGGAGAAACACCTGTGAAAGTAAAATAAATCAGTGCCTGCTTAGAACAAGACTCTTGAAAATTGCAACCACATGTCCTGGAAAAAATTTCATTTCATTTAATTAAAAAATAGTAAATAATGACATTACATCCAGCTTAAGTATTGACATCAGTAATAAAAAGTCAAGACATTGTCATTGGAACAGATCAGTACACACTGAAAGATGTGGGTTTAGATTAGATACAAAGAAGAAATTCTTTACTGATGTTTCAGTTCCACAGGAGGAGTTTTGATGGTCCTGTCTATCAAGGCAGCATCAAAATGCTGCTTTTATTTTTTTTCTTTTTGCCTGGTTTAGATTTCCCTATCCAAAACACTGCATAATTGAAAGAGTAACAGAGGGCTGGAAGCAGTGCTAAACCTGCTGGCTGTCCAAAGCTCTCCAACTTTGATTTAAGAGACCTCCTGTGCCTGTGGTCCACCTGTGCCCCAGCCTGGGCTTGTCACATATGTTTAAGAATAGCTGATTTATTAGTTTTCCTCTCATGTTCTGTTCCAAAAATAATGAAGAACACTTGTGGCTGGAAGTAAAAAATGGCCTTTTGGGAGATGCAAGAAACCCACAGAAACCCTGACTCATCAAACTCACTTTCAGTTTGTTTGGCTGCCTCCTATCCCTCCCTCTTTCTTTCCTCTGCAAAATTCCCCTGATCTTCTCACCCAGGTTTATTGCTTTACCCATTCACTTTCTTTCTCCTTTCTCTGAAAAGCTCTCTTAATTGTTTTTATACTTTTTTTCTTTCCCAGTTTCATACTCTCTATACATGTGTCCCCTCTGCGGTCACCTCCTGCAAACACAGGAAACATTTAAAGAAACAAACTTGTCTTTTCCATTTGATATTCTTGGGAAAAGAAAAACAAGACACAAACAAACTACTTTTTCTATTAAAACATTTCACTGAAATTCAAATAAAATGACACACATATGTACAGCTGTAGATTATCTCCTTATTCTTACTCTCCCCTTTTCTTTCCCTGTTTTTTTCCTGGGCAAAAATGCTGTGTGGTACTCTGTGCAGAAATGCATAAACCACCATCTCATTTTCCCCAGAGCTTATTATGGCTATAACAGTAAAAGTATCCCAAACACGTAGCTGGCAAATTGCTGCCACAACTGAATGGTTAAAGCACTTTCAGGGAGCACACGACACCTTTCCTGGCCCTCCACTGCTCAGAGCAGAAACCTTCTCCCCTCTTTGAGCAGCCAGCCCAGGGAGATCAGAAGAGACATGGAGCTTTAAACCAACATTAACCATTAGAAACGTCTCCAGGAAAGGTAACCTGAGGCTTACTTGGGCTCAACAGAATCTTGTTTTGGTATGGAAAGAAGGACTAACAAACTGAGATATTACTGCTAAGGAGCCAGACCGTCAGCAAAAGGGACACTGTTGTGTTTTAGGCAGCACTGCCCTCAGAATAAAGCTCAGGGCACCGCAGCCCCCTGGCAGGCCAGGCGCAGCAGCCAGCAGTTGGCACTGTTGCTCCACTGGAGAGCGGATGGGCAGCAGCAGCAGCATCCAGCAATGCAGCAGCAGCATCCAGCAATGCAGCAGCACGGGGCGTGCAGCCCGGGGAGAGACCTCCGAGCATCACCTGCAGGCACGGTCATGACACACACTGCGTTAAGTACACCCTCTCTGCAGACGTGCCACAAGAAAGGAGAAAAGATTTCCATCATGCCTACAGATACCAGCCTCGCTCAGACGCTGCAAGTGCAAATCTAATCTGTCTGTCAAGACAGCTGGGAAAGCAGAGTGATGCCCTGAGAAAGAGTTGGGAAATCCAAATTGATTTGCCACGTGTCACAAAGTAGCAAATGACAAAGTCCTTCACAAAAGCAACAAGATACTTCCAAATTCACTCCAAGACTAGAAAATGGAAGCTTTCTTCCAAATGCGAGGGACCATCCTCTCCTCCAGGGGTTTGCAGTTTGCAGCGCTGCCCAGAGTAGTGACAGCTGTAGATGAATGAGGCAAGGCCAGAAGAAGGGATGTCACAATGGAAAGGCAGCCCTTGCAGAACGTGCTGATATGAATAAAAAGGCATCTGCTGATTTTTCTCAGCACAAACCCCTTCAGTACCTCACAAGGTTTGGAAAAGTCACAGAACAGCAAAAGGTAAAATTAAATCCTGTGGCTTTACAACTATCTCACCTGCTCCCCCTACCTCCCTCCAAAAACAAAACAAAACAACACAACTCAACCAAGCAACCAAACAAAAAGGTCAGTTAAACTACTTACTCTTGGATAGCAGGGACAGGGAGAATCTCACTGGGGAAAAATACTACCTCCATCTACAGAACTGCTCCTCTTGGATTTCAGTACATGTAGTACAAGTCTTAGCAAAAATGTTAAATAAGGAAGAATATACTAAAAATTAAATAGGAACAAGTTAAATTTAAAGAAATGAAAAGGTAATCAATTGGAAACATCTGGGAGGTGAGAAGGAAGGAACTTAAAAAACCGGACCAAAACAAGCCCAACCACATTTCATTGTGAATCCTGGAAAAGGAAACCACTTCAGTACATCACATGGGGAATATTATCCATCTCCAAGTACAGGAGCATGAAAGCTTGCCTGAAGAAAGAGTAGGTGTCTGAGCTCTGCCTGTGCTCCCTGCTCAGCACCAGAACTATTTCATCACTGAGGGTTGCTCTGAAATCAAGGTAATGACTGGCCTTGAACACACAAGACAGAAAGGCAGAGAAAAGTCTGGTCTAAACGAATTAGATGGTTAAGGGCAAGAGGTTCTCAGTCTTTCTGCTGGTCACTGATCTGAGGAGGGGAAAAAGACTTCATGATAAGAGAGAGAGAAAGAAACAAAAAGGATAAAGAATTGTTGAGAAACAGCAAAGAAACATTCAAATAATTTAATTCTAGAGTTCCAAAAAGAAAACTGGCAAAGGTGCTAGAGCAAAAGTTTCCCAGTGCATTAAAAAAACACCTAAAAAGAAAAAGAAACAGCTCTGTCAAATAACGTGCCATAAGAAAAACATGACAGCAGGAGCAGCAAAATCCTTCCCTGCTGTGATTGCAGCAGCAGCAATTCCAGAGCACATTCCAGGGGGCATGTATATACTGCATTTGGTTAAATAGCCTGAAAAATAAGTAATTAGTTCCTTTATATTGAGAAAACTATGCATTTCCTAGACCAAGGGAAAAAAAGAGGCTGTTCAGCAATACATTACCACATCTGCCTGCTGCAATGATCCTCATCAGGGAGGAGCAGCCCTCTGGGAGCTGCACCTGAGTTTCTCTACCTGTTATTGGCACGGCCTCAAAGATAATTTTGCCAAAGAACTGTCTTTGTGTGAGTACATTCCCTCAGAGCAAGCTTACCACCAACCATATAATTTTTACCAAGGCAAATCTTTGTAAATTCTAAAAGAAAATAGGATATTAGTGATCCTCCTTTAATCTCCCTTCAATATTTCTTTACTGTGTTGTCTTGCACTGCTAACTATAGTTATATACATTCTCCTTAGTCACAGCAGTGCATAAGCATCTAGATAAAGGTGATACAGTGTTGTCTCCTCTTTTTACCTGACACTAAAGCCCCAGTTATTGTCCGAGGGGAGGTGATGTATGACTGCAAAAATCAATGCATTGCATTGAGAAATCAGCAACTGACTTCTGCACGTCTGTGTCACACGGCAGGGTCTCACTGCATTGTCTAAGCCATGAATGTTTTACATGTTCTGGGTATTCACATAAAAAATTCAAATGACAAGGTTTAAATTCCTTGTGGTTATGGTCTGGGGTCTCCACCTGCAGAGAGAGAGGCAGAATAAGACCCACCAGGCCTGTCAGGAAGACAGCATCAGTTTCACACCAGTTATTCCCATTGTGCATTGTAGTGCAGAAGCCCCACTGCCATCACAGGGTTTGCTGCACAGAGACCAAGAGATGAGCTTTGCCTGTATCCAGTAATTAAATTGGGCAGTTTCTTTCACAAGGGAAAAATGACACAAGGCAGCTTTAATTTCATTGCTGACTCTGCCCATCACTTTCAAGGAAGCTGCAGCAGTTTTCCTAGATGCCTAGAAGTTTTTCCTGCTAGATGTCTGTAGTTAAAGGGAAATCTGGATCTTAAAATACCACCACTAGACGTCCCTTTAGCTTCAACCAACCAAGCAGAGGTGCTCCTGTAGCCCTGGTGGCTTCTTTCAGCCACCCTGTGTAACACCAGCAGTCAGGGAAGGAACAAGGACTCTCCAGGGATTCTCCAGTCTCATGGTTTCTATACCATATTAGCTGAACCCATTATTTATGTGCTACAATCACACCCCCTGCTTCAAGCAGAGACATACCTGAAGTGTTCACAGCTGGCTGAGAAGAATGGGTCCATTCAGGCCTGGTTGCAGCCTGTCTTTGCCTTTTTGACTGCCTGGGGAAAGCCACCGAGGTGGATCTGCACCAGTCCTGATCCCAGAAGGTCTAGAAATGTCCTCTGATACCGTAATGAAGAAGTAGAGATTCAGTGGGTGTAAGGCAAAGCAGCTGTCAAGGGAGCAATGCCTGTCTATGCTCTCTGGGAACGGCCTTTACCTTCCAGAAGAGAAAATCTTACATTCCCCACATCCTGCCTGTGACATGAGGTTAGATAAAATATGTTTAGGAGGCATGGCCTGGCCTGTTGCCCAGCTGTCTGACCACAGTAACCACACTCTTTCCTTATAAACAGGACACTGTTTCTTATGGGTATCTGGGATATGCCAGTTCAGCTTTATGCAACTCACTAGAATGATTTTTTTTGTTGTTGTCATTGTTGTTCTTAATGAATTTTCCAAAATCAAAGCAATGGCTGTGGAACACTCTTCAAAACCACTGGTTTTTGTGCAGCTTTGGTGAAACATGGAAAAATCAACTTGAATTGGGTTGTTTAGCTACTAGAAAAGGTTCTCAAGGAAACTTCTCTGTTTGAGAAATGCAGTCATCTGAGACTGACACTCACTCACAGCTTATGTCATAGCCCACAGAATCAAATCATCACGATCACTTGAGGCATTTCAAACTGACATAGAAGGACCAGTTGAGAGTAGAGGTAAGTTCTGCTCTAGCATCATTGTAAATGACCCCAGGGAGGATTGTCTTTCTGGTCCTCAGTTAAAGCAACAACCGCTAACCTCCTGCCTAATAGTTTTCACTCCTCATTCAATAACCTCTCTGCCAACAGGGAGTATTGTGAATAACTCATCATGTAAATTATCTGGACACAGTTATAAATATTTCAATGATAATCACCACAAGATCCCCTGCTGTCTTGCTGTGCTCAGGTATTTCACGGTTGACTCTGGTTCACACTGATAATTGCTCACTCTAACCTGAGGGAGGCTGCAGAATCACTGCTGCTCCCACTCCGGATGGATGGCAGATCACAAGTACCTACTAAGAAAAAACACAATTTCTTTGTAATAAACCTTCTCAGATTCCTTCCATTCTCACATAGTATCCAAGCCTTGCCACTTGCTAAATACTATCAGTCAGGACGCTCTTAGGTGCTTTGAGTCCATCCTGGTATGGTAAGAGTGGAGTTTTCTGTCTTCCAGTCAAGTCCCTGCTCAGCCAGAAAGGCCTCTGAATCACCTTGTGAGGTGTGAGTTGGATTTCTTCTGTATTCTCTCAGAAATTCAAACATTCTACACTACAGCATGTATAAAGTATACACAGTGGAGCTTTTGAGGGGTTAGAGAAAAAGTAATAATCTTTAAACCATGGGAAGGGAGGTTCAGAAGAGGTGTAAGGGCCCATTTTCCAGCAGTAGGGATGATGAAGCAGAGCACCTGGGGATGGTGTGGGACCTCGAACCCTGGACGTCCTTGAGGACAGGTCATGAAAACAGTCATGAGAGACATTTGCCTGCCATTGATTCTCCTTCTGAGCATGTGCCTCAGCCCCACCACTTGTCTGTGGTACCAAAGTGACACAGAGGGAACAGTCATGCTCCTCCAATTTAAAATAAGGTATATTCCTCTGGGCACTGTGACAATAGCACTTAAGGAAGATCCAGAAACTGTCTTTCTTTCAGACCCCAGCTGGGGTTATTTTACAAGGACAACTTTCCAATCAAAAAGGGGGCAGAGCTAAACCATTTATCTGCCAACTCCACCCTCCATAAGCATATGCCAGTCTTTCTTTGGACTTTGTCCCTGAATTGGAAAGGTAACCAGAAAGCATCAGATAAGAAACTGGATGCATCAAAATAGTCAAACAAAGCCTGAAGGACTTTGACAATAAACACACATGGAGTGAAGACACTTTCATACAGATTCCTTACTTCAGCATGTAGGAGGATCTACAGCAGGAATTTCATTTAGGAGAACAAAATACAACATTGAGGTCTTTATAGCAATCTCTAGCCACTCTCTCTGGTACTTTTTGTATCACACACAGACTACAAGCTTACAGAAGTGTCAACTTTTGGGCACCATACAAACATGAGAGGAGTGCAGGAACACCCTGAATGGTAACGTAATACAAACAGAGATAAGGGAAGAGGAACAACAGTGAACAAATGCAAATGCACTCTTGCTGACCAGAAAAATCCTGACTTGCTTCCTAGAGAAGCTGTGGTGGCACCTGAACCAAAGAGGCCTCCTGGAGCAGAGTTCAACATAGCGTTAGCCAAAATACGTTGGCTAAATAAATCGAGTAAGAATGTCATCCACATGACGAAGCAAAAGATAGGACAACCAAAATGTTCCGTGTACTTACACCACTGCAAAAGGCCGCTTAAACAAACTAAACTTAAAACAGTTCTGTTGTTTTAGCTTGTCAGATAATTCAAAGAGCAGTGCTGTGCCAGCACAACAAGGCCTGCCCGGGGCCTGGGAATCATCCTGGTTCCATCCCCTCACCAATATACCTCTCCCGGCAGAAGCTGGAAGGGAGATGCAGTGGTGCTGGTGGAAATGGGCTCAGCTTTCTCAGCCTGTGTCTCTTGGAAGTGATGCAGCTTTGCTGGCTGAATGTGCCCACAGCACAGCAGTGGGGCTGCTGCCATGTGAAAAACATAATTCCACAGCCATTTACACCAGGTTCCTTCAACGGACTCAATGCAGTCCTAAATCAGTCTGCAACTACAGTCTCTTCTGCATTCCCTCCTAAACTGAATACAGTTGGTGTCAAATCCGTCCTTCCTCTTCTTTTCCCTCTCTCAATCACGTCCACGCACTCAGACACACTAGAAATATATGCAGTTCATTGTTCGTTCAGTGTAATTGCTTGAGCTCCACTTCCTAGTGGCATTCCTCAAGGCTGCTAGCTCTTCTTAAGGTTAAAATACAGACTTCCACTCTGGTCAGTTCAGAAAGGATAGAGTTACTGCTTTTCTTCCAGCTAAGCAAATAAACTGAATTTGCACACTGCAAAACCCAGGTCGGTTTGCAATTGTAGCACTAACACACAGGGAAAATGGTGGCTCAGCTGGGAAGTCTTTCAGCTCTTGGTGTCAGAGGGTAACTCTTGGACCCATGAAAGGAATTATTTTTCTTTGACCAGATCTCTCTCCTACCACTTTGATACCAGGCTGCTGTTGCTACTCAACTATGCAAATCTGAGCAGGTCACAAAAATAAGTGTTAAAACTGTCCCTGGGAATAAAAGCACTGTTTGTACAAACTCTCACATCCTTCTCCCACCTTCCAAGCAAAGGCTGCTCTCACAGCTGGTAAGATGAGGCTCTCCTGGCGAGGTGGGAGCGGAAACACCATGGCTTATCGTTATGCACTGTCTTCAGTGTTTTGCTGAGTTAGGACAGGACACCAAGCACATTCCATGGCACTCTGCCAAGCTGGGGCCCAAAGGGTAAACAGAAAGTAATGTGCAGGATGCAAAATAGTCTTTAAAAAAAATTAAAAAGGGGCACCAGATGGTCACTGAAATGATCCACAACAGGGGAATACGAACGAACATTTCAGGTTCAGTTCTAACACCTTATTAAACATATAAGGATGTGTGTCATAGGAGCAGGCTGCATTCTGGGAGAGCCATGTCAGGCTGAGATTTTGCAAATAATCCATCTCCTCCACAGTCACCGGTGAAGTCACCACCTCAGCGCCCAGCTGTCCTGCTCCTTCCAGCACTACAGTTGAGCATAATCACCCCAATCATTTTTTTTTCCCTGATTAAGCTGACTTCCAGTGCCATTACAGTAAATTACCACAGGCAGGTTTTGTTCGTTCGCTTTTTAACTGCGGACTCATATAACACAGCGTGCAAACCCTAACGAAGGGCATTTGTACGCCAGTGAGGGTCAATACCACAGTTTAACAGAGAGCAGCTTTGTAAAGGGAGAACAAGGCTACTGCAGTGTGCTCTGGGGCTTTACTTCCTATGGCCAGCGCCGGATCTCTGTTCCCTGTTAATGAACAGCTGCTGTTCATTCAGCCGCCGAGGTGGTCCGGTGGGACAGGCCCCTGTGGGACAATTCAGAGGGGACGCACCGCATGCAAAGCCCCTCCGTTTATCTGAACGCTCACCATGAACAATGCCAAGCCATCCACGCGTAACACAAAACTCAGGAAGTCGTACAGTATCCCTTAGGTTTCACGCTTCTTGGTTCAAAGGCAGAGTGGGCAAGAAAAGGGCTCTGACTTTCAGAGAAATGAGCTCTCTTAGAGCCAAGAGGCAGCCATCACAAAAGCTGTGTCCCTTCAGCTGGGGATTCCAGAAGAGCTTTTAGGCTATTATGAGGTCTCCTCATCTGGTAGAACACACGAGAAGTCACTCTTCCATACAGCAACCTAATGTTCAGGTGATTTTCATTCAGTGTCAACAGACCCTTAATTACTTAATAGAAATACATTTCTAGAATTTGAACACTGAAACAAAATTTCAAATGCCAGAAATTTCCACGCTCTCATCCTTGAGCTTCTCTACAGAGGAGCATGCATTTTTCTTTAAGAGGTCACAAGCTAAAGTCTTGGGAGCTGCTATAAGGCACCACACACTGATATAATAGGAAGGAGCCTGGGTACAGTGAGGCACAGCAGAGACTGCCTGGCGTTCACTCTGAAAAACCAGATCCAAGAAAAATCTTTTCCTCTTCACCTTTCTGGAAAGGAACCAAAGTTTATCAAGCTTTGTCTTCCCTGATTTTCTACAAGTTTAAACACCATATAATGCATTTTTTTGAGGAGGTATGAAAATGGTACATTAATTGCGGTCTGCTCTTAAGTGTTTTTCCTAAGCTAAAATAACACAAAGGTCAAAAAAAAAAAAAAAACCAAAAAAACTTCATGCTGAAATAAGAGTCCAGGCACATGCACTAGTTTACTGGAAACCTGCTTAAACACACAGCTTCAATTAAAAGGGTGTAGCTTTTTTTACACAAGCCTCGAGAGACACCCTCGCCTAGGAAAGGTGATGGGGACAGGGGGTTGAAGGCCAGCCCAAGGAAAACCTGGCCATGTGACCACATAACCTTTTTGGCTGTCCTTTCCTTCCCAGCTAGCTGTCCATCCTCTCTGTGAACCTGGCTAAGCACACGTCAAGAGTGAGCCATGCTCCCAGCTGGTGTGCTGCAGCTTCACTGGCCTCATGACAGCCCCAGTCAAACCCCCCTTACCTTTTTTCTCTCTCCCTTGAAAAAGCAAATAAAACCTCCCAAGCCTCTCCAAAGCCATTTGCCAAGCAGAAATGAGGCAGAAACCCCGAACAGAAACATTGCCACAAACTAGGTAATTTACAGGCTCCTGAGAGAGAAATGTGAATACATACATGGTGATTGCTCTATCCCTTTAGTTTCTATTTTCTTGCCTTTTCGTTTTGGCACAAGAAATAGCCGGCATGTGACAGTAAGGTCAGGGTATCTCTGGTTACAGCAGTGCCTAAGAAGCCTTGTTCTAGTAAAACGACACCACGTCCAAGCCACATTATAAAAAAAGCAAAGGAGGCACAGGCATGGGATGCAAAGCACTCCAGACACTAGACTTAAGTGATGTGACCACTGCAACAGGTCCTGCCCAAAAAGCAGAATCTTAGCTCGTGCTGAAGTTGGCATTGCCATGGCAAAACAATTAGGGATAGCTGGAGAGGCAATCCCACTTCTGCAGCTGCTGAGCTCATGCAGCCTGGATCCCTAAGCAGAGCTGATCTCTCCTGCTGTATTGCAGGGTGCTCACATGCCTCATAGACCTCTAGTTTGGGCAGATAATGTGATCAGAACTAGGCAGCACTGCCAATATCAGCCACAGGATAGGGAGAGAGTGAGTAAGATGTCCTTACCCAAGAGTTTGTGAGGCAACCATCCCTCCAGCTCTGCACAGCACTCCTGTCAGTGCAACACAGCAGACAGCTGCTTTGGTTTTTGCAGGTATCTGCACAAGATTTCCCATCCTCAGTGTCCCTCTCTGCCCTTTTCTGTTTTGTTTGAATTCTCAAACTACTGATTTTAACCCGGTTCCAAAGTATCAGTGAAAAAATTCGGTGTAGGTTGGGCGAATGTAGCAGAGACTCCCCAGAAGGTTCATAAACCTTTCACTAAGCTGGCCAGAGCTTCAATTTTCTACCAAAGTGCCTGAAAACAACTTGTCTGCTTTCCCATTTCATCAGGAGGCCATTGCACAGCTCTTACACTGATATTGCAGCGAGGACCTTTTGAAGCTACTGATTGGCATGTCTTTTCTGTTTATTTTCTAATAAAAAAGAATCATATGCACTAAGCTTTCTAAAAAGCAACTGTGCCGGCACTCAGCCACAGAGGCAAGTACTGCAAAAGCCCCTGATGCTTTTACTTAACAATAAATTCAGACAGCTTTGTTTACAAATGGGACTGACCTTTCATTTAACTAACTTTTCAAATAAAATCTGGGAAAATTTATTAGTCCACTGAGTCAAATACATTCTCTGAGCAAGAAACAGGCCTCTGATCCCTTTTACTTACATTCAGACATTTCAAAGCAGTTCAGTAGACATTTTCCAGTTTTCATTTAGTGAAGGCTTATCATGGTTTATACGCTGATCCTGTTCCCATTAAAATTAACCACATCCCCACCAATATCACTAGGAGGAAAAGTCAAAAGGAGTGCTCAAGATTATGTGCTCCTACCAAAAATCTCAGCTTTTTCTTTCACAACTTAGGTTCTCCCTGGACCCACAAATCACATTTCCGTAGTATCACCACAGTAACAAAGTGCAAGGCTTTCTTTACCAAAACCCGTCCAAAAATCCCAATTTACCTTTCCGCCCCATTTTTAATACAAACTTTGAACTATACTTGTGCAAAAAACCAGAAGATGTTGCTTAGAGGTATAATCAAATTAGAACCATCTTCATCAAATCCTATTTGCAATCTTGCAAGTGCTGGGAAGCATTTTATGGCAACTTTTTCCCAGAAGAAGAACTCGAGTGTCTGTAAGTTCCCAGCCCCAAGGAAAGTCTGACTGGCAAGAAGCAGGATGAGCTTTGGCAGTCACGGGGATTACAGCACTGGAGGAGAACATGAATGAGAAAGTTTAATTACTTTTTGTGACAGATTTTAGCAAGGACTTGAACTTCTGTCTCCTACTTCACACTCAGGTGCTCTCCTCTCTTGATTAAGTTAATCACCATTTGTTTTCTCATTTTTCTTCTCACTTTCTACGTCTTTAAACATTGGTCAGGAGAGGAGCAGTCCCAGCCAGTAAACTCACAGAGGCAGGGGCTTCAGGTTGACATCCAGGTTCAGCTGAGCTGTGTCTTGAAGCCAGTTGCCCCCTCACCTCCTGCCCCAGCAGACAGGCTTTTATCTCCTGAAATCTCCCCTCCTCAGGTTTCTCCCACCATCATTTACAAAACTCTGCTTTTGCTTTGATGAAAAATGAAAACCAGACTTGCTAATCCTCACTTTTTCATGAGGAAATCTTCCATCACCATTTCCTGCCAATCCCAATTGTTGCCTTATTAACACGCATGTATTTCAAGGGTACAGTCTGCCTCACCAGGGGTGGAAATTTAGGTAGAATTGCGGAACAAGGACACAACATGCAACACAATGAGGATCTAGACAAGGAGAAGATTTGGGCTATCAAGATTTGTACAAATGTGTTTCTATAGTATAGATGATGATTTCTGCAGAACAGGGAATATTTCAAAAAATGAAATTGTCCTGAAAGGAACAACAAATGGAAAAAGTGCAAAAAGGAGAAGGAGACAAAATTAAGAGATTTGTAAAAGAAAGGGACCTTAAAAATACAATGATGGGGCAGGCTATAGTGAATTTAAATACCAGCCTGCAATAAACTCCATGTAACTTGATCCCTGAGCACAACCCAGCTCTTAGGGAGGTTTCAGCTACACTTTCCAGGCATATCTCTTCGACCTTGTCTCTGTCACATAAACGAACTGAAATGAACATATGTTTTTAAGTTTGTTTCTAAAATAACCAGACCGAAGCAGAAATACTGCACTGCCCACACTAAGTCTCCCCCCACCTTCCTCAGGGGAGAGAGCAGAGAAAAACCATGCGTGTTAGTCATATCAGATGAAGTGCTACAGTGACGAAGATTTATACAAAACAGAGACAAAAAAAGCCTGTCAGGTCCCAGCTGTGGGTGAGCAATGAGCTGTGAGCCCAGGAGGTGACACTGTGCCAAGGCCTGCTCACCTCCAGCCTTGATGGGCTCCCCAAAGCACACATCAGCCCTGCAAGTGTGCAGGAAATCACCCGGCACGCTGCAGGGACATGTCAGCCTTCTGCAACACGCAGAGCTGAGGATGAGCGCCAAGAGCACAGATTGGATTGGGCAGAGGGGGAAGGTATTGCTGCCTCAGCCTCTGCTGCCCTCTCACAGACAGAGGTAGACCACATCCAAGGGATGCTTTTGTCCTTCAGAGGATGCTACAACAGCCCAAGATGTGCCCTGACAGGCTCATATCTAAAGATCAAGGATCCTGGAGTTTTAATCATAGTAACGACTGAAAAGGAATTACCCCTGGTATGAGCAAATGCTAGTGGATGAAGAGATAGGCAGCAGCCCTGAGGAGGACTTCGGAGTACTGGAGGATGAAAGGCTGGGCATGACCCAGCAGTGTGTACTTGCAGCCCAGAAACCCAAGCATATCCTGAGCTCCATCAGAAGATTCCTATTTCTCACATGAATGCAAGTACATCGCTGCCCATGAAAGCAAACTGTGACTGCATCTACATCCACCCATCTCCTTTCTACCCTAGACACGGAGCCCTGCAGATCCTTTTCCTGTCAAGGGCTGCTTGCTCCTTGAAATGTAGGCTGAATGCTCTCCACAGGAAAAAAGGACGTTTTACACCTTACGATAAGGGGAACGGTATACCTGAAATGGAAGCTTGATTTTTAACAAAATTCAAGAATTCAGATGTGGATTTTCTAATAACCAGTATTACACTCACAAAAGGTCTCATTTCTCAGTTTGGAGACTTGAGGGTTTTAAGAAAGGTTTATCTGAAAGACACATCATCAGATTGGTAGGAGAATCCAAACCCTCCTGTCTAAAATGTCGCTTAATGAGGCTTCGATTAAGATTCAAAATACTTCTGTAAATGAAAGAAGATAGGAAAAATGAATTTCTACTTTGGAGCATTTTATTTGTTGTCTGCCCAAAACAGTACTGTGCATAACTAGTTGAATTTCTGTCACAGTATTGGCTCAGCATCAGCAGAGAACATACAGCAATTTACTTCTTAAATGGTTAAAAATTTCAGGATCTAGCACTTCAAAGGCCCTTTGACTACAATGGAAAAAATTTACTTTGTAAAATCTTAGAAAGCTCAAACTGGCAATGTCTCTTTAATTGGCTTTAAAACATTTAATAAAAGTTTTATGACACAATCCTACCCTACAGCCACCATTAATCCCATATGGCTGTGAGAGATACCATGCAGCCTAAGAAAGCTGGAAGAGAACATTTTGTTTTGTTTCCTATCTATTAGTGTTTACTAAACCAATTACAGGAGATTTGACAAATCATCTCAGAAAAAGAAGTTGCTGCAAGCCCCCCTTTCTTGTTATGACAGACAGTCCCATGATTTATTCTGTGTTCTAGCCCCAGCTCTGCCCCAAGAGTTTTCCCAGTCTTATGTAAACAAGGAATTGTTCACTTCTTTCTATTTCCTAATCCCAAACTGGATCACCACCATTTGATTTGCAGAGATGCTACACAATGCCTCGGAGAGAGGAGGTTAACATCATGTTGCCTCATTGTACAAGATGAGAGAAGGCATGGAAAACTGGTAGGGTAGAAGGATGGGACTTTCATAAAAGGTAGATATTTGGGCACAAGCTTGAGTAAACCTAACGATGAAGTTCCAAAGGCAAGGTGGTATGGAAGGTGGTAAGGAAGTGATAGGCTGGTAGAGCTTGGCAGAATATGATGTTTCACCATACATCAGGAGATTTCTCGATCTGCCAATGTACATATGAACATCAGCAGTTCAGTGGCAATTTGGGAAAAGAAAGGCAGAAGATGAAAAAAGTTTTTTTTAGTCTGCAAAGCAGACAAAAGAAATGGCCACTGCAAATTGAGAGCCTACTCAGAGGAAAAGCCTGCCCTGTGGTCTGCTTGCAGCACCTTGGAATGAAATGTGGAATGAAGAGTTGAACACAGCTGTAAATCCCGCCAGCCCTGATAAAAACTCTGCTCATAAAGCACAGGCGCTCAAGTGGGGTTCACATCCTTTGGCAGCACCACTCTGCTCCCACCAACACTGCCCTCCTCCTGGGCTGCCAGCTCCAGGACAAGGACTAACCCACGCAAAGATGAGCTTATCTGGCTTTTTAAAGCACTCTGGCACACATGAAAAAGAATGCAGGTAGGCTAAAATGCATCAATGGGATGTTTTAAAGCCTACTCTTCTAAATTTCTGTTCCTTTGGACACAGAGCATTGCCCACTAGCAAGTGGCACCAGCAAAACCCACAATACCATCTGTTTTTAAAGCATCCACGGGAAATACCTGCAAGAAAAGAAACCAGCAGGAGGTCAGACTTTACCTGTGGGGTTCTCTTTACAAGCTAATAATTTCCTCCTCATGATGTTGGCTCCTGCCCAGGTGAGATGTACCTCAAAGGAAGAGCTTCCCCAGAAGGGCCTTGCAGCTGGAAGTGTTGTGACCAAAGGGGATTGGCCACTTTGGGACTCTCATCTCCAAGCCTGTGTTGCTTTCACCCTTTTGAATAGCAAAAGATATGGAATAGAGACTGCCAGTGCCCACTCCCTGCTATTTTATCTTGCAGCCATTTGACATATGGTGTGCTGTGTAAAAATGATGTGCATTTTTCACACTGTCCCGACTGCAAGGAGATGCTGGTGCAGCCCTGTTGCAATTGGTCACTTGTGTCTGCTTGTTGCTGGAGGCAAGGAAAGAAACAACATGCCAGTGAGGCTCCTAAAGCAGGTAACATGGAAAACAGCTGTTTGTCCAGCGCACAGATGTAAAATGATCATTCATCAGAGCTGAACTAAGAACTGTACAGCCCTGAGATGGGCCCAAGGGAGATGTGTGAGGTTACATATCAAGTAAACATGGGAGTTGGCAGGAATAGTGGTGGTGCACTGAGGTGAACTCCTGACCAAGTTCTGCATTAAAAGGACACAAGAGAAATCTCACATTTTTGGAGCATGCTAAGACCTAGTGATGAGTCTAACTCTGTCCCAAGAGCCTGATTCAAAGTAAGGGACTCTCAGTGAGTCCCTCCCCCTGAATCAGGAGTTAAAAAAACCCCAAACCTCAAACTCTTGAAACATCTTTGTTGCGTGATACAGGCAGTATCCTTCCAGAGTAGCCATCCCTGTTCTGGGTGAAGAAGAGAGGTTACACAGAGGGAGCCACCACCACTGCTCCCTTGGGAGGCAGGAGGGGCTGCGAACACACAATCAGCTCTTCTCGAGCTGCCTCTACTTCCACTGCTTACTCAGCCCTGGGTGCAACACAGAGGGTATCTCCCACCAGTATCAGGTGGATGGTGTGCTGGAAATCATCAAGACAGGGCTTAGATTTGCAGGATGCCAAAGGAAAGGGCTTTGTATTAGACAGGATCAAATAGCAGGCTGGACTAACTGAGGTGAGATATGAGGACACTTACTCAGGGCCAAAGGTTAATGCCTCCCCACATGACAAGGGTCGGTATCTGAGGAATCCAGAGGCCACCATGCAACTACTGACCTTTGGCTGGGGATCTGAGAGGCAGCACTCACCAGCTCCCAGGTCGGGCATGTGCCAGAGCAGAGACAGTCAGGAGCAAAAACTGAGACACTGCTGCTAGAAGAAAGTGATAAATCAGTAAACAGAGTGTCAGGGGAGGAAATAAACTGGCTTCTGGCTCAATTTGCTGCAAGCCCTGCTAACACCAAACTTGAGCATGAAGACAGCGCCCAAAAGAGAGGAAGCTCATGAGGCAGTGCCTATGTAAATGACACTGGTAAAGACTAGAGGATTACCTTTCCGAAGGATTAGGAGGATTACTTTTCAAACTGAGCATCTCTTTCCCTTTCCCAGCAGTTTCTGATCCTCCAAAGGAGCTCGTCATCCTCCACAGGGATTTTCAGCTCATAAGTAGCACTCCCTGGGTGCTAATGGAGCAACTCAGCTCCTGAACTGGACACCAAAAGGAAAAAGGGCACATTAGGGGTTGTACTTCTAGTGCTGTGCCACAGATGTATAAATAGCCTGGCTAATTTGGCTCTCATGTTGTGAGGTTTTGCTTCCTCTACTCTCTGTGTGGCTACTGCTTCTAGTACAGCATCCACCACAGCCTCACTCAGTGACTACGACCTAAACCAGAGGGGGTTAAAGTGCTGAGCAGGCTCTCACTCTTTGTACAGCCACCCGCCCTGGAGGAGCATCCCACAGCACCCAGCACATGGGTTGTGGCAGTGGCATTCCAGGGGATGCCACAGCCCGGGGCTCTGCACCTGTCCCAAGGTGGCATGGGGACAGGGGTGGACCGAGATGGCCACTGAGGCTGGCCTCTGGGGAAGCCCCTGTGCCTCAGTGCAGTGTGAGCACATCTCCACAGCCACGGGAGTGGTGGGAGCATAATCTGGAGCAGCTGCTGGCATTCCTCCTGTACCCCAGGGGCGATCAAAGGCTTGCAGTGGCTTCACTTGTCCAATGCTACTAGAAGCAGTGGAACAGCATCAAGGATACTTAGGAATTTCCCTTTTATCGCAGTTGCAGCCACAGAGCATTTATAGGAAGCAGAAGGGATAAGTGACCCAGCCATCAAGTATTTTCCTAAATCTCTCCACAGGCACAAGTGGTAGGCACATTTTCTCCCTGTCCTCATGCTGTCCTTAGGGATCCAGCAGAAGTGCTGTATCGGTGCTGGAAAAGTCAGGCCAGATGAGGTCTTTGGAGGACAGATACTGCTTTGCAGGACTTACAGTGAAGAGTTTCACTAAAAAGTGTACATATGTCATATTCCCATCACTGCCAAGCTGTAAGTCTTGAAAGTTTGAAAGTAATCTTTCAAAGAAGAACTTACCAAGAACTAATCCTTAGCAGACATAAAAGTTACTGAAATAAAAAGAGAACACATCACTTTAGTGTTTCATTGTTTGCCAAGTAGTTTACACGCACCAGCAGCAGCTAGGGAAAAAAAGGTGCTTGCATAAAAACTACTAAGAATGCCCATTACATCACACTGCCCAACAAAGCCCAGGCTGTTGTCCTGGCAGTGATCAACCTCATTGTGCAACAAACATCACCAAAGGGAAAAGATCACAAATGCTTCCATATGAGGAATCCCTTGGTCACTAAGTGAAGAAGTCACGCAGGCAGTGTAAGGTACCGCTCATCTCATCAGGTGTCCTCGAGAAGTACATTGTGATGATTATTGTGATAATCTGTGTAAATAGAATAAAAAGATGCTACAACATCTTTTTTTAAACCAGAGAAGTGTTCTCCAGTTCAGCTTATATCATTTGTGGCAGAAGTAGCAAGAACTAAAAAAGCAGTCTCACTTCACGTATAGGCCCTCTACTAAGAACTACACAGACCTTATTTCTTAGAGTTTAAAAGTGAAGCTAGAAGTTTTCCTTGATATCTGTTAGTTTATTATAGGTAATGGCAAAATAGAAAATAAATATTAGTCTTGACTCATGCTACCAAAATCTCTAAGCTAAATAGTTGAAAATACATAAGCAGATATTCCACATGCAGGATGGACACATGCTATTTTATGTGAGTTATTAAAGGACTAGGCTGAAAATATGCAGACTTTAAGACCGTGTTTTAAGAAATTTTAACTAAAAACACATGCAGAGTATGCATTCTAGCAGATAATTATACAGAGTGGAGCAGACTCATAGACAAAATAGAAACTATAGCAACATGCGCTTTTTATCTAATAAATAAAGTATTATAAAAGTACTTTCAATTTTCCTTTTTTAAAAAAGCTCATTTTTAGGCACTACACGTCACCCACCTCTAGAATCTCACTAATCTAATCTACAATGTGTAAATGCACCCAGATCAAGATGATTCAGGAGAATACTATTTTTAACATATTCTCTTGTCCGAAACAAGTTAAAAAAAACCCAAAAAAAACAACAGGGGGCAATCCATGAATGTCCAAGAAAACATGAAACATAAATGATGACAGGACCAGTCCTTCTCAATCAATGACTCTTTCTCCTTCCTTCCAAGAACTGGGGAGTCTATATTTAAAAGCCTCACACATTTTCTCCTGTTCCCAGGGTACTCAGCAATTTGAGATAAAATGAGTAAAAGGGTGACCTCTTTACTTTAAAAGATGCCTGATGAGTTTTGCCCAGGTAAGGAGGCCGTTAAGAACTTTCTTTACCTGAGATTTCTGCAAGTTTTTAACAGCAAGAATCCTCAGATGTCTGACCCACTTTTCCTGCAAAAAACTTAGATTTAATTTTTCTTTTTATTTTTTTAATCTACTTTATTTGTGTGGAGATTCGGGGGGGGGGGAACAGAACACATATAAGGTACTGCTTTTGAAATCCCTGCTCTTTACTTAGGTCTGAGATGACTAATGCAATTCTAAAACTCTGCACCATCAAGACATGAATCACAAACCTACCTCAGTTGCTTCTGAAGGTGTTTTTGTGGGATTTAAGAGAGAAGGCAAACTTGTGTTGATAGGATGGCAGCACGCATTACTTGCTAGTCAGGCCAGGCTGAAACTTCATTGTTTTTGTTTCCTAGAGAAAGAACTGAGATCACATCTGCATTTTATAAAAGCTCCTGAATTGTTACTGATCAACAACAACCAGCAGCCAATGCTTTGCCTCTAGAAACTTGCATTGTTTTGCAGTCAGGGTTGCTAGATACCGCGTCCTCGTAAAAAGTCTGGTTAAGTCATTTAAGCTCTGAAATTGAGAAATGCGCTTCCCTGAACAGCTAACAGAAATTATTACTAACAAGTATTGCATGTGACAGGCTCCAGGCTCCATTATTCAGCTTCCTTTGTTCTTTAAAGGATACTCATTATCAACCAAAAACCTGCTAGTATTTATTTCTAGCTCCGATGAAATAAGGTTTTTTTTGAATTAGTAACTCAGATGTAAAGGGGGAAAGAAATGCATTTCCCTATCTGTTTTCTGGGGTTTAATATAAAATCTGCAAAGGCACTGAAACAGTAGGGTAGGGAGCTAGAGCAGCTATGGGACTTTAAAAGTCTCATGTGTTAAAGGTGTTCAGACTATTTGCTGTCAGTTAAGGTGCAGGGTTGGAGGCAAGGACTTGTAAAACCCTCTGCCTTTCTCCAGTTTCTCAGGCAAGCACACTGGCTAGTTTTGTAAGGACCAGTCTAGCAGTGAAGCTGGAAGTGAGGTGACTTTTGCCTGTTACCCTGATGAGTGCTGGGGGCTCGTAGCAGGGCAAGAGTGCCTGGGATGGCTGGCTTGCCCCACAGGTGATGGACATCTTTGCCTGCCTGTTCCTAGAAGCACAAGCCCTTCTCCTGCCTGAGCTCCCCGTTCTGTGAGCTATGGCAAGTCCATCAAACCTTCTTTCACAGTTGTCACTGAAGGCTATCACATATCAGGCTCGTGTACTCCTGCCAGAGAGCCTCCTTGCACTTGCTCTTCTCCCCGGGACGGGCACTGCAGACACAGCCGTGCTTTGCTTAGCTCGGGATCACGCGCAGCTCGGGGCACGCGTTGCTCTCTTGCCAGAGCACGTGAGCAAACTGGATGTGCTCCAAGCCCGAAGCAAATGAGCAAACTGTGCCTTAAAACTCCTCACAAGATGCTGGATTGGGAGGAGTTACAGAAAAACAGGTTGTGGAGTGGACTTGGAGCATAGAAGCTAAGGGATAGGAATCAGCTGCTGGGCAGCAGAGCCTCTTCATGGAATGCTAGTATGGGACAGCAAATAAGGAGGTCTCTGAACATCCTCTGCCACATCAGACTCTTCTCTACTCCCCCCATTTCCATCTCTCTCCATGTGTTTGCTCCTCTGTTGAAAATACAATAGAATGATGGCTACAGCTCAGACATGCAGCTGGCAACGACTTGTCTTCCTACAGGGCGTGCTTAAAGCATGGTTGGCATGGAGAGAGGAGATTGGAGCTTCTCCTGTAGAAAATGGTAATAAGTTACATGGGAACAACAGGGAGGCATGGGGGTGATCCCTGGGTTTCTTCCTCCATGTCACAGGTAAATACCTGCACCTGCAGGTACCCACAGCTTGCAGCAACAAGAGGACAGGGTCTAGCAGGAAGAGCCTGCTCACAGGAACTACAGCCAGGCTGCAGTTTGCTTCAGCTTCCCCCTTTGAGATGGAACCCAGCCACCCTACAGGGAGCTCTTTGCACCGTGCTGTCCAGGTAAAGCACAGGCTCTCAGAAAACCTCCATCACATCCAGTCCACTTTCCAAGGAGCATTTTACACACACCACAGCATCCTACATTTGTCCTGCAGGACATCCTAACTATCTAGAAATTTTTGGGCTGGGATCAAGTTGGCTTGCACTTAGTCCTGAAGTTCTTGGAATGTTCCTAAAGGTGGAAGTGGCAATTTTTCCATCTTCTTAGGAGACCCTTGAAGTAGCTAACCAGTTACACTAAAAGGGTCTCGTGGTAGAGTATTCTCCAAGAAGGTTCCCAGCCCTAGCAGCAACTAACCTTTCCCCAAATGCAAACTAGTGCACACCTGTTGATTTCAAGAACTGCAGAGATAACTTATCACAATGGATCCATTAACCCCTCTTGGAATTGCATAACCTGATGAACTATTACCATGCATAGAAAGCCAAGTAGGGTATTAGAGGAGATAAAATAATCTGCCAGGCAACGACCATTGTTATGGCTGAAGAATAATGTTCCCTGAGGACTTAATTTCGAATTGATCTAGGAAGACATAAAAGACCATGCACTTCCAGATCAAACGGGGAGAACTCAGCATACATACAGGTCACAAAGCAGGTGGCTCAGGACAGGGTACATCTGCACAGAGTGCAGGTACATTCGCAGTGGTGTAAAACCATGGCCCCGAGTGTTTTATGAGGACCAGAAATGGACCGTGTGATGAATTTCATAAAGGACGTTTTCTCCTTCTGAGCTATCAGCATTAAGAAATACATACATTTTTTTCCACAGTGGAGCAGAACCAGACAGTGAGGAACTTTAGCCCATTCACTGTAATTTGGGACTCACACTGAGGCAGAGAAACTACTCACCAGTCTGGGATTTCCTTCCTTCCCTCCTTGCCTCTACAGTAGTGGGTTTCAACCACTGGAAAGGAGAGGTGGAAACTATTCTACACCTCTGTGGAGAAATTTCCAAGACCGGACGCCCCAAACCACGGGAAGCCGCGTGCCCTGCTGACGGCAGCTCCGCGTAGGGCAGCAATACCCCAAGCCGCTGAAGGCGCAGGTCGCCCACGGGCCCACCTTGAGGCTTGCACGGAGCAGCCCTTCGCGTGCGCGCAGCCCCGCCGGAGTCGCCCGCGGGGGTCGCGGCGGGGGCCGTCGCTGCGCGGGGCGGTGCGCGGGGAGCCGGTGGCCGCGGGGCCGGGGCGGGGCCGGGGCGGTGCGCGGCGGGGCGCGGTGCAGGGCAGCCGCGGGCACACGTGGCTCGGCCCCCCAAAAAGGCGCTCCGCGGCGGCGGGAGCGGGCAGTTCGTCCTTCGGTCCCCGCAGAGCCGCCCCCGGTCCGCTCCGTCCAGCCGTCGGTGGGTGCCGGTGCCAGGGGCCGCGGTTGGCTGCGAAGCGGCGGCTCCCGCCCCCTACGGAGTCAGCCCCGGGTCCGGGGCGGCCCTACCTGCCGGCACGATGAACCTCACCGCCGAGAGCCACCGCATTCCGCTGAGTGACGGCAACAGCATCCCGCTCTTGGGGCTGGGCACCTACGCCGACCCCCAGAAAGTAAGTCCGGGGACAGGTGCCGGCTGCACTCGCTGGCAGCCCCCCGAGCCGCGGCTACCCCCCTCCTTTCCTCCCGTCCCGGCTACTTCTCTCTTTGCTCCTTTCCCCGTGTGCGAAGTTAAAGACTCAGCTCTACTATGAGCAGCGCGGGCAGTGCGCGGCCCGCAGATGAGGCAAAGGTGGGAAGAAATAAGGAAAAATGCCGCCCAGCTCGCGGTGTGCTGCAGCTGCCACCGTCGCCCACCGCCCCGCGCCGCTGGGCGCACGGGCAGGGGCGCGGGGAATCTGGAGTCGAGACGGTGCCGTGCAATGCCCGGGTCGGGAAGGGATGGGACCCCCAGCGAGCGCCGGCTCCCGGCAAGGAGGCCAGGAGCCCTCGGGCCCCCGGAGCCAGGAGGGACGGTGCCGTCGGGTCCCCTGCCTTGCCCCCTGCGCCGAGCGTAAATAAAATGAGGGATTTCGGACCGTCTTGCGGCTGGCCCCGACACTTTCCAAGTAATGTTCCTGAAACAAAGACCCAAATTCCTGCATCCTGATTCCTGCGGCTCCCACAGCTGACTGCCAGAGGCCAAACCACTCTCAAATATTCTGCATCCTTCGGTTTTGCGCCGGGCAGGCATCCCGTCTGACCGTGCCGGTCGGCTGCACCCGTGGAGGCTGGGGAAGCACACCTGATGCTTCTTCCCTCTGCGCACCTGGGAGCGCAAAGGCAATTCGGTAGCCACTGCCTTTTAAAGCTCTCCTAAACTGCCTGATCTTTCATCAGTTGTCTTTTTTGTTTGTTTGAAGAGTTGGGAAAGAGACATAGTGGCCAGAACCCTTCTTGTGTAATAGTTGCGATGCAATGTTGTGTGTATGACTCCACATATCACAGATATTTAAAATTACCTTTTTAAAGAAAACTCTTGATTAAAGCCATTTACCAACCACTAAATGGACTATGGTGCATCAATAACGGTGTTGAATTTTCAATAAACACTACTGCAGGCAATGCATGAGTGATGCAGAAAGGGTGTAAGACGTCCCCAGGACTGCAGATCTCACTTAACGATGGGGAGAATCAGTAGGAATTCATTACTTCAGAGCCTGGGCATCGTCCCCCACATCACTAGACTTTCTGGAGATATTTTCAGCTAGTGCATTATTTGAATAATGGTTACTGAAACAAAATTAAGGTTTCTAGCAGGAGTTTTGATATAGCAAAGCAGAATGTTGCATAATTCAGTGTCAAAATAGCTCTGAATGAACTTGAAACATCTTTTTCCAGACGTGTACATCATGCCCCGAACCATCAAGTTGCAATTTTTGCCCTAGTTTTAAGTTAAGAAAAATGCAGCTGCCAGCACAAGAGTTCCTACCTTGCTACACTTCCCGCCTGCAGCCCGGACAAGCCGTGGCCCAATACTGTGGCATCAGGCAAGGCTGAGGAGGGAGCCTAGAGTAGCAAGTAACCTGACGGACCTGAGAGGGGAGCTGGGTGCGATTCCCCTTATGGAGGCAGCTTTTCGGCACTGCTGTTACCCTGATAAGAATTCATTCTCCAGGAATCCAGCTGTTCCAAAATCAACAGAGCAACAGAGCTGCTTCTTCTCCCCCTGATGCTTCCTTTGCCCTCCTGTGGTTCGAGGTGTACAGCGAGCCTTTGCACGGAACGCAATGAGCCAAAATGAGTAATTTTTAGGTAGGGCTCGTTTTCAGCCAAAACAGCCCCAGGTAGTGGCTTTTTGCATGTACGTCCTTTGTTTTCTGCTGACAGAAAGTGGGGGGGACAGGATGATGCAGGCAGGGCAGGCATTGCTACGGCAACTCCAATTTAGAGCAATTGAAGCTGCTGTGTAACTGTACCCTCAGTAGGGATGGGTGCATATATCCAATCACCCTTTCTCCTTCTCCCTGAGTTTGTAGGAGTTTGATTTTCTGAGCTGTCTTTCTCTTTCTACATGATAAACACGTTAGAAAGTTACGGGTGGGAGGAGGAGCTGAGAAGAGGTAGAGAAAATAGCAGTGATAAGGCACTTGCCACAGATAAGGCACTTGCCACAGTCTCATTTTCGCAGAAGACCGGGTGAAACAATGTATGTTTATCTGGTGGAGCTGGGCTGGAGCTTTACGCTCGGATTAGGACTGCTATTTGAGTCGAAGAACTTGTCACAAAGAGCAGCTGGGGAAACGCAGCGGCAGCAGCGTGCTATGGGATTTGTTGCAGAATTGTGCTGCTGGTCGGTGATGGGGCAGGATGTTTAAATAGGTCACAGCTTAAAATTTGCCCGTTTCAAAAAGGCTGCTTTGCTGATAAGGGGGATGAGGGAGACTTCTGTCGGCTCCTCGCCGTGGCAGCGGAGCGCTGCTTGGCTGGGACAAGCTGCTTTGCCGAGTGCTGACTTGTGCCTGGTGCAACTTCCACTGAGATGCCTGGCGAAGTGTCTGCCCTGTTCCTCCTGCCTCAACAGCTGAAAGGCTTTGTGGCAACCCAGGACCGTTTCAAGGTTTATCCTAAGGAGTGAGGCTATAAACTAGCGCTGACACGTTTCCCTTAAAATGCTTAGCTGTAGCCTTTTGTGGCTGAATTGCTTAAGAAGCAGCATCTAAGCCACCCATTCTCCAGCGGTGGGGGCAGGCAGCTGGTGGTAGCGACGGCTCAAGCCAGCCCCAGCACTCTATTTCTGCTCATGAGTCAGATCCCTGCAACTTCTAGTCATTTCGTGCTTTGATACAAAATACAGAGCCATTCATTTGTCAGATTATTCATCTTGCTCTTGCAGGCAGGTTTTTGATTTTATGTTAGCTTGTTGCTTTGATTTTTTTTTTTCCACCAGGGTTATTCACCCTGGCACCTCCATGTCAGAGCAGCTTGTCCAAAACAAATCTGTTTTCTCAGTGTTGTGCTGTAGCCCAGTAGCTCGTAATGAGCCTGGAGTGTTCTTCCTGAAGTGCAGGAATGTGCTCGCTGGTTAAGCAAACCAGGCAGATCTAGTTAGGCGCAGAGCGGGGAAATCGGCTTCTCCGGCAGTCGGTTACAAGAAAACAAAGGCAGGAGGCCAGCTTTCACGTTTCAGGCTTTGTCTGCATAAACTGAACAGCAGTGCCTTCAAATCTGAAATGTGTCAGCAGCTTGCCTTGCTCATCTTAAATAACTTAATTTTTCTCCCAAAGACGACTTTGGGAAAGTCATGCTTTTCTGGTTGTGAAATACTCAACAAAAGATACATCTATATCAACGAAAGATACGAAGTCAGTCCCCTGCACGAGTTTACTGACTCAATGTAGTACATCGCTCAACAGGAGCAGAGCTGGACCACTGTGGAAAAGGTCTATTTGATAATCAGACTCATTTTCATTGAATGCTCTTTCCCCCTGGATGTGAGAGAGCTTTTCTTCTGACGGGGTAGAGGCTGGGATGACAATTCAGCTAATTCTTTGAGACTGAAAAGTGCAATGGTGGGGGTTTCTTTTTGCTTTACTCTCCTACCACAGCAAGAAAGTACAATGAATCCATTGGCTATCAGTTCATCTGCTAACAGGAAGAAAGGAATCTTCACTGGGTCATAGAATTGAATTTGTCATAAATTCAGGTTATTTATCGTGAGAAGCATATAAAAAGTTTTTTACAGGTTTAATTGGTGTTTCCTATCCTTATTATTAAATAAAGGAATGCAATAATTGTATAACTATTAAGCTAAATTTTCTTTTGCAGGCAGATCTCAGTGTGTTGAAGTTGGTTTTTCATTCTCCTTCACGCAAGGAAGGAAATGCATGATTTGTATTAGATTCTTGCCTACACGAAAAATTAGGCTGTTTATCCTAGCAAGGATGGACTCGAGTGAAAAAGTGGATATCTCAGGCACTGACTCCTTCCCCTATTCTCTCTTCACTTCCCAAATATTCCTTCTCCTCATGGGTTTGGGTGGGAACCACAGTGGGAACTGTGAATCAGGACTACCAGAGCACTCCAGACAGCTTTAAAATTTGATGCCAATTCTACCTCTGTTTGGCTCTGTGCATCCTTCTGGCAAAGTCCTGTGAGTGCAGGAGCAGCTCTGCCAAGGCTCCAGCAGATGCACTGTGTCCAGCTCCCCCTCCCTGAGGGCCCCCAAGCTGTTGACCCAATTCTCCAGGGTATTAAGTAGATGGGGGGGAGGAGGGAGAGGGCAGCCCCACAGGGGAGGGTGGTAGAGGAGGACAGGCCCCTTGATGAGCCCCTGGCATTGCCCTGTGCTATGGTAGAACCAGGTAAGTCCATGCCAGGCTCCCACCACTTCCCAGCACTGATTCTTAGCTCCCAGCACAGCCTATTGAGTGGCACTGGTACCCATCTGGAAGCAGATGAAGTGTGGGGATGAGCAGTCTTAGAGGGGAAAGGTGCTAAAAACACTCCTAAATCCTGGAAACCCTATGCCTCGTTAAAGCTGCACTTATGCCTGCTTCACTTTATAACTCATCCCTGTCAACACAGCTAAGATCATCAGTCCAGTGTCTCCACATAAATACTCGCTGTTTCCCTGGAAGGTCAAGGGGCCTTGGCCACAGCTCCTCTCCTGCCTTCCTGTTTTGACTGAGGGAGGACAGGGCTTGGAGGGAAGGTTGTAGCAACCGCACTGTACAGAGGCGCTGCTTCTGAAACATAAGATTGGGCAAAGCGCTCAAGAATAGCACTGGGTGAGGGCTGTTGGCAAGTTACGACTTAGCTAAAAATGAGGTTCTGAGGTAGCCAAATCCATTCATAAATTGGAAGCAGTTTTGTGGAATAGTTTCAGGCAAAACAAATGGCAAAGCATTTCATTTTGGGCACTGGCAGTACAAGCTGAGGAATCAAAGAATTATTAAAGCACTTGGAGGTAGAAGTTGCCTTTCCCTGAATAGCCCGCTGGTAAGGGAATCCACATGGGCGGTGGGAAACCAGATTCAGTCCTCCTCTCAGCCTCTGGGGATTAAACTCATATCAGACAGCTCAGGGAAATAACGTGATCGTGGGGTATGTGATAGTTAGAGAGAGACAAGAAGAAACATGCACAGGCTGGAGCAGGAGAAGCACCCTCCCCATGGGAAAGCGCACTGCCCACCAGCCCCACAGTGTTGGATGCTGAAGAACTTGGTATGGCATCCAGCCAGGAGGAAGAGAGACCCATTTCCCCAAATCTTTAACTACCACAAAGTAACCCTTGTGAATGCCCAGACAGTCTGGGTTTTGTTTAAGAAGAAATTGCTGGTTTGAATCAGGGAGAGGAAAAGTTCATCCAGGGCTCCCAGATCCAGTCTGAGTGACCAAGTTAAAAAAATCTGGTTTGGATAAGTAAAAACACTGTTTTGGCACCCTGAATTACTTTTTACACCCAAGCTAGAAGCTGAACAGAGTAACTTTTCGTTGTACAGGTCTAACAGCCTCTAATGCTCTCATAGGATCATTTATGCCAAAAAGTTCCTTGCACAAGGATGTGCATGCAGAAATTTTTTCAATCACTCTTAACGGTGCTGGCTGCACCCCTGCTGCAGGCTGCCTGCCTTTGGAGCTGCCATAGGCTGCTGTTAAGTCAAAAGAGATAATAAATGATTTGTCCTCATGACAGGATCTGGATCTCTGAGCTGCAGTAAGGGAGGAATTACACACAACTTAATTCCCCCTGTTTTCCTCCTGGCCACCACTGGCTTCTGAAGTACAATTGGCTAAAGACAGCAATGATTTCAGGTAACTTGTAAAGAAAGTCACCTGGCCTGACCCAAAGCTGCAAAATGAATCATGTATTGAGACTCCCAGAGAGAAGTGACACACCTGAGATCTCTGCAGACAGTTGAGCTTAAAGGCTTCCACTTCTTGATCTCTTGCCTATAAATTTCTCCTACTCTGACTCTGACAACTGTCTTCCTCCTGAGGTAAACTTGACTTCTGGACTTTTTCTTGAAAGAGATGAGAGAGGCAGTGACAAGAGCAGGAACTGTTCTAACATCCAAGTGTTCTTACAGCTTTATCTTATTTCCCATGACATGCTATTAAAATAAACATGCAAAGAAAATACCTCCGTCCTTCTCATGTAAGTGATTACACATGAATATGTGTTTGAACTCAGCAAATACTGAGTGTGAAGTTAGCTCTCTAATGAAGTGATCTTTACGAAGCTACATGAAATTACCAGATGTAATGCCAGGGAAATATTTTTTTCAGAGGTAAAATATTGGGAACCCAATTTGAACAGAGCTGAGGGAGTCAGCTGGGATATTTGGTTACAATTATCTTATTTAGGCCCTGAACCTAAGAGGCTAATAAAATTCCTGAAAAAAAATTTTTTTTTTTAAGTTATTGGGCTGTATCTCCTAACTAGCATTTCCATAAGACATTGTGTCCCTTTACAGACCCTTTTGGTAACCACCACTGGCTTTCTCAAGCTGCTTTCTTTTCAAGCAGCAGTACTACCTCATGCAGTATTAGTCCTTCTTGTCTTCAGGGAGCGCTTTGGAGCAGTGGAGCCACACACAGCAACATGTGGTCTCCCGGGGTTGGCATTTCTGAGATGTTTCAGAGGGTAGCCTCATGTTACCTCGGTCTCTGAGGATATCCTAAAGCCATACACCCAAGTGGAGATTTGTACACTTGAGTCAGGGGTGAAGGGAAGCAGCCCAGAAAGACAACTGTGCGTGATCTGCTGTGTGTCCTGGAGGGCTCGTTGCCTGCCTGTTAGTAAACTCTTAGCCTGGCCTTCACACTGAACAATATTTATCCTGAAACAAAATATCTGGAGCCAGAGCGCTCATGGAGTCATGACTCAGTTAGTTTAGTGCTTGAAGGACTAAACTGTACTGCATCAATTTTGCTTGCACAGACTGCAGATGGCATGCCTTTCCTTCAGTGGCTGGTATCCTGGTGTTGAGTGATGCCCCCACCGATTATTGCTCAGATTTTATTCCTTATTCCTCAGCTAAGTCAGTTACTGGCAAGACCCAGTTGCCAAGAGCAGATCAAGGCAGGATTTCTTGGTATTTGGTGCCCAGATGCCTTGAGGAGGTGCAGCAGTGGGCATCAGCTTTTAGCAGGCAACAGACCAACTTGGCTCTTAGGCAGAAGCTTGTGTGAGGATTCAAGAAACTGCAGTGATTGGGCTCTAGTATTGCCTTAAATCATCCATGCTGTTTGCTACAGAGATGGCAAATATGCCAGGGAATAAGTGGTTTCACACATGAAAGAGTGCTTTCACAGATCAAACTCCTTACAACAAAGAGGTGAGGGCACACACTAGAAGGTTAAGCTAAATCAAAAGGATCTCAGAACAAGTTCTGATTTCATCAATGACTTTTGCTAAAGTCTTACTGTTTCGTGACACATTTTAGAATTCCCTTTCTTACATGCTCAAGTGGCAGGTTTACTACCTCTGATTTATCTTGTGCTCTCCTTTTTTCCTCAACCGTACAACTTCTCTGTTCTGCCACTGGAGCAGTCTTCCTCCGTTTTGTTGTCTTCAACACTTCCTTCATGTTTAGCCTTGACCTCTCCTCCTCTGCCTGCAACCACCTCTTGATGCCTCAGTTACTGCTAGCTCCCTGTGATCTTGTGTAATACAATGGAACATTTTTGGCTTGCAAAAATGCAAGATTGCGTCTTTATCTCACTAAGAAAGGAAACCTAAGTCATACAATTAGAAAAATCAGGTAATTAGAAAAGGCAGATGCTTTTTTTCCTGAAATTTGGCAGACTCAGAAACTCCTAGCTTTTGTGTAAGAACTGTACCTTACCTATTAATGTCAGATTTTAAATTTGGATTTGATAAAATGACTTACCACACAAGTCAATCTGGAGGAAAGAGATTCTTGCATGCAACTTTCTTGGAGACACAAACTTTGTTCCTGATACTTTGATTTGCACAAAGTCCCTGGTTCTAAAACATTGTTGAAGTTGCAAAATGCTCTTTTTCCTCCATGTATCTTCTCTGATGCAGTCTCTGTGGTTCTTCATTTCCATGAAACCTGAAGTTTAATAGAAAATAAATTGATAGTATTACTAATCTCTACTTTGTGGTAATGGCTTCCGTTTCCGGTTGTGAACACAATTAATGTCTAATCGTGTGTAGCAGATTAAAAGCTGCAGTTACTGAAGTGGTCAACTTATAAAATTCCTAATGAGGAAGAGCCCAGCCTTGTAGATGTGTGTGAATGAAGGACTAACTTTCTAGCTACAAAAAGGGAGGACTTTGAGCAAAATGGGCACAGAATCGCTGGTCCTGGAAAATGGTGAATTTTTTAGTTTGCTCTGAGGAGCATATTGTTCTCAGAATGACTTTTTCGCCTCCCCCCAGCCACCCAAGCATGCCTTAAACAAAAACCCTTCTTCTTAAAACAATAGTACCTCTAACCTATGCTGACATCTCAGCTGCTACATGAAATCATTTTCAGTCTGCTCCAGGACCAAGAGGCATATCCCCCTGCAGAGCCGAGGACTTGCACTAATGAATCCGTTGACAGCCAGATAATTGCCTGGCCTTGTGCAGTGATGCCTGCCTAATCCAAGCAGAGGGGCTGGCTCTTGCAGCCACCCTGGCACTGTGTCATTTGGCTCCCAAACGCGGCACCAACACGTGCAGACTTGGACTCGGCAAGAGCACTCCAGAGGAGAATGCTCCCAGAACAAGGGGGCCTTTAGGAAGTGACAACTTCATCTGGGAGTCAGGACAACTTTTGGATGGTGGATATCAGGTGCCACCATGACCCACCAAACTACATGTCTGTCTATGACAGGGGGTATAATCGTGTTTAATCAGTCCAGATCCAAAACTAATAGAGAGTTAATCCAGATAAGCTTTTAGGACAGTAGCACTACTCAAAACCGGTCACGAGGATTCTTATTTGAAAGGTAACCAAACAGGGAACAGACCTTTTCCATTCCATAGCTGTGTGCTGCAGTGACAAACACTAGCTGTTTCAATATACCCCTCTTCCAAAAACTACAAAGTTGGCTGTTACCAGTGCAATAATACTAAGCCAAATATTGACACCCAAAAAATAGTACTTTTATTCTTCTCTTTCCCTATGGCTTTCTAAATATTCTGGGTTTTTTTAAAGCCTGCTCAAGAGCCACAGGGAAAGTCATTCTATCTAAATAAAAGTTAAGAAGATTGTTTCACAGAAGATGAGACAGGGAATCACTGGCATTGTTGTAGAGGGGAAAAACTGAACCCCTACGAGTGAGTAATCGGGATTACCACAACTGAAAGATACGCTTTTTGGCAAGAACATTTACAGCCCAGTTTTCCAGGCAAAGGTCCATTTTTAAAATGTCCCTGACCGACTCCATACATTAAATATGGCTGTGCACTCCCATGTGTCCCTGATTCCCCGCAGTTCTCCAAAAAACAGTGTAAGCATGTTCTTGCAGCTCATGTGGGAAGCTAACATCTGGATTGTCTCTTTGGTTGACCTAGGAGGCCAGATTTGTCAAAACTTGAAAGCACTGTGCAGAAAATGCCTCTCTAGGCTTCAAAGCCAACTCTTGTTGGTTCAGCTAACTAGGTGGTGGAATTCCCCAAGTCTTACATTTGCCTTTGCAAACACTTCTTCGAACTGGCGCCAGAAACCTCTCCCCTTTAACTTTAGGGAATGAAGCAGAAGAGCTACTGGCAACCTTTTATTCTCTTTTATTGCACCAGCTGGTGCTTTATCTTCCACTTTTACCTCACACATCCCCACGATTGCAGTGCCTGTCTGAAGGGTATTTTGATAGCACCCACCCTCCCAGATAGATCCATGCTTTCCAGGGCCAGCCAGAGGGCTACTGTGTCCTCCAGCTCTTCAGGAAAGTTTCCCAGTCCACCCCACTAGCCTTGTGAGCATGGGGTCCCAGGTGTGCCTATCATGTGCTTGGTTGCTTTAATCCTCTAGCTGCCAGCAGAAAGGTATGGCAGCTCTTTAGCTTCACCTTGCATTAACTGACTTTGTGTCCAGTGAAAAGTTGCAGAGTTCCTAAAACTGAGGATTCTGCAGTTAGGTGTTAAAAATAACTCCAGCACCCTCTGCCAGCAACAATAATAAGGCTTTCCTGAAGACAGCTTTGGCTAAATCCTAGAATAACAATGTCACAGGAATTCTAGAAATGCTAAATCTGTAGTTATGCAGTCCTAATTTCTGTTGTACAGACAAACCCCTGCTTCAGGCCACCGATAGAGCATCAGGTTAGAGGGACCCTCATTCATGGTGGGACACAAGGCCACAAGTGTCACCATTCCCCCATCTTCTCTGCACATATTTGCTGTCCTCCACCTTCCAAGGCAAGATGCTGGAAGACATAAAGCAAAGTTCTGGGCCAGCACAGCAGCCTGTGGCTCTTAGCTGTGTTCTCTGCCTCCATTCCCAGCTCTACCTGCTTTTGCAGAGAACCCTTTGCTGGGTTTTGCTTCCTGGATGGTGGCTGCCAATGCTTCCGGGGAACGAAAGCCAGATTTTCCTGTGTACAAGAGAGAGGGATGTGCTGGCGGTTGCATTTTCCAAGAAAGAGGTGTACAGTACAGCTTCTCTTTTACAAGATTAAACAATTCTAAGAATGTACCCTTGTGTGGCTCATATCCTCCAGCTTTGTAAACTCAACCTGTGCTTTCCTGCAGGGCCTTCAGTACACATGCTTTCTATGCTCTGTTCCTAACATCTTAAGCCAATCCTTTTTGCCAGCTTGTCCAGAAAACAGGCAAATAGAAATAAGCAATTGGGCTTCTAGAAACTTGCATAAGAATCTGTGTGTGAGTGCTGAGCTCTGGTGAAGGAGGCTCTGAGCCCAGGAATGTACCTACTTTCTCCTTCCTGTATTTAGCTGACTAAGATTCCTAAACAGCGGCTCCACATCCTAAATTATAGGTTTGGACTGGAGCACTTGGCCCACGGCTTGGATGTCTTGTGTAATTCTGCTGCAGCTAAACTCAGATTTTTCCAGAAGATGGCCCTGTGTCTCCTAACACCTCAAGCTTTTCCCCCCTAGATCATTATTCCCAGCTGAGAGACCGGAAAGCATTGCACTAAACAGGTGAGATGCTCAGGACTAAGGTAAAGGGCTTCTTCCCTGAAGGGCTGCTTCCTCTGCTGTCATGTGCTGCTGACACTCGTGCATGCAACTCTCTAAAGCTGCTCCTGTAAAACAGGGCAGAGCAGAATCTGAGAGCCTGAGCCTGAGCCCGTTTTCCTTTACTGTATGCACTTATAAAGAATAAATGACAATACTGATGTTAAGACATAAAAGCAGTGACTACAGTAGCAATTCACATGGTTTTACAAGATTATAATCTACTGCCAATGTGTCCTGTTAGCTGTGTCTTTGGAGATAACCCTCTTAATCAGCTGGAAAGCCAATGGAAATTGCTGACCAGAAAAAGATGCTTTAGAAAAAACAAAAGAATTGAAGGGCAGCTGAACTGTGACACTAAATAACAGTAATAAGTCAGACAAGCACTAACACTGCTGAGCAAATACTATTCTACTTGAGTGGGAAGAGAAAAAGTCATGGGTATGCCTGCATAAAAACATTCTCCTGTGGTTTGGTCATGTGCACTCACGAACAAAACTGAAGCTGAACCATTTGCTGTGGTAGGGAGAATAGTTTTTGACAAAATGGGATGTGATGGAAGGTGTCTGGAATAAACATTAAAAATTAGGAAAGTTTATGGTCTCAGAGGAAAAAGAGAGCAGACCCTTTCAGACAGACAGAATTGATGAAGCACATTGCTTTTTCAGACTCACAGAAAGTGGTAACTGGCCATTTGGCTACTTCATCTGTGGAGAAGGGGCCAAATTGCTGCTTCCTCTCTTTCAGTGAAGGTGCATGTATGAGTCTGCTTCCCCAGCCCTTCTGTTGGATTTATTTATCATGGAGCCTGAAGGAAACAGATACCAGTTAAAACTGTCATGCATGGTGGTAAATCAGCCGGTTTACAAGCTACTGATTGATAGAGGGAATAATTGTGTCTCTTGTTTCCTTAAACTTCATGATCTTAAAAATAACACAGATGCTATTGAAGAAATTTATTAGTGATTGAGCAAGTCCTCCTCGTCAACCAAGCAGTTATTCTTTTATCATAAAACATGCAATAAATTTAATACGGTTCTTTGGCACAAATTAGTGACTATCTGCAAAAGCACTGAAGATAAATATCCGACTTACAGTGCACAAGTGGTTATAAAACTCCAGTTCTGAAACAAGTCCTTGATCAAAGTAGCATAGTTGCAAGGCACGCTGATTAGAAACTGAAACATTAATTATGGCTAAGGATCAAGAACACCTTTTATCTACACTTAAATAAAAAGTAATAAAGAAGCAGAAATTTGTCTTAGGGCCAAAGCTAGAAAGTCCTGAATTACTACTAACAAAGCACAAAGGTTTATAACACAGAGACATTTCAGTACCTCATCTGGTATTTGTACTGCTCTAAAAGTGAGCCCTGTTCATTCAGGAATAGTGCAAGAATAAAACCCTGTCTGGAGTGAGTAGACAGCGTAGGCAACTGCATTTTAGGTAATGTACTAAGGGAGTACAACCTGCAGGAAGGAGGGGAAAGAGGTCTGGGGTTCTGAGTAGAATAAGTGTGCCCATGGCCAAACAGCCTGGGAGATGCTGTTCCATCAGCTGCTGTGATAAATGGTGCTGACACTGATACAACATAGACACATTGCAAATTTTTATCTGCACTTAAATAAAAGTTGGTTTTCAGTTGGTAACCTTTGATCTGGTCACTACTGAAGACCAATTCCATGAAAAGACAGAAGAGATTTAAACACCTCAGACTGAGCAGTGAAGCAGAGGGGAAAGATCCAGGTCTGTGCCTTCTCTGATGGAAAGATGGATGAGCAGTGGTGGTTTGAGTCATCCAACTTTAGTATGGTGTGTCAGGAAACAATGGAATAAGATACGACACCTAAAGCAACACTTCTAAAAAGTGGCAATACCACAACATGACTAGTCTGTGCAACTCATCAGCACAATTTACCACAGCCCATTACTGCAGAATTTGGAAGGATTAAATATGTGAAATGCCAGAAATGATAGTTTCTCCATTAGAATGAAAATAAACATATGGTATAAAGTTTTCAGACTCACAGATGTCTCAGACCTTCAGCTGGGACAGTTCAATAGAGGCAATATTTTCCAAAAACCGTTCCCTAGATTGCTTTGCATTTTTATATGAAGCACCTTAGGTCAGAGTCTGTAAGAACTAATATACCACATCAGATGAAATGGACTAGTGCAATAAAAACATATACATGTAATGTAAACCCACCTCCAGCCATTGCTAATCAAGACCTGATCCAAAAAAAGCCACTCCAAGCCCCTAAAGAATAAGGTTATTCCTTGAGATGGAGGGGTCTTTCACAAGATTATTTGTACAGACGTAAGTCCCATGTAAAAGATTAAGAAATAGACAGAAGTTCAGCTCTAACACAAGTCAACTGATTCAGCCAAAAGCAGATGCAGTAACAGCAAGCATTTCCCTCTATTCTACCCTCCTTCCATGTCTGAAACTGTGCTGTTGCCTTACATGTGAGACTCTACCTTTCCTCACCTATTCCTTCTGCTTTTCTTACTGACTAAACTGGCCCTGGTGACCGAGAAAGGACGCAACTCAATAATCAACATTTCCTTAATTGTTAGAGTTTAGTTTACAGCTTCAGGAAACAAAAGGGAGCTGTGTTCATGCAATCTCTCAAGAGTGCAAAGAGGGGAAATTCTAGTACCAGACTCACATCCCATTTTCAGTCTCTCCAAAAAACGGAAAAAGTAAAAAAAAAAATTTTTTTTTTCAAAAGCTGTATCATGGTAATGCATCACTGTCCTCTAAATGTTCTGCTTTCATACGCTCGAACGGTAAAAGTCAAACAGACTGAAGAAATCTAGAAAGATACACTGTTTGCAGAATCATGTTTCAGAGAGAAAAAACACGGATAGCACTTTTGGAAATACACTTGCCTTTCAGATAACTAATAATCACTTAGGCTTGAGCTCCCCAGACCTTTAAGGTGAGCCCTGTTGCTCTGTGTCACTCAGCCTGAGCTTTGCAACTGCGGCTCCAACCTCGTGCTGGGGCAGAGGTCTGAGGTTACTGTCACCAGTCACTGCAGGCTTGTAATACTCGTGTCAGAGCTTTCTTCCTGATGCCTCTCTCAAACCTCTCCTGCAGGTTCAGGCAGGGACAAAGCAGAGAACATGTTGGAGGTTGTCACTGCTCCATGCCTCGCACTTCTGTAACGCTGCCCGGCATGCCCCAAGTGAAAAGTAGCCATTGAGTGTGCCTGAAAAGCTGGTAGCTGCTGTGGTCTTCATTACATCTGACTAACAACCAGGAAAGGGCCCTGCCAGGGGCCAAGTGTGCTTTTGGGAGGCTCCCACAATAAAAGCAGCAAAGCACTGAAACAAGTGTTTCGTTGTCTCCCTCAATTAAGCACACAGTATTGCATCATCACTGTAAATACTCTAGAGTGCCAAACTGTGCCGTTTTGCTTCTCAGCCCTCATTCAGCTCTGTAATAAATCAGGGCACGTGTGAGCGGCTTTGCATTTTAAGTAACCTTTAGGCACTGCATGCTGGAGCAGAAAGCTCCCCCCAAGCCCAAACAGAAGTGGGTCCATTTGTGTCCCAGAGAGTCAGCCAGGATGGAGCACTGAGCAAGCAGGCTGGAATATGGGCCCATTATCCCAGAATGATCTGTCACCAGCCTACAGTTCTGGGACTGAAAGACAAGGGGTGAAGACAACCCCAGGCATCTTTAGCAGTCCTTCAAAGTCTTTTCTTTCATTGAACATGGAAGGGAAGAGCAATGTTCTTAATCACTGAAGCATCCTATAGCAGCTATGAGTTTCACACTTTCTAGTTCAGCAGGTGGTGGAAGAGCAGCTGTTTCTTTCATGACAAACTCATGGACGGCCAAGCCAGTGGCATCTGTAAAAGGACAGCTAGGAGGGAGAGGAGCAAGAGCTATTGCTATGGTGAAAAATGGTCCTTCCCAACAACACTACTGCCAGTCCTGCTTCTTGTCTTCCCTTGGCATTGGCAAAACCAACAAATTTGACATCCTCCCTTCATACTGTCTCATTTCCTGATGTCTCCAGCATGTGTTTTCTTCATAGGAGAAGCAGTGTGGTCTTGGCCCTGCACTTGCAGATAGCAAAATCCAACTCTTGCCACTTGTTGTTGACAGACAGCAGCACAGCAGAGCAGTTTGACTTACCCTACTTCTGTTTTTCTTAAAGTGAATCAGATGTCCCTGTTACAGCAGAGCAGTGTCCATGAAAAGGATGGGAGAATAGTGCTGCTGCACACCCTTGGCCACCACCACCTAGAACTGCTCTCTCATTATAAAAAGTGTAGGAGCCATAAGATGTTTTCAGTACAATTCCAGTGACCAGAAAAAATAATTTCAGTAACCAGTTCTATGCTTTTTTGCTTGGTTTGGAACTACATGTAATTTTGCTTGCCACATTGGCTAATGGAAAATATGGAAAATATGACAGTTCTGAAAAAACAAGCTTACTCTGAATTCTGGCAACGATGGGCAAACATAAATGCAGCACACAGTACAAAAATGTCACTTGGACTTATTAGGAGGTTTCTTGGGCTCATCTTAAACTGAGGCAGTAAAATGTATATAAATATATACTAAAGCAACTACTGGTTCTTAACCACACAGTAAAGCAGCTGTCCAAAACTGGGAAGACCAGTAGATAGTCCTGACTGTCAGATTGTGATACCATCAATGGTAAGTTGATTTCAGGAGAAAGAAGTCAAATCCAAACTCCTGCACTGCTTAAAGGTCCAAGATATTCAAACAGCCTCTGATCAGCAGGTGGTTGACCAGCTTTGCTCAACCAAAAAGTTATCTTCCACTTGAGTAGGGGATTTTATCAAACGGCTGTTGTAGGAAAGCCTTTACTCTCTAGATAAGAAATACTGAAATTATTTTCATATCAAATGCATTCACTTCTACTTCCTAAGGACGCTAGTACTGTCTCTTTCACAGACACAGTGAGACAATTTTTTGCTTTCCTGTCCTTTCCCAGCCTAATTCCACATGCTCAAGAGTTTTGACGAAAAGTGCACAGCACTTTTTTATTTAGAAGTTGGAACACAGTTATCTGGGGAGATAAGGGATGGTCACTCAGGATGAATTGCAGCACAAATCTTGCACATATCTCAGGGGCTCTCTAGCACTGAAGATGAGGTAAGCAGAAGGCTGAAATGATTTTCATTCTTTTCCTTCTCCCATCAGACTCCCAAAGGTTCCTGTCTGGAGGCAGTGAAGATTGCCATTGATGCTGGTTACCGCCACATTGATGGTGCCTTTGTCTACTTCAATGAGCATGAAGTGGGACAAGCCATCCGGGAGAAGATTGCTGAGGGGAAGATCAAGCGAGAAGACATATTTTACTGTGGCAAGGTGAGAACCTGCACTCAGATTATTTACATTAAATCCAGGATTTCTGTGAATGGTCTTTCTTAAGAATGCTGGCGGTCAACATCTGGCATGCTTCCTTCCAGATCCAACATCCTTTATTTTTCTTTCCTAGCATTACCAGAATGCTGCAGATCTTTATGAACACTAGGTTTGCTGTGAGGCACAGGAATCACTGTTGTTCTCTGAATCTCTGAGAGCAGTGGGAACCATGCAACATCCATTCTGCTTAGTATTGTAGGTACCTGCAAGTTAAAACCATGGCTACACTCAGCCTAAAGTGCTGCCTAACCTTTTACTGTGCCACACATTGTGTGGACACACACAGAGCCCCATCTGGACAATGACCCTGCAAATGAGGTTTTTTCTGTTAGAGTAATTCCCTGTACAGGTTTGCCATGAGGTTGCATAATGAAGGGGGTGGGAGCAAGCACGTGCATGCCAGTGTCTGTGTATGGGAGAATAGCAAGTGCTTACATTGGTACTACTGCCAGAAAATTACTCATCAAGCTACACCCTTAGTTACTGTATCACCTGTCATTAAAAAGTTTTAGGATGAGGAATCAACTTACTTGGAGAGAAGATGTCATTACACTTCTGCTCTAGAGCAACGAGGCTGGAATAATGCGTGAGCTACTTTATGCATTCAAGTCTTAACCTATGAGCTGACTCTCTCCTAAAAGAATGAATTCCCTTGTCCAATGAAAGGTCTGACAAAAGCTGTCACAACTACAATGAATTATCCCAGGTAAAAGAGAGCTCATTGCACATCGCAGAATAAAGACTGATGGTGCCTGTCCAGTTTCTAAGGAAGTTTATAGCCTCAAATAGTCCTTCCTGCAGTGCTTCTTTGAACATATCAGCCTAATATTTTCCCTTTCTCCTTTCCCAAATAAGACGTAATCCACAATTACTCAACAGACTTGCAAATAAACACCAGTGTTCCTAGAGTGAAAGATCCCATGGGATGAGAGGCCTGGCTTACTGTGAGCAATTCAGTTAAGTTCTATGATCTGGGAAAACTAAGCTTCAGATTGGATAGTTTGCAGACCAAGTGGATTTTCAGCAGCTATAGACCAATTTCCAAGTACAGCAATTTCCAGTCTGTAAAATATGCAACTCTTTTCCAAGTTTCCTGCTTGGTTCTACTGATAACAACCTTGCCATTCTGAGAAAAGCCTCACGTTCTCAAATTTTCTGCCTTTATCAGGGGAATTTCTCAGTCTCTCATGTGCCAAATATGTTGATTTGGATGAGTGAATATATTTGGTTTCAATATTTGGTTTTACAGTTTCATTACTGCAAATTATCAGTAATATTGAAATCAAAACCACTGAGTTGTGCCAAAAGGTTAGAACCAGATGTCCTAACAATTTCGAGTATTTCAACTTTCCCAGCTGCTTCCCCTGCACTTTATTTTCCCATATCAACCTTTAGGCTCTGTGAAAGCACCTCTCCTGGTAAAATTTTCAAACTTCCTTTATTTGTTAAGCCCTTCTGTATTCAGTAGTCTGATGTGATCACCAGATGACCTTCCTAGTTGATAGTCACTACTTAAACATTGAGTCATTTGGAAAACAGCAGCTCCTGCAAGTCACAGGTCTGCAACACACAGTACCACAACAGCCAGTGCCTGTGCTCCCAGCCTGCCATGTGTCTGTGAGACGACACACACACGTGTGTTTCTCTTACAGTTGTGTCCTGTTTGTGCTTGACAAAACATCAGCTGCTCAGGGTGATCGTCCATGATAGCATTTCTACAATCTTTAAAAGAGTTCAAAGGCAGAAGTGAAAAATACTCTGCAACCAATTCAATCCATCACAACCTAGGATTTTCACAGGTTTCACTCAAAACTTTCACAGCAGCTCTGAACATCCCAGAAGGAGCAGGAATGGATAACCCTTGCCTTATGTATCTCTAGTTTTATGTACCTTACAAACTCAGGTATCTTACAAACTACAGGCAAACCTCAACCCAGTAGATACCTCAGGCATTCATCAATAACCAACTGATATGAACTCTTGCGTCTTCCAGGTAGATACAGCAGACCATTCTTGGAAGCAGTAGGCACTACAGAAGTTAGTTCTGTTTTCTGCCTTACTGACATCAGAAGTACTGGAAATTCCCAAGACCCTTCAGTCTCAAGCCCCTGGTGCAGATCTTTCCTTAAGCAAAGATGCTGCAGATGGAAGGCTGATCCATCAGCGGGGACTAAGGAGAGCAGCCCTGCTGAGTGGCAGCGTTGCTGGAACAGTGACCTGGTGTGATCGCACTGCATCTGCCAGTTGAAATCATCAGCACTTGCACTTGGCTCTCGCTGCTGGCTGCCTGATCAGGCAGAGCAGCTCAGCATCCAGAAATTTTAGAGGTTTTATATCAACTGCCAACATCTCACTTGGCTTATACAGCAAGACCTTTCTGGTCTCCTCTTTCATCCCAGGATATTTCTTTCATTAAACTAGAAGTAACATTTCCAGGAAATGTGGTGTCCTAAAATGCCAAAGCCAGCTGGCAGCTTTGACTGCTCAAACATCAACATGGGTTCTACTTAGGTAGATAATACAATAACTTGTACAAATCATGAAAACAGTTATGAAACTCTGAAGTTTCCATGGCATCGATGTCTTGACATAGTACAAATGTTTGCTGTTTTTAAAGGCTGGTTCTTTAGAACCTCTGCAGTTTTTTAAAGGGAAGTATATTTACTGGCAAATACTGAGCTTAATAGTACTGGGCTAGAAAGGGCACTCAGAAAAACTACTTCTAAGCACTATGTCTCATGTTACCAAATTTCTAAAACACAGTAACAAACTGAACATCAAGGGTCTACAAAGTCATTTCCGTACTTAAATACAAGTTAAGATCATTTTGCATGTAAAATGCTTTAAAAAAATACATAGACCAAAGGCTTTCAATAAATCCAGTGGAACAGCTTAAAACTCTTGAGAACACGACCTCGGTCCCTTTACTGTAGTACACCTCAGCCTCTTTCCACTGTTACTGATCATAAACTCTTCACACCGTGCAGGACACAGCTGAGAAGGGCCTAGTATGAATTTCCAGGTGTTTTGGTTTGTCAGCTTAGGGCAGGGTCAGATGTCCTGCTCTCGGTACAACTTAAGGTGTCCTTGCTTTGGGCTGAACTGAGCAGATTGTTTTCCTGGGGAATAACTCTAACTTGGTTTAAAACAAACAAGCAGTTAAAATACCTTAAACTTCAGCCAAGCTATACCCCTTGACACCTATAATCAACATCTTCTCCCACAAATCACAATTCAAGTTTTGTGTCTTTAGAACAAATTCATTCTATGCCTTGGCATACAGTGCCTGTCAGCTTTGGTGGCAGAACTGACTAGACAATGACCATACCAGCAAATAGCAGGTTTTTCCAACCAACAAAAGTGACAAAAACCTCAACATGACACTTCACATGTTAGTTTTGTAAGTTGAAAAAAAAAAAAAAAGAGAGAAGAAAATAACCCAACTTATTGTGTGCATTCAAATGGCACTTTAAACCTTCTGTTGTGTGTTAATTCTGCTGCTGGTAAAATCGACAAAACTCAATCAGTTTACAAAGAGCTCTTGGTTACTAATTACCATGCTATGGTTTTATTCTTGCAAGAGACGTGCATCAGCAGAGTTCAGTTAGAGATAGTATTGAGCACTCACCAGCTAAGCACACTCCATAGCAATCTCAGGGCACAACCCTGAAAGGAAGCAGTTGGGATTAAAGAGGTACAGAAGACTTTAACTCCTCACGCCTGCATTACAGTGACTAAACACAAACACATCTTCCTGTGAGGACTGGGGAATAAGTGAAAACTTCCCTAGTCAGGCAGTCTCTCAGGCTCCACGACCACAGGAGAAAACCAGAAGATTCTCTTTGTGCTGGGTGCTTGGCTGTTCAATAGCTAACTCACATGATCCGAGCTTCTGCCTTCAAGCATAAAACTGACCACAGATTCCTTGTGGGAACAAAGTTTTTCAGTGAAAGCACATGCTTGGAAAACAAAAGGAATCTAAGTTCATTGAGCAAGAGTTTGCAATATACTCAGCTCAGAAGAACCTCTGTTGTAATAAAAAAATACATAATGGCTTTACTGGGTCAACACTTCATCAGTCCTGGGCAAGAATTCCTGTCTTAGCCTCTGCACCTGGCTCTGACAGAAGGCAAGGTAAGGCCCTCACCTCTGCCTTGCAGGGATGTAGACCATGATGTCTTTGCACTGTGCATAATGAGCCCTGTCAGAAGGACAAGAGGGAGGGAGTGTGTGCTGCAGGGATTCAGCTGGCTCACTCTTCCTCCTGGCACCCAAAAAAAGCCTGTGCTTGCCTCCCCAGCTGTGGAATACCTGCCATCCCCCAGAGCTGGTGCGTCCCACGCTGGAGAAAACCCTGAAGATCCTGCAGCTGGACTACGTGGACCTCTACATTATTGAGCTGCCAATGGCTTTCAAGGTAAAAAGAAAAATTGCTTGGAAAAAGTGCATGAGCTTGGCTTGAACCAAGGTCTCCTTCTAGCGTATTCCTTGCAGCTTCCAGCCTATATTGTCAATAGTATTTTGGGCAGAAAACATATATATTTTGATATGTATTGCATATATGTATTTCTGTGTGCTACCCACCCAAAGAAAGGCTTACAAGGGGTGTGAGAACAGGCCAGGACAGATGGTGCTTAGAGTCTTTCTGCTGGAAGGACAGGTCTTCCAACAGGGGTTGAGCAGTTCCTACTATGAAAAAATTACCATAGCTGAAGCAGTACATGTGTCTGAATCCTCTGTGAGCCATGAGGAGGGAGTCACTGGAGGTAAGAGGTCATACAAAGCAGCAACAGGCTGGGGGCAAAGCTTGGAGTGGGAGAGGGAAAGGCAAAAAAGTCCCCAGGTTGGTTTCCTTAATCAGTCCCAAATTAAAGCTGCTGGGCAAATCATGGTTATGATCTTAATCTCCATAACTGCAGTGCTCAGCTTCAGTAGATCACAACTGGTGCCAAATATGGGCTGTCCATCTCTCATTCTTAAAAGTTCAAGGCTGATATTCCTTCATACTGCTGGCTGTGGGCAACTTACAGGCAAACTCTTTGAATGCAGGGAGCTCACATCAGAGTTGCATGCCTCCCTCTTGCAAGTCCACATGTGTTCTGCTTTCACAGCTCTTTGTACCTTGCTTTACAATTTTCCTCTACAAGTACATATATAGAGCCAAATGAAATTAGGAGAATGATATTCAAAACATTTAAATGGTTTTGAACTAGAACTAATTAAATCCTTCTAAGAGACAACAGGATCAGGCAATTAGTTGGTTAACTGTTTCTGAACAAGGTTTGAGCTCTAAACTGGCCTCTTCTTGCAAGAAAGATAGTTCTCTGATTATTAAAATAATATTTTGCTGCAGACTCAAAATTACCAGAACTATCAGATAGGAAGCCATTTACCAATGCAGCTATCACATTACACTTGCAACCCTTTTTTTCCCTTGAGGAGGCCATATCCTATTAAGACCTGTATAGGAGTAACCAGACTCTGATATTAAAATTTTATTTATACAGTCACACGTATGGAATCCTTTTGGGTACATTTTTGAAAATTTCCCACCACTAGCAATTTCCTGTTTCCCTCTTCTTGTGTTTGTATTCTTTAGTAGTTCATTCTCCCACATAGTGAAGGTCATTGTCTCACAATATAAAGATATAGACAGCTGGCTTTAAAGTAATGTACATCTGACTCCCTGAGGCTTGTATCAACAATCTTGAGCTGTTAAAGGAGTAGCAGACCTAGACATTCATTCATGTTTCTCATGAGAGGAGAGAAAAAAAGAAGTCAATTTCTGCCTGAAAAATATACACTTTTCTGTGTCAAATACAACAAGAAAAAACCCCATCCTTTTGCAGTGGTGACAGGTTTCCTTTCTGCGCTCCCTCTCTCACAAATACACCCATCCTGCCTGTGAAGCTTGCCTTTGATGAGGAGTATGCAGGTGTAACTCTAAGAAACTCCTACTCCCCCCTAGTCTGCAAACATTCATGCTTTTCTCCCCAGAAGTCTTCTAGGAAACACAGTCTCTGGTTGGAACCAGCGACGTACTTGAGACAGAACTTACAGTACCACTCTGAAAACAGTAAGAAATATGCCCCTGCAGAGCCCAGCCAGCAATTTGTCAAGGGCTTTTAGGCAGAGCAAGAGGACTACGGCTTCAGAGAGCACCAGTCAGCAAAGTCCCACTGCTTTTCCACAGCTCACGGATGGCCAACACAGGGGGTGAAATTATTCGCTGACCTACCAACATTAGCCTACACCTCCCTGTATTTTTCCCCATGTAGATTCCCCATTCAGGACTTCTGTCCTTCCTGCCTTTAGCCCCCCAGGAGTGGTGCTCAGCCCCTCTACCCTAGCAAGGCAGATGACCAGCAGGAACAGGTCTCCTCTGGGCCACCACGTGCCCTCTGCCTGGGGAGCTCATACCCACCAGCAGGTTTTTTAGGGGACTCTTCTCAGATGACTAATTCATCAGTAAGCATCAGCCTGTGCACTAAATGATCTGCAAATCCATCCCAACTGTGTGATTCTGTGGTATGACAGGAAAGCAGGTATTTTAGTATTACACTGAACAAGTCTCGTCTAAGTATCTTGTCATTTTAAAACAATAACTCCAAACAGACCACTGGCTTCACTATTTGACTTCCTGTTGCCCTTCTGTTTATAGGACAGGTATTCACAGGTTGTTAAAATGGCTTTCTTGAGAAAGCCTGCTTGCCAAAGACCATTTCATGAAAGCAATGGGATGGGCAAATCTGTCTTCCTGCATCTGTGTTGGTAAGAAAATTATTATAATGGGAGCAGGACTTTTCCTCTCAGTGGTTAACAACTGCTGGGTTTTAAACTGGCAAGTAAGCTGTCTGGTATCTTTTGGAGTGCCTCCAGACTTCGAACATGACATGATAAGGTGTGTTCCCTGCATAATGACAGTGACTGTATGGTGTTGACACACTGATTTCAGTGCTCGTGCAGCAGCATGGTAGCAAGCCACCTCACATCCAGTGTAAAGCACAAGGCTATCTCAAAGAGAACTGCAAGAGAAGACATCAGCATTTCTGGGACTGACTGGTATGGTGTAGTTCATGAGAACCCAGAGCTAAAATATGCGACCAGCTTCTGAAAGACCTTCTCAAAGACCCCATAACCACCACCCCGTCACCATCAAAACACTGCCTTTCTCTCAGCGCTTTATCCATCTGCAGGCAGTTCTTCCATTCAAAAATTCCCTTGCATTAAAAGATAGCTTGGTAGAGAAAGTTTTGCCTGGAGACTATCAAGCAGAGACAACTGCACTTTGACACCTTGCACAGTTCTCTGCAGATAGGAGGAAGGATTGACCACTGTAGAAATCCACAGTAGTTCACACCACATCTCAGTCAAGAGAAGTTCGTCTTCAAGCACCATTCATGCTAACTTGGTTCATTTTTTAAAACACAAGTGATAGAAATAGAGGAAAATGGGAGGATGGTAAATTAGTTGATGTAATTGCTGCCTATTGACTACTATAAAAAAGAGTGGAATAGAAATTGATGAATTAGAAGTGGGACAGAGTAAAACAATCCTGAATTCAGACTCATTTCCTGAACTTAAACAAGTCCAACTGCTGTATGTTGAACTTGCAGTCCTTGAAAAATGTGCTGGGGTATCATGGGATGAATGGTTTTTTTCCAAAATACCATGGGGTACTTTTGCAAATAAAGCTTCTCCACCTCATGTTATGATGGCAAACACTTTGCCTTCTAACAGAAAAAAAAAAAAGTACCCAAAGTCACCTATCTCCATCTAGTTAAGATATTCTTTTTTCCAGGAAGACAGCGCAAGAAAAGCAACAAATCGTCTTTGTGGAATTTGCTGAGGAAAATCAGCACATTTGGAGGAGACAGGCTTATGTCTGTAACTGAGACCTTGGCCCTCTGAAATCCGAGGCTGTGTTTTCCTTAGGCTCACTTTTCCCATTAAATGCCTTGGATTTGAACTCGATTGAATTGGGAGGTGATAGTTACTGATCATATTAGTCACAGCTGCATGTTCCCAAGGAGTTACCACGTCAACATCTTGTACCCAGGCCTTTGAAATGTAGCAGTTTGAAGTCAGATCAAATGTCAAACATCACTGAAGGGTTTCTGTTCAAAAAAAAGAAAAACTAAACCCCAGCAAAACACAAAAGTGAAATTGTGATCAGACACAGGGGAGGGAGATGTTAATGCATTGCCTGCAACAGCAGTGAAATGACCAGCAAATAAGAGAAAGCTGTGCTTGTGAGATATCAGCTCATAAACCATCCCTGAAGTTCTCTACAAAGAGTATAGAGATCGGAAGAAGGAGCTTCTAGCATCCAAAGAAAGGTGGATAATGCACTTAAGAGGTTAGCTATGCCCATAGTCCCTTACTGCTAGTAGCTCTTGGACCCTCCAGCTGTTGGGGGAGAGTACCAGCTTAGTCCAGTGCTCAAGTGCCTGGGACACAAGCAGGAGGCAAAGGAAGGGCTAAAAAGAAAAGAGGGAAGAAGTAGAAGAGAATGCAGGATGGTACTCTAACCCAGCCCTTTGGAAGGAGATGAGTCTTTTGGATGCCATAACATAAAGGTCAAAAGTTTACTGAAAAACAAGGCCATCCAGGAACTCCTGAGTGTACTCTCATGTGACAGTTCAGGAGTGTATCCAAGGGTGATCTAGCAGAGGAGGATGTGGTAAGGCCAGCATGAATGACCTGCTGAACTTAGGGTGTTTCAGAAAACTACTCAACTTCTTTTTTGTCGTTTACTAGTAGAAACAGAGTCCGTGAAAACATTTTTGCTCTAAGGAGTGAAAAATTTTTCTTTAAAGCACAGAAGTATGGTTTTACTTTTCAGCCTGGAGATGCACTCTACCCAAAAGATGAAAATGGGAAATTTATCTACCATGAGACAGACTTATGTGCCACTTGGGAGGTAAGCACACATCACCCACCCATATATGCTTTAAACCCACAGATACTCATTCTTGTTTTTACTTGTGGTTTTCATAAACGCAACTGAAGCAAATTGCCGGGGGAAATGGATGGAATTCTATTATCTCCATGGATAAATTTTACTTCTGTCCTTAAGCATGTTTCTTTTTTCTATAATTTAATTATTTTTATGACAAAACATTGTTGAAATATCAGACATCCACATCCCTTCTTTCAGAGAGTGCACTCTACATTCACTACTTGAAGCTTTTATCATTAGATTTTTACCAATCCTTCCCCTTTATCAGATCTTTACAGAAAGAGAAAGTTGGAGCCCTAAGAAGAGACTGGATCATCTTAAAAAAAATAAAATCTTTTCACTTGCAGAAAAAAAGAGGTTTTGCCCTAAAGCTCACCATAAAAAAACCCAATCAATCAAGCAAAACACTCTATTTAAAAAAAAAAAACAAAAAAACCAAAACAAAAAACCAACAAACCAACACCTTCCTCCCTCAAAAAAACCCCAAAAAACAAAGACCAACACCTTACCATCACTTGCCATTAGAACAAGTTCGCTCACTTCTAAATTTACTTATCAGATGGGAACACAAGATTTTTCTGGTAAGAAAACTTGGAGAGAAGTAGCATTTGCCTGAAAGATTGCATCTTATATTTGTTTGTGATGTGCTCCAGTCCTTTAGGCAGATGTCTCATTAACCCTAATGTCACTTGGCTTCAGGATCTTGGGTGAGGCAGAAAGTGTGAGATTAGCAATCTCCTCACATTTCTGCCTCGCAAAGCCATGGACACCTCTTTAGTTCATGGCCAGAGCTCTGCTCAGCTCTCCTTCTGCACCAAGTCTGATGAAATAGCATCACTAATTACACCCAGTTCACACCAAGAGAGATAAGAGGTGCTACTATGTGCTCCACTTCAGCTTGCAATGTCCAGATCTGGATAGTTATGTCCCAATTTAGCTCTACTCGAGGTACAGCAGATAAAGATGAATAGGGTGAAATTCTGAGTGAAATTTGAAGTGGAAGAGAGCCCGGGGTGGGCCTGAACTTTCCCTTGGCAGCTGAGCCATCCAGTTTGGCTCCTGGGGGAAAGGGGGACTTCCACGTTAGCTGTTTATGTTACACTTGACTTTGGCTGATGCAATTCATTCCTCTCTTTTCACAGGATGGTTGCTCAGATATCGAAAGCAATATCTCTCCCAACACTGTTATAGTTTTATCTTTGAGCTGGTATTTAATGTAAAGGGTATTCTATAGCAGGCCTCTCTCTTCATCTAATAAACCAGGAGAAAAATAGGTGGTGGGGAGTGCCTGCAAATAGCAGCATCAATCTAAATTAAAATGGCTCAACTCAATCCAGATAATTTCACTCTCTCAGTGTGGTGCTAGCAGGCAAAAATTAATCCAGATGACTGTATTTGCTGGCTTGTCACTGAGTGATAGAAGGCATATGAGGCCAACCAGAGGTCATCAAACACAAAGTGCCTCTTACCTCCCTACTTTCAGCTCCTGTGAGACAGAAAGAATAACAAAATCTGGAGGGGCATCCAGCTCCATGGTGGGGTCTGCTCTGCCTCAAACAGTCACTGAATTATTTGTGTGCAGAGTTTCTGGCAGCAAATGGGAAGACCATGGGAAAGGACCCCCTTTCCCCTTAACAACCCAGCAGATGAAGCTAATGAAGACCAGGGAACATAATCATATCCAGTATTCATAAGAGTTTCTCAGCTATTCGGATTTGTCTAAAATGCAATATATCTAGAATGCCTCTCTCCCATCCACCTTTTTTTTTTTCTGCTTTATACTGTATGGATGTTTTTTGTGCAGGTTTTGTGATGTGCCTTGCCAGATATTTAGGGGATTTCACTGGAGAGAGACTTCATACAAAAAACTGTCTTACAATCAAAAGGAGTGAATTGACTTATCAGGAAAGCAATCTGTTTTGTTCACTTTTCATTCTCCAGCTTTGAGGCACTGCTAAAGCAGCATAAAGTAAGCAAAACTCTTTACAAGCGGCTGCCTGGCACTTAAGTATCTATATCTCAGGTTAAATCTTTCTGGTCTTCAGACAAATTCTACCCTCACAGGAGGTATAAAACATTAGGATTTGGTCCGGAAAGCATGTTGACACAGGAATAGAGTTTGGTTTGCCTGGACAACACCGGCCCTCATGCTAACAGAGCTGTTAGTTCTGCTGCAGCAAAGGGCTTTCTGAAGTCTCAATAATGGTCTATCTTCCACCTCTCTCTAAAATGCATGCTCCAAGAAATCAAGCCAACATGTGAGACTCCTCTTCTCTTTGCTTTCTTTGCAGGCTCTGGAGGCATGTAAAGATGCAGGCTTGGCAAAGTCTATTGGAGTATCCAATTTCAACCGCAGGCAACTGGAGATGATCATGAACAAGCCAGGACTTAAGTACAAACCTGTCAGCAACCAGGTATGCCTGCAAGCCAAGGGCAGTGCCTGCCATGGTGCCACTTTGGGGAACACAGAGGCAAACACAGCCTAAGCCACCATGTATGGAAAGGTGATGTGTACTTTGCCACAGATGCCCTCCATACTTCCATTTCCAGCTTGAAAATATTACTCTTCCTATCTGGGCTAAAGATCAATATTTGAAGGCTCTGGAGCAATCACTTTCCTCAATTTCTGCTCCAGGCCTATAAAACTGGTGCCTCTGTGCCAAAGCTCCATAACAAGGTTGAATGCTGAGTCAAAGCAGATCTTAGATCTCTGCCTTGTACCTTATTTCAAGTCCAGAAATTCCCAAGAAAACCATTCAGAGCTAACCAGTCCTCAATGAAGCCATGTCTACCTTAGCTGACACCAACCCAACCCTACAGATTCTGAGTCACTCCAGGCTTCTCAAGTGTAAAAGCCATTAGGAGCAACTCCTAAATTTCCTGTACTTGCTCTCTTGTACTTCTCCTCTAAGACATTTGTAAGAGATAGAGAAAACGCTCAATTAATGGAGACCCCGTTGAGTGGCTGGCCCGCGCTAAACAATCCCATGAGGATGACAGGCACATCCGAGTTAAATTACAGCAGCGGGGCTCTGGGAAGGTGACAAGTGGCAGCAACCCATCTGAGTGCCCAGTACCTTTGGCTCTGGCCTTTGGCAGGTCACTGCATTTCCTAGAAATCACTGGGAAGCTCTTCTGACTCATCTGGCACAAACAAATATCCACATTAGCAGTAATAGAGAAGAGGCCAGGGACCAACCAGGACCAACTTCCCACTCCCAGCACGTGTCTTGGAGGGCTGGACTGGCCATGAGGCAGGGCAAGGAGGCTGGCCACAGCTTTCATTTCTACATTTGGCCTGGAGGGAAGGGCTGCCTGCGAGAATAGGAAATTCCAGCACCCTTCCCTGGTATTAACATGTCCAGCGGGTGCAAAATGCAATTGCTGTTTCTGGCGTGCCCCTAAGACTGCACTGAGCATTGCTGATGCTTCCTGGGGTCGAGGAAAACCAGGCAAAAGATTAAGGCCAGCTTAGGGCAGCTGGCCAGCAAGCTTAGATGTGCCAGATAGCTTCAGACTTGCCAGATAGTAACCACTGCAAACAGCGGTTGCTCTGTCACCTTTTAGACATCCATTTCCCAGAGTCTGAGATCACAGCCAGAAAATCCATGCCTGTGAGGGAGCAGTTTGCAATGTGGGAGAGCAGAGCTCGCAACAAGGTCGTAATCTCACCTTTTGTACATGCCCCCCACCTTTCTAACTGGGACAGTTTATGCCAACACTTCCCTAAAAACAACATCTGATTAGTCACCCTGAATGCAAGAGGCAGAAAAATGGAGAACTGTCCCACATGAGATGGGTTGCCTTCTCAGTCTACTTGTCTAGTGAGCTTCCCTCACCTCCATAACCCCCCACTTATTGCCACCTTTCCACTGAGGGCCAACAAAAGTTCCCTGTAGCCAAATTATAGTTGCAGATGTTAATCTGCTGTCCATCAAAAAAAAAAAAAAAACAAACCCAAAAAATCAATCACCCAGAAATGTATAATTAGAATAATAACCACAGATTATGTTTTCCTATTCCCTAACTTACACATATCCTTTCCTGAAAGCATCACCTAGTCTGTAGATCTCACAAAATCTGGGATATCTTCTGCTTCTCTATCTTGCCCTGTTGATTAATCCTTCTTTCTATGTTACTCTTGTAGGTAGAATGCCACCCCTACTTCACCCAACCCAAACTCCTAGAATTTTGCAGACAACATGACATTGTTATTGTTGGGTACAGCCCTTTGGGAACCTCAAGGGATGAATCATGGTGAGTCCCCATGTTACTTTCTAATAGGAGGACAATATCCAGGGAAACATAGTTCACCACTCCTGGATCTCTGTGCAAAATACCTCTGCCCCCATTTTTTAAAGTGGTTTTGAACTTCAGTATCTAAATATTACTGTTGTGAGTATAAACTTTCAACACTCCTGCTGCATGCTGTCATCAAAGAATGCCAGGTGTCTGCATAGGAGGTTGCCTCAGGTCTCCTCTAACAGAAGGCAAGTGTTTGGAACTGGGAATGTGTGAGGCTTAGGTGAGGAAGGAGAAACTAAGTCAACGTTAGGACATCACGTAGGAAGTTGGCTTTGACAACCCGCCAACCTAAGAGCCAAAGCTTTTCTCCCATCTTTCACCCTACTTGTCAAAAGGTGCACTGTTCTGACCACAAACTAGTAGATGCCCCTATGTTTTGATATTAAAGATGAGGAGGTTTTTTGTTTTCTTTTTCTTCCCACTTTTCTTCCAGGGTAAATGTTTCCTCCCCTCCTTTACTGAAGGATCCTGTGCTGAATGCCATTGGCAAGAAGTACAACAAGACTGCAGCACAGATTGCTTTGCGTTTCAATGTCCAGCGAGGGGTGGTGGTCATCCCAAAAAGTTTCAATCCACAACGCATCAGAGAGAATTTCCAGGTATATTCATACCCCAGTAGTACATGGATGAATCCACTTACATTGGCTTAGCCCCTAGAGAAGGTAATCTCCCCATTCTTTCTGTAGAAATATGTAGGACTTGACCAATGGCAAACTTTGCTGCATTTGATGCTTTTTGTCCCCACTGCTAAATGGTAACAAGATGTGACAATAATAGAGCAATGCATAGAGAAAATGTTGGTGTCTTTTAACCCTCTGGAGCAGCTAAAGCTCCAGCTGGTGGTGTGTCCCAGAGCACCAGCTGCTGCAGTGAGGAGCACAAGTGAGATGAGGTAACTCAGTAGGTCAGCAGCCCAAGGCTGCAGGAGCTCAGGAATGACTGAATGTTCTGCCCCGTCTTCAGGTATGGGACAGCTGTGCTAGGGCAGGGTTGCTGCATACAAGTGTGACAGAGAGGTTCACAACCACGCCACCAGAAAACACCTGGCTTGACACCACCCACAAATAAGATGAATTTGTTCCTGCATCCCTTGCAGCACTGCTCTCTGCTTTCCCTGGAAATACATTGCTTTCAAAGCTGGTGGCTCAGTATTGCCAAACTACCTTCCCCTTCTTGCAAAAAGGGTGTAGGCAAATGTGACTGGTCTTATTCATGTCCTCGAGACTCCTGCAAATGCAAGTAAGCATGGGTTTGTGGGAGAGATACAGGGAGAAGGAGGGATTGTACTTCTGGAATCTGGAACATATGAAGGTTGATTATGGCAAGAAATGCTAACACATTCCTAACATCTCCTCCATTAGATCTTTGACTTCTCCCTCACTGAGAAAGAGATGAAAGAAATTGAAGCCCTGAACAAAAATGTTCGTTATGTGGAACTGTTAATGTAAGTACAGGAGAAATCCTAGATCCTCGCAGAGCATTCCTGTCCTTTCAGAGAATTAAAAAAAACCCCAACACTTCCTTTTAATATTAACTTTTGCATAAACAACCTTATTTTAAGGTAAGGCTTAAACATGACAGACTTTTAATGCAGCCTGAATATGCTCCCAAACCTGTTGCAAAAATAAGTGTAAAATTCTTGCCTACAGCTCAGGTTGCCAAAGCCCACCTAGTAGAAAGTGACTATATCTGGCTATTCCATCTCTACTCCATTTCCTTAAACTCTTTCTGCTATGTGGAAATGATGGTCTCAGATACTGATAAAGCATAGCATCATCCCTGTCTAGAAGTGTGGATATTGGAGTTGAAATTCAAATAAAATTGAGTTGTTCCTTCTTCTAAGGAAAACAGGAAGCTTGTTTGACTGCTAGACCACTTCCTAGATATCGCTTCCAAGAGCTAACAAGGCTTGATCTCTTGCTGCTTGTCATCTAAAGCTTACCACCCAATATAGTTCTGCTTCACTGTGTTATCCCAGAAAACTCAGACTGGCCCAACATCCCTTCTTCCAGAGGATGAGGCTGTTTGTTTTTCCTTCAGTTCAAAAGCATCTGTGGTTTATGGCCAAACTTTGTTTTCCCCTTTTCAGGGCACTCAATATGTAGCCAAATGCTAGAGACTAATTTCCATGCCTTTCTCTTTTTACTTTGGATTATCTGTGTCCTGCCAAACTGTAGCATGAAATGAAAAGCATTGGTAACAGCATCAATAGCACTCTAAAATGTTGACCATTGCTCAAAAGATATGGGGAAATGTTGCAAAGAAACAAACAAACCACTTACTGTGCTGCATAATATGATTCAAAATATTCACTAAGTTAAAAGCATCATAATGGAGTTCATCTTTCACATTTAAGCTCAGCCAGGTGCTCTGAAGCTTTAGTTCCTTAAAATTTAAAATAGTCTTCCATCAATTAGCAGTACTTAGTTCGAGAAGACTTCTCACAAATGGCCTAGGAGATTCTTAAGTGTGTTTTGGTATCTGAAACACTTTGGTTTTATATAGCAAAATTGAGTTATAGCAGCATTCAAATTTTAAAAATTATATACACAAAATGTAACCTTGGTGCAAATGCAAGAGCATTTTCCAGAAACAAAGTTAAAGGCTGCAAATGCCCACAGGAGAAGAACTTTCTAAGCCACCAATCTAAAAAACTAATAAATTAAATACTTTGCTTTATTAGACTGAAATTGGTCACAGCAGGCCACCAAGGATAAGGAAAACAGGATGCATAGGATGGACATTGGCAGGTCTAGTTTTCACTGGACTCCAGGTTGGGGAAAAATGTTTAAGTACAGTCTGATCTCAGCTATGAAAAAAACCTTATCAGAAAAGTGATGTTGCCATGTAAGGAGCAGATATATAGATTTATATATATAGATATATATGCCTGCTGTGCGTTACCACACTGAAGTGTCTGGAATTGAGACTGCATCAGACAAATTAGCCTAAACATATTTCTTATTTCATCCAGCAATATATATCTGAAAAAGTCAAACCACGACACAGAAAGACTTTTGGTTAGTCAACTTCATGCAAAACCTTTGACTGCTGGAGTGCAAATGCCAGCAGGAATGGAGAAAATCCAGCTTTTCTCTGATTCTTCCTATTATCAGCTACCATAAGGGTACTGTGTGCAAACCTGTTGTTCTGATGGTATGAGTACAAACAGGATACATACATACATACAGGATAACACAATCAGTGGAATGAATTAGCAAGTTAAGCATCTGAGAAGAAAATGGAGGTTTTATAGAAATATGAGTACTTCAGGAAATCTTAATCTGAAATTGTTTCTTGTCCTCTTGGAGAAATCTAGAAGCATTGTGCAGGGCAAGTTTTACATTAAGTTATCTTATGCTCCCATTCTTTGCTATGGATGTTTTTCCTTACCAGTTATGCCAAGCTGCAGTGACTCCTCCAAGTGAATTATTTTCACTCAAAGGACTCAGACTTTTGAATATGTGAGATCTGATTAGCAAGCATGCTCTACAGATGAAAAGTAGAGATAATGACACTGGCAACTCAGACATTATCACATTATACTGAAGTCAAACAAGCCAAAGTGTTGTGGCTTGTTTTGTTTTTTGGGGCTCTTTTTCAACCAACTCAATCTGTTAATGTGTAAACACTTGATCTTGGCTGAATATCAGAATGAAATGTTTTGACACAACCAATTCAAAATGTTTGATGCCTTCCAGTTAGTTACCTTCAATATTGTGAAATGTGTCCTTTCCAGACTGGAACAACTCACAGCTGGATAAATGCCAGTATTTGTTGTGCTCTGCTGTAAGGCAAGGCAGCCAGCTGCCATGGTGCACCTGAGAATGCTCTTCAGAAATTTTTCGTTTAGCTAATGGAAAGTGTTTGTCAAGCCAGGGCTTGTGATTTAGCACCATCTTCTCAAACAAACAAGAAAACCCACTACAGAAAACAGCTACCTCTCTCTCAAGTCTGCCAATAATGGGCAAACACAGCGTTATTTTTTCACCTGAAGTTGACCCTTCTTGCCTTTTATCATGATCTTGGATTGTGCATCCTCCCTGAGCATGCAGATTCTAAAACAAAGCCTGAAGCATCTCTACCTTTGTTAGGATGCACCCATGAACATCCCTTTCTCCCCTGGACTGGGTCATCCCAAAGCTTATTTGTATATTCTCAGCCACTGTAGATGCTGGCAGAGCATCTAGGCTGAGCTAGAGGACAGACAGACCTAGTTTAGGTATGGCAGCTGCTTGGGGAAAGCACCATCCCAGACCTGTTCATGCCAGCTCTAAGGGCATAAGACAAAGTAGAACAGTCTGGTGTCTCCACCTCTTCTTCATATATAGCCCTTATTTCTAGGGGTCTTTCTAGACATCTGAACAAAGTCTTCCCCTTCCACAATGCACACATGGTGAAGCCATCCCCCTTTCCTAAAACACTTCTATTCACCTGAGTTAAATAGCGAGAATAGCTGACATCCAGGCTCTTGCTGGTTTTCCCCATCTCTCCTTAAGGTATGCAGCCTGTAGGCCTGAAAAATGCTCCTTCACTGTCCTCTCCTTAAATACATAGGTTTGCTTCCAAGTCTGCAGGTACAGTTATTCAGGGCAGAACAGCTTCTGAATAAGTAGAAGAGCCTTCCATGAAGAGCACATATATATCACAAGGAAGAGGTTTGCTGGGCACAGGACAACTGCAGTGATTTGAAATCCTGCTTCACTCAAGGAGCTCACTTGTCCAATCTGACTTCTCCACAGGTGGCGTGACCATCCAGAGTATCCCTTCAATGATGAATACTGAAAACAAGGTGGGTCTGGACAGCCAGTGCTGTTAGGCTTTGCTGAGAGAGACTCAACATTTGACGCTTTGTCTTCGTGTGAGGCTGTTCAAATCAGCATTAAAAACATGACATTTACTTCTTTTTATCTTGTCAGTCTCTTTTTGCTACTGAAGATCAAATCTATCTAATTAACTGAAATTCTGGTTTTGGCTTAGCAGGCTTTAATGCTGAACACTGAAGGCTCAAGACCAACCACTGATAAAACTGAAGATTTCTCCTAAAAACAGGTTCACTAGTTTAAGCCAAATTGGTTCCACTTAATGGAATATTCTTCACTTAATCTGAAACAAAACATTACACTTCAGTGGGTGTGAGGCAGAATCAGAATCACAGAATGGGTAAAGTTGGAAGAGACCACAGAGGGGTCACGTGGTCCAAACCAGCACCATTTCCTTTTCAGATCGAGTAAGAGAAAGTCAAGAGTGGTGAACTAATTGAATCTGATAGCTATGCACATTTGTTGATATTGACTAGGTTTGTGCACTGCTTCATGCAGTGAAGCCCATTTAACTTTGACCAGAGTGTTCTGCAGCTGCACACGTGAGCTTTATTCCGTAGGTACACCCCAGCTGGCTCCACATGGAACTAATTCAAGCCCTAAAGCGTTACAAGCATGTTCATATTCCCATACACACCACCCTCCCCTCAGCCTAGGACCTCAGTAAAACACAAGACAGTGTATGACACTTTTATTACACTGTACTTGCTATTCAAGGGTGGTGTTACCTAGCATTGCATACACAACCTGGAGCTACAGCTAGGGAGGTCCTCATCTCATGAGATTAAAAATCTCTTAAACTTCTTTCATGCTTCACTAACTGGTATTAACCAAAGAAAATTTCTGTTCACTTAAAAATTCTTATAAACATGAAGGCAGAAGCACGTACACTGGAGTAAGGAAGACTGACTCCTTCAGCACGAATTTCTTTTTCAGACCACAAGTTTGCAGCCTATAGGTGCATCTGCCCATACCCACATCTGCAGAAGGCTATTTTGCCTTCCTCCTGAGCCCAAGCACCCCAGTTTCCTGCCACAGAAGGGGTATCAGAGAAGAAACTAAACCATGCACAGAGAGAGAGAGAGTACTTCGTGTACTAGAACGTGTGTACGTTGGAAAATGTGTCATACATAAGCTTCAGTCTATAGCATCTGCTTTTATTTATTACCACTGCTATTTATTATCCCTGGAGTGACTGGAACAGGAAAATGCCAGAGCATACAGTTCACGGAAACTCTTCTGTATGGTCATGGTGTGCTCCTCAGAGCTGAGACAAAGAGGGACAGGGATGACTACTTCACAGGAGGAGCAGGGAAGGCTCCCAATAGAGTCAAGTGCAAATGCATCCCAGCATGAGCTCAGTAGACACCACTGGAGAAGTCAGGCCCCTTCATCAGGGCTGGCCTTCATGTAGCATTTATAAATCCATTCATAAAGCCATGCCAGCAAAGGAGAATTCTGTTTCCTGGAGGTTACCCAAGGGCAATTCCCATTTTATTCCGCTACCCACTTAGACCAGAGGGGGAAATAACAAACAAAAGAGGGGGGGATGCGCCTTCTTTCTCCTCAGCTATATTAGAAACCTCCTGGTGCAGGTCTAAGGACAATCCCAAGGTCAGGTGGAACTCTGCACCATGGGGTGTCCAGAACCTCTATCACGAGCCCTGCTTTGCCCCTTTGCAAACAGCTGAGGTCCTGGGCAAAAAACTGAATAAAATCCAAGTCTAAATTCAAGTGCCAGAGAGGAGGAGTTGCCACCATACCCAACATGTTATTCCAGTTGCTTCACAAGTACAAGCCCTAAATAGAGCTCACAAGGCTCAACTGCTTAACAGTAGCACTGTACAAATTTTTGCACTGTAACTTGACCAGGTGCAATTCTCCAGTCACAGCCAACGTTCAGGCCAGGTTTGGCAAAGCTCGTGTTTTCTACAACTGCAAATGTCAACCAGTGCTTAGCTTAAATGCTCACATCAGCCCCTTTGCTGCTCACTGCTTTTTCCAGGCATCCCCATCCCAGAGGTCAGGCAGCACTTGAGATTCTAATAAAGCAGGTGATGACCTTGTACATGTGAGTAAGGAAGACAATATGCTGAAACCTCTCTAACAGGGAATAGCATATAATCAAATCTTTGACCTATACTGATTAAATAAGGCAGGACAGATTGTGAGAGTTCCTCCAGCCCAAGTCATGCCATCAAATTCCTCCCCCCTCTAATTTTAATAGAATCCTCCTCCTCCTCCTTTGCATTGCCTCATCTGCATCTGATGAGAAAAGATTCAGCCTCTTCCCAGGGGCAAATGCTCCCATACTAGTTTCCATCAGTTACAAAACTGCTACTGACATATAGCCTACTTTTTCCCCCCACTCTGCTCAGTTTCAGACAATTGCTCCCCATTGTTCTCCAACTTGCCCCACAAAGAAAAGGTTTTCATGGGGAAATAAACAGGCCTACAGATGGGAGCTTGGGAAACCCATTCAACCAGCAGCTGCACAAGGAGAGAGAAAAAACCAAACCACAGCCCCAAGTAGGATCTGCTTCTATCTAGCACATTTCAGAGTCTTACTGGCCTACACATCATTGGAATGGTCATGTACAGCCCTGCTCCAACTGGAAGGGTCAGGCATGGACAGAGGAGGCTCCAGCACCTCCTGCTCTCACACATGACAAGAATAGACCCAATCACGTACTGGGAAAATTTACTCACTTTTGTGGTAAATAACCTGAGTTGTTTGTGACCCTGTATAGCTGCAAAGTGAAGTGAAATACAGACCAAAGATGTTTGCTTCAGCTAGGCACAAGTGACTTTACAGCAAAGAGAAAAAATGATGCAGCACTTTTAGCAGACTAAGAGCTGGTCTGGTCAGCAGAAACCCAGGTGATGTGCTAACATCCCCAGCAGCATAGCAGTTGCCACAGCAGTTCATTAGAGCCTGGGCTTACCTGGCATTCCCTGTTGTTACACAAGCTCAGGGCAGAGCACGGGGCTTTGGAGTGCAGCAGCCTTGGGCATGTGCGTGCTCACATTTAGCCAGTGAAGCAACAAGGAGGCACTGGCACAGTTATCGTGCAACGTGCCGACATCACCCCACCCTGCACTGCACGGGAAGATGAATTTGTTTCCCCACGGGGAGGCAGAGCTTCATCTTCCCCAAGAGTAAGCATCTGGAATAGGAATCTGTTTCAGAAAGGACATACACCCGATTTTCCCTAATGCTGTGCCCACAAGAGGAATAGGGAAAATAGTAAGAAACAAAATGGGATGGACTCTGTGTACATTTTTACAGTCTAACATTAAAGAATGCCCTTTGGATTTCTATCATGTTTTCATACCACAAAGCTGCCAAGAGGCTTTACAAGAGTGTAAAATGTGTTCTGTGGAGGAAAAGGCAAGTGGCCATATCAAGACATCAGCCAGAATTAGGATGCAATTTTGGGTAGACAGAAATGGACACCGGGAAAGGAAGAAAGTACCTCCTGTAGTTTTCACCCTTTGCCTGCCAGTAGGGCCTGAGTGCCACAGAGCTGGGTGTAAAAATGAGATCTCTTCTCCTGGTCAAAGCGTAATGATAATTGAGGGCAAATAGTGAGTTTTGCAAACAGTCAGAGAGGATAGGTGACCACAAAAGGCACTGCCTTTGGCTGCATGCAGCAGGATCCTCATCTGATACAGCTTCTTCACTTCTTTCTTTTCTGGAATCCAACAAACCCCAAAAGCTGCTCATCTCCAGACTGGCAGAATATTTAACCATTACCACATTCTTGGGGTATGCAAAGTTATTCAGCAGCAGAGAGGCTGATACATTCCTTAACTAATTAAGATCATCTTGTAACTAGAATCAGAGTTGATTCTTCAATTTAGTGTGTGAATCTTTTAAGTGTGGAAGCAAAGCCAGAGTTATAGGGACTTTTAAAGGAAAATAAATCAATGCCTGGGATGTGCAAGACATTTCTCATATCTCCACAGCAAACACTGAGGACAAACTCAGATCCCTTGTGTAGAGTAAGTCCAATTTGAAGATTTAAGATGAGATACTATCTTTCTACTGTGAGTAGAACCACAGTCTCCTTGTTGCTATCTGCCAAACCAAAACACTTTGAAATAAATCCGTTTGGTACTTGCAAGACAATTTCCTTATTTTCTTGGGGAAGAGGAAGAGAGGGATCTGCTGGTTGAAAACATTTTTCCCAGCTCTCAACAAGAAAAGTCACACGTCTAGAGGTAAGCACTGGGGTGGAGAAGAAAGTCCGTAAGAGAGTGACATGTTAGAATGAGAGTCAACAGGCTTGTTTCACTTGTGACCTAAACTGCAAACACATTTGTCTTTGGGGGCAGAGTAATCAGCATGTAGTTGGGTACTAGTGCAGTTTTTACACTAATTGATTCTCAGCAGTGCCATGTTTCAGCTCTTCCCAACGTCCTACTACCCAGGAGCAAAACCACCAGCTTATAATAAAGGGCTTTGACAGTGCAAAAGCCAAAAAAACTTAATTTTCCAATGCCAGACTCCTTGGGGAACCCTAACTCAACATGCATGAGCAATACTCACAACAGGACAACACATTGCAAATCAAATGCAAAGCAGAACCAAATGGAAAAAGAGGACAGAAAGAAGGAGCTGGAAAGGAAGACAACGCATGTGTGTATAAACACTCACACATGGGCACCAGGGGCACCACTGGAGGAAGCTGCGCAGTTTTTCTCTGTAGACTGCAGAGCTACTTGGATGGAGGTCTCAGATCAGCCCAAGGTCATTGAACACAACAAAGGCAAAATCCTCCACCAGGATAAACATACACTCAATTAAAAGGTAAATGAGAGCTGATGATGACCTAGAACATGTCTCAGAGGAACCTCACACATAACAAAAGTCTGTGCAAGGGCAGGGTGCTGAGGACATTGGGTAGGATCCCGCTGACATTCCAACACATAAAAATCTGGAGTGTCTCTGCTGACACAAGGTACAGATGCACCAAATGGAAGCCCCATGCCCTCACTGCAAGGAAACTCTTCCCAAGTTGTCTTTTCCCCCAGTTAACCTGACCAGTGTTGTTCTCCCAAGCCAGGACAGACCCTGGGGATATCTTGCCATGGGTAATTTGTCTTTGTGGTCTCCTAGGAAAACTACTTTGCTCCTCATGCCGCTGCCTCAGCTTCCACCTACAGGGTGACACCCTGCCCGTATGTGACACAGGGAGGTTTCCCAGCAAATTGAACCCACCATCCCACAGGTTCAGCAGTGATGGACCCAAGCAGTCCAGAGCAGCCCAAACCAGCTGTTTGGCACCATACTTTGTATTCAGTCCCTGCTTTTCAGTGGTGGGTGTGCAGTCCTGCTTTTTTTTTCTACAGGATTATGAGAAGATTGTCTTTACATGTCATTAACTATATTGATCTGTACTTGAGGAACTTCAAAGAGGAATCACCAATATTCAAAACGGTTCTTCTAAGTCAGGGATCAGAAATCCACACCCTCATTCAACATGCCGTCTCTCTGGTCCCCTGTGAAGTACAGTCCTCAGAGAACAGAGAAGGAGAAGCAACAAAACAGGAAAGTTAGGCATTGATTTAGGATTTCTACTAATTTTTTTCTAGTCATGGCATTTAGAGCTCACAGGAGTCATGAATTTCCTTGGCAATCTACACCTCTCCAAGACCACCAAGTTACTTTGCTCACAGCCCTGTGTTTCCAGAATTGGTTTTTGGGTGTGCAAGGGTTTGAGGCCATGAAAGCACTTTCAGAGTGCAAGGTAGGAGGAAGGGGGGCGTTGTAGCTCCCTTTCCTCAGCACTCAGAGCACTGAGAAGTGACACAGCAAGTCAGGTTCAAATCTTTACGGGGGTTTTAACCTACATGTCTCACCTTATCCAGTTACCAAGCCATACAGTCTCATGGAAGGCATCAGGCCCCATCCACTACACAGAACTTTTCAACTTCGCATGAGACACTCATCGGGGTAAAAGGGGGAAATAGCTGAGAATCATAATGTACTTTCCTGGGAAGGAGGGCACTTGCAGTCCAGAGCTCAGTCTGGTCACTGGTGACAGGAAAACACTCCCAAAGAACAGGGATCAAACCTTTCCCCCCTTGTACTATGGCTCATCCCTGTGCTATGAGAGTTGCTCTCTTTGCTGTTTCTTTTGGACACAACACCAGTTATACTATCAGAGAAGATCCTGTGTTGGAAAGGATGATATCAATGCCATCACAATATGAATAAATGTGAGCTTCACTGCATTTCTGGCATTTATTGCTACAGTGACAGCAAGCCCTGCAGCACCCCTTAGCAAACACACACCCTAGCAGGCTGCACAGAGATACTACAGAAACAACTGAATTCAGGCATTGATTTGCACCTCCTTCTCACCCCGTAGTTCCAGCACTCCACAGACTTAAGTGATTGACCTTCTGTGACTTTCTTTGCCTGCTCCAAACTTCATTCCTTGACCCTCTTTGCAGCTAAACACATCCATTCTTGTTCTCTCCTCTCTCCCAAGTTTCTTTTTGCTACATGTATGAACAGCTAAATCAAACTTGACTGCTGAGTGAGGGTTCCCTTCACACACTGTCACTCCCTGCAGAGATTACTTGGATGCTTGCCTTCATTTTTCTGGATTCCTCCTGTTCATTGAGGAAAGAGGCCTTGATATGGCCCACCTCCAGGGAAAGGTCACGCACCTAAACTATTCCCCAGCTCTGGGAAAACTCAGCATTTAAAGAGTATTGGGTGTGAAGTACATCTTTCCAGTCGCATTTATAATGGAAATGTGGATACTCTGTGCTAACCATGAGAAATTACAAACTAAAACTAATTAAGAGACAGAAGCACTAGGAAAACTCATTATATGCTTTTCAGTAACTTTGACTCTGTGAAGGTTTATGAACGTTGTGTGGAATAAAGGTCTGATGTGCCCCACAGAATTCAGTCTCTGGCAGAATCAAGACCGGAAAAGGGTAAAAATGGTGGTGAGGAAGCCAGCTGATGGATTATGGAGACTGATATGCTTAGTGTGGTATGGAGAGAAGCCAATATTCTCCTGCTGCAAACCATTTAATAAGGGAGCTGCATTAGCCTCTACACTTAGACCCTATATCACGGTACAGGAATGCAAAAATATTCATATATTTGAGGAAATAGTAAAAAAAGATTGAAGAAATCAAAGAGCATAATATTGAAATTTGTATGAATTTTTAACTATGCAGGGCCACTTTCTGGAAATCATAGCTACAGTTATTAAAGGGTCAAACAAGGGTGTTGGGGTTTGAAGTGTCCTGTAATGGCCACTGCTCAGCACCTCCACGTCAGATACTGCCTTGCCACCTGGACAGAGGAATGTGATGAGAAGAACTTTCCCATCTTGCCCTGCATGCTGCACACAGGATTATATGACTGAGTGCTCTAGAGGGATTTTTGTAGTGCTAGGGTCACATGCTGCTTGGGGCTTAATACTTTCAAGCTGTATTTCATAAAAGCACCTTTAAAAAAAACCCTCCAGTGTTCCAAAAGGAAGACCAGAAAACAGAGATATTTAGAGCTTTTCAGCCAAGAGGTTGAGTGTATTTATGATTGCAGCTTCCCACAGGTATGCACACTCGCAGGCTTGTAATCCTGCCCTCTACAGAGTCCTGCCACGTGTTTCCACAAGCCAGTGCTGGGAGAAGGCACATCGAGTTCCATAGGCATCCAGAGCACCCCAAGAAGTGCAACACTTCACTGGCACTAAGGAATCACAGGCTGAGAGCAACCCAGCAGCCCAAACCCAGCAGTGGCACCACAGACAACCTCCCAGGGAATATCATTGCAGTCAAAATAAATTTTAAAAAATCAAACAAAATACTGAAGGTCCCCCTACATTTATCCAGTCTATCTTCAATTCGTCAGAAGCCAACTCAGTCATCTCACAGACCCATCCTCTAATAAGGGAAGAGACAAGCTCCTACCCCCCCAGCAGGAGCTCAGCAACCCAAGCAATCAAAAGAGATTTATTACACTTGACACACCTCCTTTTCCTTTCCACCTGCCCTGCAAGGACAAGTATCTTACCTGAAGGAAAGGAAAGGTGCAGTAAACCCAGCAGCCTCCATCTCAGCAGCTTGAACTTTAACAAGAAAAGGAAATAGGCCATCCTAACCCTCCCACCTGAGAGACCCAGCAGCTGTAGTGAGCTTATGTGCTGCTAATTTCAAAAGTCACGGGTATAGGTAACCTCAAATATCCCACCCTGAGATGAGGAAGAAGAAGGAAAAAAAAGAAAAGTCCCTGAGCAAATCTGTGTGCTATGTCCTTGGTGTAGGCCAGGGCTTATGCTGGGAGGCAAACCACTGAAAGTAGGAAGACAACAGTCTGAATATAGCTTTTAACTTATTTTTCCTTTCCCCCGCATATGCAATTTATCTCTACTGTTTCTGGGTCATCAGTCTGCAGATCTGCCTTAGTCATCTGGCTAGGGTGTTCATAGAAGAACAAATAAATGAATCACAGTCTTAGCAGGAATTGCTGTGAAATAACTCCCTCCCCTTGCCTTTCCTGTATTTCCCAGTTTGAGGAAGCCCAAGCTTATAGCAGTGAGCGTGCCCAGGTCATTGACTGGCCCACCAGGCAGCTTTGCAGGAAAGCAACCTGTGCACAGCTCTGCTGCACCTGCCTTTGGGAGCAGCTCGTGCTCATGGGCTCTGTCAGCCCTGTTGCCTCGGCAGGGGCCTGGATGTGCCCACACAGAACCAGGAGAGAGTGGGAGAATTCATCCTGTAAGGGCTGCACAGTACAGGAACACCTCACATCCCCTGCCTCTGGGGCTGGGATGCCTGTATTTGCAGCTTCCTTAGACCTTGAAAATTAAAGCAGGCGGGCAAGAAAAAGCAAAAAGAGAAGCTTGAGATAAGTAACATTTAACACTCCGAATTCCTCCTACGTGTGGGTCCAGGGGGCTCAAATCCATGCTCTGCACTGGGCCATTCACATACAGTTTTGTGAGTTATCCCCCGCAATGTAGGAGAGCACTAGGTGGAAGGAGATCTGTTACAATCTTAATTTGCAGGATGAGGGCCTTGGATGCTCTAGTGCCAACAACTGCAGGGCTGACATTTGATCCCACAGGTTTTGTGACTCTAAAATTGCATCTGGGGCTGTGGTGGGCAGCAGGACCTCAGAGAACCTTCGAGGGGCACGGCTGTCGGAGGAAAGTTCAGAGAGTTGTAAGGCTCAGCCTACTTTCAGAGTGAATTAAACATTCATGTTTTGGTTGTAGGAAGGCTCCTGTTTGCAATTTACCTTGCTTCTTGAGAAAAACATGAAGATTTTCCCTCTGAAAATCCACAGCCTAAGTATTTGGCCTCTCAGAAACTCAGTGAGAAGAACAAAAAGAAATTCCACCACCTTTTAACCAAATCACTTTTTCAGTCAATAAGCAGAGCAGAGCATTAAGCAAGACTGTAGAACATCTCGGTTTCCACCCTTTTTTGACCTTAAAATATCTGTTCTCCTTGACATTTTTGGAGGAAGTGTCCTAGCACAAGGTTTCAGGAGCTCTGTTAAACCTGTGCTTTCAAGGCTTTTTCAGTTTATATGATTTAGACACATCACAACTGTCTCTGCCAGAGAATTCTTGCAGCCTTCTGAGCACCTGAGTTCAGTGCTTCAGTTCATCAGGAAGGTTGAAGTTTGTCTTTAATGCCTACTGTTTATAGCAGGAAACCCAAAGGGCACTCCCAGGATCCTACAAGAATGGCTCTCACCTATTTGTAACTACTATTATGCATTAAGATGGGACTTTCCACCCATCTGGGAAACATTCCACTTGGCTTTAATTTCCAGAAGATTGCTTTCCTTCTGGGATCAGTCCCCCAACAAAGGTCTTGACAGAGAGAGCTACACAAGAGAGATTTATGTGCAAAGCAATGACCTTTTTTTTCTTTTCTTTTTTTGCTGGTTTCTTTTTCTACAGCCTAAGTGATCATCATTAAAAAATGTATTTTGCTAGTTACTAAATGTGGTGTTCAATGTGAACTTTCTGTGAATAAATTCCTCTGAACAAGTTCTGAGACGAGTAATTTCTTAGGATTTGCCCACGGTTAATTGTTTTCTGGATTTTTAGTAATTAGTGGAATAAAATTACTTGGCCTTTCATGTTTTATTAAAATTTTCCTCTTCCAAACAAGGTGTAAAGGTTGTTGTTATGTTGTCACATCTCCACAGAATGTTCTCCTTCAATGGAAAACTACTCCTCTGGAAATATTTTGGCTTTGGTAATAAATCATAATAAAGTTATGAAAATTTATTTATATGTGTGTCTATGCTTAAATTTGCCATTAACACATTATTTATCCACATTTCTCTTCTTGTGAGTTTGTGCTGCCTTTTAAAAAAAGGAAACATTATAACAGCACAGTCTAGAGAGCAGTGCATGTACCCAGAGCCTTGGTACTTAACCACTATCTTCATTCAGAACAGTCACAGGATTTTAATTAATGCTCAGTATAATTTTAGCAAGTTTTTTTAAAAAAGCATGACTGAAAGTCCATGAATCCTTATGTATAACAAACATGCCTAATAGCCTAAAGTAAGCAGTCATCTGTCTTTTCAAGTGATCAAACAGAACAAAAGACAGCTAGCCATAACACATCCAGTCTTATTTACTTGCTCCTCTTCCTGTTCCCAGCAATAGGCACAAATGGATCTCAGACTTTACCACAGTGATTCATTTTGCTGGTGCCAGAAGAGCAAAATACTCTAATGCTCCTCTCAGGGCTGCAGCCAATGTCATTGCCCTGCCTGCACTGACCTCCACCACCACGTGGATGTCTAAATCCTCCTGGAGTCACTTCTGTATCACTGGCATTCATGGGTCCCTGTGCACTGACTTTATTCCCATCAGCAAACTCCTGGATCAAGCATCACAGAGAGTCTCCACCTTCACGGGATTGCTAATCAACGCACAATTTTGGAGAATCTGTGTGTGGATAGTGAGATGGGTTTGAGCATGGCTGGAATAGATGTGGTCTCAGAAATGGAAAAGGTGGCCACAGGTTAATTTGGGATGGTTACAAAGATGAGGTATGAAGGTGTGATCCTGCTAAACCCTTTGAAAGCCATCGTTTCAGGAGATGCCCAGGGTCCTTATAACTTCTGAGGATTTCCTCTGGATATGATCTTAGATAGGTGATGTTCCAGCTGTTATTTTTTTCCCTCTGGTTAGAGGCTTAGAGTGCCAATAGTCTATGCTGTTTCAGAGGAAATGGTGGAAAATTCCTTCAGAAGTGAGTATTGTATGAGAGCTTTGGTGGATCGATGCCGCGTTTGTCCCTGCTGGGTCCCTCGTGGCCCTCTTAGGCAGCGCTCTGCCAGCACCTACGCGTGCACACGATCTCACCTTCACAGGTGGTCGTGAACAGCCGCTCACACACCCACAGGCAGTGCATGAACTGGAGACAGAGAGGTGAGAGGGGTTCTCTGCATGCAATTCTGAGGTGTTTAATGGCAACAGCCCGAAGGGAACAGAGGCAAGAAGAACACAAAACCAAAAGCCCACTCCAGTTTTATCCTGAAAACTCCCAAAGGCGGGCAGGGCATCCAAAACCAACAGTCTGAGGGCTAGGAGGCAGAGGCAAGGTTGAATGGCATAACAGGGGCCAATGGGAAAAGAGATGGGAGGGGGAGAGGGCCAGTGGCCAGCAGAATCTAGACAAAGGGAGAACTTTCTAGCACAGTGTTGTAAGGACAGACCACTTGCAGGGGAACTTGGGGGGTGTAAAGTGAACTTAGCCACCGCAACAAGTGATTACTGTAGATTAGTCATGGCAGGAGAGGACAAAACAGCTAACAAATGTTTTGTCAACTATAGAAAAAATACAGAGAAGAATCTGGAGAGGGCCAGAGAAGGACATCCAACCCCAGAATGAAGCAGCCATACCATTTTGACAGGTATTCTTAAAGACTCCTGAATGGGAGTCCCCAGCAATCTGTAGCAGGGCTGAATTGTCCATATTGGTACAAAACATTTTACCTAAGTGTAAAGCAAATCTTCTCTTACTGCCCATCACAGTCTCTGCCTCTTGCTCTAGCCAACAGGGACTCAACCCTCCCTGCCAGGGTGCACTCACTCTCTACTCTTCCCATCAAATAACACACAAAGGTGCCAGGTCTTTTACCACAGACCTCCAGGTTTTCTTGGGGCCATTGGGAAGCTTTCTGAGATGTTGGAGTGCAGACTTCTGAACTGGATGTTTATATCTTACTAGCACAAAGGGATGGGCCTCGAGGAGCTGCCCATTCTCTTTCCAGCACTGTTTTTTGGCACTGAGCAGCTGGGTTAGGTGTCATTTCCATGTCATGTCATCTGAGCACTTGAGAAAGTTGTAAATCTAAAGTATACAAACTGCCACATCAGATCAGGTTATTTAGCAAAAATAATAAGAGAAAAATCATGGAAAATCTGTCTGTTGGAGAAATTTTTTTCTAAATAACCAGCAAGTACTGAGCTGAAATGGTGATGGAGTTATACTGAAAGGTGGATGATGAATATGAGAGGGGAAAATAATGTTTTGGATTAGCAAAAAAAAAAAAAAAAAAAAAAATTCTTTCCAGCAATAGGAAAAAATTTTCATAGGATGAGTTGTCAGCCTTCTCCAATTTAAAATAAAAGGACATTCCTTCAGGGAAAATTGTTTAAAAATAAAATAAAAATTGTTGTACTTAGGAAATCTAAACCATTGTAACTTTCCCCAGCTTGCTTTGTTTGCTTTAGCTAAAGGCAGTCTGGATTTGTAGAACATATGCTTCATCACCTGCCTAGGCTGTCTGTCCTTTCTCTCCCCTTTCAGCTTGGCTCAGGCCACCTGCATATGGTTTCCAAGGATCCTCCTTCTTTTTCATACAGCTGGCACTCTGGACATGGTTTGTGGAAGATGTCCTAGAGAGAAAGACTCCAAAGACATAGGAGAAAATGTAGCTAAAACCTCTTCCCCAGCTCTGGACCTTCACAGTGCATCCTACGTTTGCTGCCATCAGCACATGGACCCTGGGTAAACCTCAACAGACTGAAGGTAAAAAGTTGTGTTAGGTCATCTGCCTTATTCTTCACAAACTGACCATTGTGTTATTAAAATTCAATGTGATATTCTCTATTTTCTGATGAAGTCCTGGAGTCCTGCAACAAGATCAACACTGATTTACATTACACAGTCACTTTACAGAGGCAAAGAGGCTTTGGCAGTCCAGGCCACTGGGTTTGGTGGTTCCTCATTACTGCAAGATGGATGTATCTCCAAGCCTCGAATTCAATTACCCCCAGAGCACGCATCTGGGTCCAAACAGTGACCCCACTTTCTGATACACCTTTCCATTAGGTTTTTTTAATTGTCATTACTTACTAGAAGCTCATAGTTGTGCATGGGCAGTGAGTTTTCAGTGCTGACTTGTAGCTGGCATAGCAACAAAACACACACTCCTATGGCCCTGGGGTGGGTGGAGGACACAACACACACTACTGCTGGGTTGCTTCATCCCTCCTATTCTAACACATTGATTTTCACTGCAGCAAGCCTTGCTCTGTGCAAATATTAAAATTTTCCATGTTGGAGAGCTGCTTCCTTGTGGTTATTGTTGTTATTTAACAACACTAATATCCAAGGAACACTGTAACATCTATTCCATGAGGAAAACTATGCTTTGTAGCAGAAGATCAGGTCTGGCAGAGCAGCAGTTTACATGGCAAGACCATGTCTTTTGCTAATCCCAGGAAAACCTGCCCAGTGTGGTCAGTTTACAAGTCTTTTGCAAAATTGCACTTCACAAATGTGCTGTTGAAATGCCTTTAGAGTTCTTGGCAGCTGGGCTCCCCTATGGTTTCTCTGTGTCACTCAGGAATTTGAACAGCCAGTCCTTGAGACTGCAGCTGGTGCCATCTTCACTACCTTCGCTTCTGGCCTTCCCTCGCTAAGTTTTTCAAGAAATTACTTTTGTCCTCTTGACAGTTTCTTTAATCTTCTTATTTTTGTGCATGTCTAATAGAGTACAGGCAGGCTATCTCACAGCAACAGTCTGAATTGATTTAAAATGATTAGAGGACCTTGGCAGTAGATGTTAGAGGAGTATGAAGTATTTATACTGTGTCTGTTTGGTTATAGTGCACCTTTGCCAGAGCCATAATTCAATTTATGCATACAGATCAACTTTTTAATACCTTCCAGGAATAATTGTTGTCATCATTTTATGTTTCAGTGTGTGTATTCAAATAAAACATGTTGCAATTGGATTGAAAAGTTTGAATCCTGTTTTGAAAAGTCTCATTTAAAGTTTATGGGTTTTAGCACTTTCAGAATAAAAGCAATTTTAAAAGTTGTGATGTAGCTATGTCACAAACACATTTTTTCAAAGACATATATATTCCTCTGTGTTCTCAGAGAATTTGCCTAATGGAGTGTGATTTCATTTAATAGCTAATAATAAATAACATAAAAGTCCACAGCTCCCTATGTTCCAAATCCTTTTTTGTGGTCTTACCTGGGACTATTTGAAATCCGTAATTACTATTTCTAGACTTCCATTTAGCAGCACATTCTGGGGAACTTGCAAGAAACTGCTGGAGCTGTATGCTAAGATGCACACATTGGCAACCGTGTGAGAGCAATACATTGCAGTTTTGTGACATTCCCCCAGCTTCAAGAAGTGCAGTCCCTTACATTTCTGGATGTCCACATACTAAATAGCCATCCCTTAATAAATCAGTGCCAAAAATTTCTATAATAACTACTTTCTTGATGGTCAAGGATGCTGCCAGAATCAATAGCCTCGCTGTGTGTGGTAAAATTTGTCAACACTGCTATGAACCATAGAAACTTATTAGCAGCTGTTTTCCCTAGATGATTTTGCTTATTTTAACTTTTCAATTGTCAGCTAAAAATTAACCTTTCAGTTGGCCATGAAAAGTATGTTCATTTACACAGACAAACACCTGTCTGACATGGCAGACACCCCCCAGACCCTTGATATGCTGACAGAAAGGAGTCCCCTTCCCACAGCAGACATCCCCTGATTACTGCAGGAACAGCTACTATCAAAGATTTTGCTTTGGAGTGGGAAAGAGCTTGTGGTTTTGCACAGCAGACATTTTTTGTGGCACACGGTCAGGACCACGTCCTCTTCTAAGAAGCCAGCCAATTTTAGTCCTTGGCACTGGCAGGGCAGTGACAGCCCCTGGAGGAAGAGTGGCTGTGGCCACCCTCCAGTGCCCCGCTGCTCCAGCACGCCTCTAAAAATGAATCCCCACATACTTGTTTTTCAGAGAACAGCAACGGGCTTGTTTCACAACAGCTTTTGCTGTATTTTACTTCTGTTTCTTTCTCTCATTCCCTTCGAGGAAGAAAAGACATGAATCAAGCCTTTGTTCAAAGTGGCTTAACCCTCTCTGCCCCTGAGACACGGCCCATTTCAGCCTTCTGGACACACCCACACCTGCCAGGGGCAGGGCAGGCTGGGCCAACCCCTAGTCATGAACAGCATGGAATCCCACCACTACATGGCAATTCACACCTCTGACGTTTAGCAGCCTCAAATTCATACCTTACCAAAGCTGAATCCTAAAACTGAGGTGCCCATATCCTGCTTGTGGCTGAAAATTATGAAGCACAGTAACATCACTGGAGTTTTGCTTTAGTGTGCCTTACTGCTTAGAGCATCGTGACAGTGCTAGCTGTTGCCGTCAGCAATAAGACAGCCACACAGAGCAACATGAAACAATGTCACTGTCTCAGTTACACCAACTTCAGCTTTTCCTCCTGAGGTATTTGATCCCTGAGTTTTATCCAAACTGCTACTGCCCAGGTTATCTTATCAGGAAGATAAGACCAAGCAAATACTGATACGGATCTAATTGCTTAATTGGTGACTTGAATGTTCTTAAACACCAGCAGAAGAATAATGAAACACACAGGTGTCCTCATCCATTTGAGCACCTCAACCAGTCTCAGCACGCCACTGTTACTGGATGCAAGTCTGCCCAGGTTTGTGGCAATGCAGCACCATCTGAAATTATTACTGGTACAATTTAGAAAGGAAAGAACCCACTAAATCTAACAAATCCACACTTAAGAAAATGCACTGATCGATCACAGAAAGAAAGAAATCGGGACAAGATCTATGAACAGGAACATCAGAAATTTTGCAGTAGGCTTTTCAAGAGATATTGCCTTAGAGATATATTAGACAACAGTCTTTCCATTGGATACAACTCTGTTATTTTTAAAAATGATTGAAACATTTCATTGAAAATGTATTTAATTTGGAACTATAAAAATAAACTTACAATAAACTTTTTAAAGCACTATACTTTTATTCTGTGGTTTTTTTGTACTTCCATTATTTTACTACAAATGGGATGGAATCCACAACAGAATCAGTAAGGTTGGAAACAACCTCTGAGACCACTGAGTCCAACTGTTAAACCAGCAGTGCCAAGTTCACACTAAACCATGTCCCCAAGTGCCACATCTACACAAGTCTTAAATGCCTCCAGGGATGGTGACTCCACCATTTCCCTGGGCAGCCTGTTGCAGTGTTTGACTGCCCTTTCTGTGAAGAAATTTTTCCTAATATCCAATTTAAACCTCCCCTGGTGCAACTTGTGGTCATTTCCTGTGGTGCTGTTGCTTATTACCTGGGAGAAGAGAATGACCCCCACCTTGATGGAGCGGGTGACACCAGCTAACTCCAAGGATTTAAACATCTCACCCACGTGTTCCAGCCTGGTCCTGGCTGAGGCTGGAGAGCTCTTTGGCACACTGAGAAAACCCTGTAAAAGTTCCATTGGCAGTTGTTACACTTCTGTGAGGGCTTAAATTGTATTATTTGTTATTCAAGAACAAATTCCATGAGTCTGGAAGAAAACCTGAAATTAGGGATGACCTGCAAGCCTAAAGGACAGCCTGTCAAAGGATTTCTGTGTGATCCAGTTTGGAGCTGAGCTGCAGTATCAAGACACACTGTAGAAAATGAGTGTACACAAAATGCATAAAATGAAGAGCGCAGCTGTTGACAGACAGACAGAAACAAATTGTTTAAAAACAAAACAACTCAAGAAAACATACTAGCAACTCCAGCAACTTAACAGTAGCAGATGCAAAATGTTACAAAGTGATAATTAGAGTGAACTGCCTGAATGCATAGTGACGTTGTGCAAGAGAGATCTCTTTAGAAATGTACAGGAGGAAATATTTGCTTGTGAGGAAATATTTGCTTGTTCCAAGCCATAAGAATACAGAACATTGAGTTTTCTGTTCTGAGGGCGTGGGGATGTTTAATGGAGCTGAAGTCCTGCTTGTCAGAGGGCACCTTGTGTTCTAGCAAGCATCAACTTCTGATAACCTTAAATTCCTTTCCTCCTGCATGGAAAGACAGAACTGGGGAAGATTAATTAATTACTCAAACCAAACAGATTGTGCTAAATTCTGCTAAATTTCAACCTTGCACTATTTGGTGGTGGCTATGACAGAAACGATGCTAACACTGATGGGGGGGGGGCACATATTTGATATCTAAAGCCTGCTGGGCAAGAGAAGCAAGGAGCAGAATGAACATGAATGTGTGCCTGTTTGCCCTAGACTCTGACTTTGAAAGGAAGCTGTTTATGTGGGACAGCTGAATCTCCAGAATTTTTTTTCTTTTTTTTTCTTTTTTTTTTCTTTTTTCTTTTTTTTTTCTTTTGCATAAGAGCTCTCTGGCAGTTTGTCTCATTTCTGAGCAGAGATATTTTGCAATTATTGTTGTCTGGTTTGTTTTACCCTTCTTTTCCTATAAAACACACAACAGCAGGACAAGCCCTTGGTGTACTCTTCTGCTGCTTCCAGGATGTCAACCCTGGGGAGGTAGCAGGGAACTTGTACAGAAAGAAGCACTGAGGAAGGTGTTTTCTGTACACCCTCCTTGGCTATTTCATTAAAACAGCCCCCAGGCCTGAAGGGTTGGTTCCCTGCACCCAGCTCCACACATCATGGCTGGGCAGCCTTGTTTCCTTTGGGAAAGCCCTGCTTGCACCACAGAGTTTTCCCCAGAAAACTGTTGCTACTATCAGACTCCTACGGATAGGGATGGCAGCAAACAAAGCTCCTGCTCCATTGAGGGAGAGAGCAATGGGTTTGGCTCAGGCTCTGATCAAGAAAATTAGATGATGTGGCTGCATTGTGAGAGCTGGTCCACAGTTACAAATGCAAATTTCTTCCCTCACCATTCTCTGGGAAAGATGAAGGAGCCCAAGGAGGCCCTGGGTGGAAAATAAGCTTTTGATGATCCTGAGCTATAAGCAGAAACTCTCTGTTTCCCAAACCAGGCCAAGTATGTCACAGCCCCCTTACTCATGTTGGGATATTGATCCACCCCTTCTAGGCTTTAAAGGAAATAGGATCTGACTTATGCCTGTATCTCAGGATTTATCCTAAGTTCTCATGTACTCTCAGGTTCATTCACATAGAAATGTAAAATCCTAACAGTGTATCAGGAAATGTATTTTTCTCTAAAAAACTGCAAATCAGGCTTCATTTGGAGAAAAGTTTGTGTTGATATGTACTAACATTCACATCATATGTGTACCTATCTAAATACAAGTTTACTCAAAACTGTTTAGAAAGAAAAGTACCTATCATTGCATGCAAAGTCTTAGAATTAATCTAAAAATCTAAAATTAAGATTTTTAATGGTCAGAAAATAGAGAAAATAAAACCATGGTGAGTGGAAGGGAGGGAGGACAAGAGGTAAGAAAGTGCCCTATTCTAGAGATTAGAGAGGAGTTAAAATAAAAGGAAGAGCACTGTGCTGAGATGCTTAAATACAAAACATGCCTGTGGAAGACAGACTAGGTGCACTACAGGCTAGGCTTTTTGAAACACAAAGATAACCTCTTGTTTACTTTTAAAGGACGTTGCAACTAGAAAGACAAGCAGGTACTAAAGTGGCCAGCAGGCATGAACCACGAAGTTTTCAAAACCCTTCAGAGACACTGACGATCCGATGGGCCATTGTCACAGTTGCTAAGCAGGTGAGGCAAATCGCAAGTGAAGTGGCCAGAGCCATCATTTCAGTGGCACACAAAATTCAGATCAGTAGTATCACTTTTGAAGGCCTTGGCCAAACTAAGAAACCCAAAGCAAACGCAGCCATTAGTTCAATAAATGTATAGTGAACTGGGAATCCTCGTTAATTCTTTCTAGGGGGGCACTCACTGATTTGTTTGTCAGAAGCATTAGGAAATAATATCCAGATGAGTGTGACCTAAGCCATAGGACTTCTTCTCACTCAACTTTGCAAAATAAGAGCAATTAAAGAGGCAAAGAACATACATCCTCCTAAAAAGGGATTGAGTATTTTAAAATACTGTTAAAAAAAAAAAAATTACAAGACCTGCTCAGCTAGAGAAAGGACGTTGTGTTCTTTCTGTGTTTTGAGCACACACCACCCCCCGCTCCCCCCACTATTATTAGGAGTCATTTTGTAGCAGGAGCAGAAAACCAGATGGTAATCCCCAGTCTAAATAAATGGGGGTCTCTCTGTGTGCTGTCTTCTGCTCACCCAGCCCTTGTGTTGCCAACTCATGGCTCAGTGCAGGGGAAGAAAAGCAATTTTATTGGCAGAAGAAATTGCTGCTATTTAAGGACAGATGTTTGTCTCTGTCATTTATTAAGGTCTGTATGTTGTTAAATCCTTGGTGAGAAAATCCTTGGGGAAAAAATCAAAAATTGAATGATCAATTTCTTCAGCTAAAAGGGTTGTCCTGTCAAGGCTGAAAAATTTTACATGCTTATGTATTTAGCGTTCATAGTATGCTACTATAAAACTAAAGTAGTTCCAGAATTTATTCAAATAAAAATTGTTTAGAGTTAATTCATAGTAATTTAGTAAATTGCAGTGTCTTTGCAATATGTTCAAATTTGAAAAAAACCCAATACTTATTTTAGTGTGTGTTGAAATATCCTTCCCTTTCCTTTTGATAATAGCTATGATGCAGTAAAAGTTGTGTAAAGACAACACATTTGTAACCTATACGAGAAATAGCGTGCAGAGAACCAAGAACAGAGAGGCTTACTGGAACCAGCAGGATGAGAAAGAAAATCTCATGTACATACCAAGGGAAACTAAGCATGATTAGGTCCTTGGTATATTAAAAGCATTTGAGATTTATTTAGACCCTGCACTCCTTTCTGTGCAATGATCAGTTGAATCTCAGCCTCTGGTCTATGCAATATCCAAGGATTTCTGAACAATGAACCAACTGAACAACAGTAGAGACTGAGGGGTGCACTTTAAAGAACAATATTATTTTGGTGTATTTGATGGAGATGCATTTTCTAAATATTGACATTTAGATTGTCTTGCTTATCTTAGGTGCTTGTCTTTATACACCCTGTACCTTCTGAAAATAGGCAGTGCTTTGTGCTCATGTTGCAGTATCTGATGGCAAAGCAAACTCATTTAGAACAGCCACAATGACATATTAATGAATGTGCTTGAAGTACCTCAGACCTCAGGGTCCAGCTCACATTTAGGTATCTGCTGTCTCCAAGGTGCTTTGGAGGGGACCAGATGTAAATAATAAGTGTCAAGGAAGCACAGAAATAAATGCTTCTGGCTGCTTCATGAGAGCTTTGCTTCTATTCAATTTCAGCTTTAAAAACTTGATTCCTTATTTCCTGAAAACTAGGGAGGGTTGCTGAAAATCTAAAATTTGCTGCTGTAAATTTCAATTTTGCATATCCAGCCTTTATATTCAAAGAACTTTCCACACTGGTGGCATCAGTGATAGCCATCTCAACACCTACATTTTAATACCAGCAAATGAGTTGAGTAATTCACACAAGACAGAACATCTAATTGGTGCTGTTCATGCAGGTGGCATCCTGGCAAAGGCTTTGACCTTCAGCAATTCCACCTGAGTCAGCTTTCTGGGTCAAACCCAACATTTGAGTCAGCTTTCTAACCTGCTAGCAATTTTGAGAGGGCAGAGGTTTGAGGGGATTTAGTGTTGCTCTTTCATGTTTTAGTCTAAAGTACAGAACTCAACTGATGCAGCTTAATTTCACCCTGAGCAGTTACCTGCATCCAAGAGAAAAATATGGACCAGAGCTGCAATTCTCTGCAGCAACAACAGAGTATTTGATAATGAATAGTAATTAAATTGAAAAGGGATAATATTAAACTACCTTAATCTTGCTCTGACTGCCACTTCACTATAAAAAGTGACTGGAGGACTGTTGATGGTATAGCTTTGGGATGGAGGCATGTTTTACAAAAAAAAATTGAGACAATTCAAAGTGTGAAAAGGGGATCCTGAAATCGACATAAAAGCCACTGGATTTCTTTCTCTTTCTGCTTTGCCTTCTGGTTCCTTAAGTACTTTTCTTTTCTTCTCTTATTTTTTTTTTTTCCCCATAAATATTTCAAAGGGAATTTTAATTGTTCTAAGGTCTTTTTTGAACTTCCAAGCTATACTTGGTGCCAGAAAAGGGGCACCATGATATGACACCCTGTAGTGGTTTGGTCCAAAATACTCATTACTTGCTAACCTATGACACACCCCAATACTAAACCAGAGCATTTTCTATGAACCTTACCTAAACCTGCAGAAAGCTTACCTAGACCTGCAGGAACCAAAAGCAATTTTTTCCCATGAGTGTTAAAAATCCCATGCAGTGAAAACTGTTACATTTATCACAGTCATTTCTTTGTGTATAGGGACACAGTTATTTGTGGGGTGGGTAAATAAGTAATCATTTTAAAGATACATGGGGCTTTCCTGGTGGTTAAACAACACCTTATCTACTTGTCAGACACAAAATCCTCTTCCAGTAAATATAGTGCAGCCAGCTGTGCCATCTATGCCCAGCAGGTATTCATTCCCCAGTAATGGTCAAAGTCTATCTCCTTCACTTCCTTCTCCACCACAAAAAACAGAAGTCACTTCTTACCTTTGTGACACAATAATTGAATCAATATATAACAGTAAATTTATAATAGCCCCTTTGGGACTCGACCATGTAGGGACAGTGTGCTCTAATGGTGTGATAGTGTGATACCCCTCATGTGAAAGCTTGCCAGACAGCAAGGAAGATGCAAATAGCAAGATATTACATTCAGTCCTCCAGCACTTCACTAGCAGAGTTTGCACATTCAAAAATACAAAATGCTCTGCCCAATAGCATTTTGTGAAATTGAATTATAGTCATCTCCCTCCTCAGCTTCAGAAAAACATGAAATTAGGTGGCTGGATTTGGAGTTACAAGGTTTAAAAACAGAGCTGGAAGGAAGGAGTTGTTTGCATGTATGTGCTTTCACTAACAGTGTTTGCTCTGTTAGGAGCCTGTCAAAGCAGAGTGTTTTTGTTAAACGGGGAATCCAAAAAGTGACTTCCATACAAAACATAACACCAGACTCGTGTGTGTGTGTGTGTGTGTGTGTGTGTGTGTGTGCAGTCAGCCACAGGAAGCAGTTAACTAAAATCCCTTAGGAGTGTTCTGCATTGCAGAGAAAATATTTGTACCCAGTAATGGCACGACTCCATCTCAGATACCCAGACTCGTGCACCTCCAGCCCTTGGTCAGAAACTACTCGATCAGTGAAATGGGCTCCTCAGGCTGTCACTGCACAGAAGTGAAATGTTGGCTATCCAAACAGACAGGAACACCTCAGGGGGAGGAACATGAGATTTGATAACAGTGCAACACAAAGCACCAACACCCCAGCAAACCCCAACACCACCTAGCAGGACAGGTGGGCTAGAGGAGCAACAACAGATTTGGATTTGGCATGCTGATAATTGGAAAGTTAAAAGAACAATTTTATCAACAACTGGAATTCACCTTTACCTCCTGATTTCAAAAGGCCTGTGCTTAGAAATGGCAAACAAGATCCACATCCATTATGTCCACGAAGCTGCTGATGAGCTCACTAGTTTGCATGAGAAAAATCTTCAGTTTCTGATGAAATCCCCCAATTCCCCTCAGAAATATAAGACAGTGGAATTAAACCAAATGCAAGAGTCCAGTCCAGGGGCTAATTTACTTTGGGGATTTCCTACAGAAAATATGAAAAGAGCTGAAAGTTCAGATGGCAGAACAGTCTCTCATCCATCCCAGCTGCAGCACACGTCACTGGGGCGCTTCTCAGTCCCCCAGAGAAATGTCAAGCAGCAGCAGGGTAATTCAAAACAGCCACCACCAGTGTCAGCCTGCAGGGTGGCAAGGAGGTGGCCGTGCCAGCAGCCACCCCTCACAGAGCCCCCGTGTCTCACCACTCACTGCTGCAGGAACTGGCTCCACAGCCCTGCTGGGACACTGCTGTGTGCCATTACTCAGCTCGCCATGGTCTTCCTCACTGCTGGTGTCATGGTATGGTGGGGATTCAACTTCAGCAGCTGCAATACTCCTGCTTTTCTTGACCTAAGCCCAGGGAAGGTCTGGTCTGGGACAGTGTCACCAGAGGAACTGGCAGACTTCACACAGAAAAACAGGGTGAGAAGTCCCGAGAGCAATCAGGGAACAAAGCAAACTCCATCCCCAGTGTTAGTTATGGGCTTCCCATGATGTTTTCTAGTATCATTTTCCTACATTCCAGGGTTTCCCACTGGCAGAGACTGCAGAACTCCTTCCTCACAGTGTTTCTCAGTGGCTGGCCAGGATGGGGGCCACCAACACTCAGGTGTTTCCAACATTATGACCCCAAACTCAGCTTTGGGCAAGAGTGGGAGACCTCATTCCCAGCAAAATGAACATGACTCAAAGCAGCCATGGTGCCTTGCACCCCTGGCCCCTTTATGGGTCTCCTGAAGTGCTCCCACACCCACAGGGGCCAGGGCTGCACATGGGGGATGGCTGAGTGTAAGGGCTGGCACCAGGGCAGAACCGAAGGGAGCTGCTTCCAGCTGGCCCATGACTGACCCTCAGGCAAGCACAGGAGAGCTCGCTGTCACCTCAGTCCTAAATTACTTGCTCTTCCCTCACCGTGAGCAAAAACTGAGCAACAGCTGCCTGCAATGGCACCACCACTGCTCCCCAGCAGACCCAGTTTAACATCCAAATACTGCCCTCTACATGGGAGGGCCAGGCACACAGCAGGCTGCTGCACACCTGCGTGGCAGCACCAGAGAGAAATCCACCACAACATCCCGCTGTGAATCCAAGGAAGCTTTCGTACTCAGCCTTCAGGTTTTGGGAGGGAGGTTGTGTGAGCACTTTAAAGTGAGATCCCAGCCCAGCCTGCAGTTCAGGAAGACACTGGCAAAATAACAACTTCACTCTTTCTAGAAGAGCAGGAAATGACTGTGGTTTTGATTTGTGGCATGACTGGACTACAGTACAGGCTGTGGCATCTACCTGTTCTCATAGAAGGGTTATGTGAAGATGGGTCTCATCATTCTGGCTCCAGGACAAAATCAATAACCAAGGCAAGCTGAGGAAGATCAATGAGTCATTTGCTTCTTTGTTATCCAGGAATATTTTGTTTTCCATCTGAATTAAAGCCCTTATGATTCTTATTGCAAGATAACCAAATAGGACCAGCAGAGAAATTAGGGAACATGATGTAACAGTCCTTTAGGATATGATCTGAAAGCCTTTTCTCGCCACAAAATTCAAAGCAGCCAAACCACAGGACAAAAACAGCTCAGAGCCTATTGTCTACTTTTCTTACACTGACAAAATGCTGATGATCTTCTCTCCATGGAAAAACAACTCCAGAGAGTCACCCCTCAAACATGCTTTTTATGCTCCATTTTCCCCATTTCTATATTCATTTCCCCAAGTATGTCCTAAAAAACATCTACTTGTGTACCGTACTTTACATGGAAGCAATTAGTTTTAGAAATTAACCACAATGCACATTTAAATCTATATTGCACTTGTATCCAAATCATCGCCACGCTGCGATGGTTGTATTATTTATTATGATTTAACTGCTACCAGCCTGTTTAGAAGGAAAACAACTCTCAGAGTGGACTCAGCCATTCCATAAGTCATACTTGTAGTTTCCTTCCTGTGAGTGAAACAGCTGCAGTATAGCTGAATGTCAGATATGAGGTTCTTATATGCAACACAGAGTTCAAAAAAGGCGAACCTTGAAGTGTTATTTCCAGGTGAGACATTGTTACCTCTGACATCATCTTTATCGGGATGAATGCATATCCTCCAAGATGTATGCCAGGTATATCTGGTGCTTCTCAAAAATGACAAAGATGGAAGGATTTCTTTTTCATATTTACAAAGCAGTTCAAATGTCTGAAATCTCAGGTCTGGTTGGAAGGCAATGGTAGTTGTGGTTTCCCTGAACAAAATCTCCAACAAGAACTTCACTTACAAATGTGCTGTGGTGGTCTGTGCTGGAGGGACAGCATCAATGAGAACAAGTGGCATCTCTAGAAAAGCAGCTTCCTGGGAATCATTAAAAAACATGGGTAAGAAAATGCATAACCAAAGTAACAAATATCCATTACCAGCATTTTGGCAGCCAACTCCTCAACAAGCACCTTCTTCTCCTTCCTTCCCAGGTAGCTCCCTTGCCAAGTGTTTCTGCTTGAGTTTGTTTTAAGGTATCAACACATGGGGCTGATCTAGCAGCTTTCATCATTGATTTTTGTTGCTTTACTGCTTATAAAAAATCTAAATAGGTAGGATCAAACCCACAGAGTAGGAAGCACAGCATTTTCCCTGCACCCTGGAAACCTCCCCAAGAATTCTGATGCAGACACAGTCCATGTCCTTGTACCCTTTCCATACACTCCCATGAGCCTCACAGAGATCCTTCAGCTGAAATTCTGCTTACAGGCAGCAGGCATATCAGATGGATTCGTACTGTGGAACAGGAGACACTCATTCACCTCCAGCCCGGGCTTCTCTTTTCCATGTACTCTTTCTACCTACAGGAAAATGTTGTGCTTCAGATATATTTAAAAGAAACTTTGCTAGTATAACAGAACCTAATGCAGAAATACAAGATTGTTTTGATGTGAAAGAAGAGAATTAAAAAAATATGCTAGATGCCAGTCACATCTCATCCAGGGATAAAGAAACTAGATCACGGTCAAACATTGCTCTCTCATGCTCTTCTGCAGCCCTGAACTCTAAGTAACAATAGAAATAACACTCTATGTTTTGGCCTCAGACCACAGTTTTTCTGACAAAACACTGGCCAACAAGCAGACCACAATTTCTGAAAATCCAGTATACATGTCCTCAGAGAAGAACTGAAGGGGTCATTTGTTTGGATGTATTGAAACATTTTCAGTTCCTCTCTCTATGAGAGGGGTAAAATTCATTTAACCAGTTATACCTATCCCATCACTGGCCTTTAAATCAAACCTGTCTCCTAATTTCTCATACTCTGTTCAACTGTGATCAGGTTTGACACAAGAAAATGTATAAAACTACACATTATACCTACAAAACAAAGAATCAAACCACCAGGGTTTTGACTAAATGCTTTTTCTGAATTTGTAGAAAATGCTCATGCCAACTGGAACCACTTCTTTTTTTTCCAGGAACATTCTGTTTTGGTGCTGTTTTTCCTTGGAAAACTTCAGATCTGGACTGGCATCTCTGGTTACTACCCTTGAGCCCAAGTGATCCTATCCTGTTCTCTCTCCATTTGTGAAATGGTAGTGGGAGGCACCCAAAACGGGGAACTTCAGGTTCTGTTCAAGGATGGGATTAAATGTAGGTCTTCCATACCCTGGGGAAACAGTCCACTCACTCCTCTGGCTGTGGTTAATCAACCTCTCAGATTTCAGGAAAAAAAAATTCTGGCCTTCTCCATTGTGAATGAGAGCATTACAGTTGCAAGAAGCCAAACAGTAAAGAAAACATTCCCCCAACTCCTGTTGTTCTACCAACAGGGAGGGTATGTACAACTTAAAGTGGTTTGCTGTTTTTTTTCCTAAAAAAGGTCATAGAATCTGATAGTTTTAAAAATGTCTTATATAAAATCAGACTTACAAAACAAAATTTGAATGCATCCCAAGTATAAACCCCAGGTTTATAATAGCCATCATTATAATAAAAATCTTTTCAGTTGCTGGGCTTTCCTAATTAAAACATACATTTTCTATAAACCCAGATCTAATTCCACAGGGCCCCAACCCCTTTTCCTCATTTCCCCTCCCACTTTTGGATTTGGTTATTTTTCCATCATAAATCAGAGAATCGGAGTGGTCGGCTCCTGAGGAATGCGCCTGGGATCCGGGGCTGCGCGGAAGAGGGTTTGCCTTCTGCCAAGGGGGAACCACCCACACACTGCAAGAACGGGATGGGGACCCAGCCAGTATCTGAATTGCTCCACTGCTACCCAGGGGAATGAAGTAAAGTGGATACAAACAGCTGGAAATGTTGCCAAAGTGTCAGGCTTCGAGTCCTCCAGACCCTGTGGATTCTGCGATCCTTGTCTGCTGAAGTAGGTTTTCAATTTGCCTCTATTTGCTACTGGCTGGAAAAAAAGTTCATGCAAAGCAGACCAAGGGGTTACAACACTTTTGGTTACACCTCCCTGGTCACTCCCAAAGGACCTCACCAACACCCACTGGGGGTGCCATCATGGCCTGGGATTTTTCAGAGCCCTCTCTCACTTGTTCATGGTCCTTCCCTCACACTCCCTCCTGTCCCAGCATGCTCTAAAGTCCTCCCCTGAGAGCTTGTCCATTAATACAAAGGAACTATTGGACTCAGAGGAGCACATTTCTTCTACACAGAGAACATCTGCAATCCTAAGCAAGCTGAAGCAAAGCACTGGGATTTCAGAACAGGTGTCCAACTGGAAAAGAGAAGGTGAAATTGTTGTTCTATATCAAGTGCACATTTATCTGCCTTGTGCACTGATTCATCCTCATAGACAAGCCCTGGTGTTTCTGTAGTGAGTCATCAAAGCAACTTTATTTATAATCACTCTGCCTGATGTTTCAAAAACACACAAGAGCTAACCTAATTATAGCAATACTAAATGAGTTGATGGTCTCCCAAAGCTCATGCTTTGATTTGAAATTCAAGAGCATGACATTTTTAGAGAAACAGTCCCGTGAATAGTGAGCGCTAAGGCTCAACCTCCAGATCAGATCATCGGCTGCCATTTAGGTCAAACTAAAGGCACAAGGGATAAACCAACATTTCTGTGCACTGGCCATTTTGATACACAGTACCGTGGTGTGAATGGACAAAACTGTGTCTCCTACAAAGCTCTTCTGCTCAACCATCCTTGTCCCTCTTGTAGCTGCACATTTTGGAGTAACACGTTTGCAAACTAATAAAGCCAGTTCCTGGACTCAGGCATGTATTTTAGATTTACCTGATGCAAGCTGTTACAGACTACAACCTTTCCCAATCTGATGAGAAGGTGTGAAGAGATATTTATTTACCTCATATCCTATTTCAGGCAGTGCTGGATGGTCCCAGTCTGAAGGAAAAATGATGTATGTGAAGGAGCATCTGATTGACTGTTTGAAACAATTTTGACCAAGATTAACAAACACAAGGGATTTCCACAAGAGAGTCTCCTGGTCATGTTTCAGGGACTGCCTCAGAAAACTTCTGTCTTTGTATTCTATATAAATTGCTCTCTCTTACTAATGGAAGCTGGAAGCAAATGTCCATTGTTATAGTGAAGCTCTGAAGCAAGATGCACCACACTGGCCTTTCAGCAAAATGTTAGCTTCTCCTTCCTTGGCCACATGCCTATAAATATGCCTAATAATATCATAACCTAGACCTGTCTAAAGAAATTACCAACAGCTCTTCAACCATGATCCCTGCATTACATCTCCTTACCACAGCCAGGCCATACCAGCCTCTTCGGGCCAAAAAAAAAAAAAAAATTATTGTGGTACAAATTGTTCACACAATGTGTGTTGAGACCCTAAGAAATTATTAAAACTATCCCTTTCCTGAACTGGGAGAGGAATCAGAGCAGGAAAAGATCACCTAAACCACAACAGATTACCAACATCTGCTTTTGCTCCCACCAGAACATTCATTTTCTTCTCTTTTATTTTTCTTGACTGTTATAAGACTCCACGCATCCCTGTTCCAGCAACACTGCACAAATTCCCTCTAACTGATATCTCTGCTTTTCCAGTCCCACTCTTCCTCCTGCTCTAGGCTACAGCATCCAGGATGTCAGCCTTATTTCCCCATCTTCCTAGCTCGCTAGCAGGCTGTGTGGCAAACCAAAATTGTGTCTTCTCCAGGCTCTATGGCTATGCATGCCTCAGTTGGACCTGCTCTTCCACCTTGTCACCATACCAGCCTTAATAGAAGAATATAAAACACAACTGTAGAAATCCCATTATGGTGTTTTTCCATCTCCATCAAACTTTTTTGAACAACCCCAGCCATGTAACTTGTCATCAGCAGAAAGTGGGAAGCTGTCCTGGCAGTCCCCAGGCCGCTGGGATGTCTCCTCAGTGCACTCCCCTTCGCAGCATGCCTGCCACAGTGACAGCCTGCCAACGCTGTCAAACCCACCACCCAGCCTACCTGCACCCAGTCTACATCAGCAGATCAATGAGTCACTCTGAAGCAGGAGAGGACTCAATAAACAGACATTATTTTCCACAGTCAAGAAAATAATGAGCATAACACCCCATACCTTTTCTTGTTCTTTTACTTACTGCCACTTACTGCAGTGCTAGGACTTCTGCAGATTTTTATCACAGAATGAGGATTCAGGTGTCTCTGGACCATTTTTTGAAAGAGAATATAAATGCACTGTGAATGAGAAAGGAGGTTTTTGTTTCCTGGGAATGCTGCCCAGGAGAGCAGATGTCACTGTGAAACACAGTGGGATTAGCCTCGTGTGCTGCTCCTACATCCAGCCCCTCCTGTGCTCCCTGCTGCTTCTGCTTCAGGCATTTTGCCGTCGGTAAGGAGGTATCTGTGCAGCCTTTTCATGCTGTAGTGATTGCCTGAGGAGCTGAGTATCCCAACTTCATGTTTTCTTCCCTTCACACAGAATCTGTCGCCAAAGCCACCAAGCCTTAGAGAGTTGCTGACCTGACTTCCAACCAGCACAAGCTCTTCTTGTGGTGTTGAAAGAAGAGACCATCTCCTCTCTGATCTTGTGATGATAAGCACAGGGAAAACACTCACAGTCACCTGAAGTGCTGCCTGTGAAAGATATGGGGAGGTTTATGGACATCTTTTTAATTTTGCCTCACTCCAAGTGGTGATACAGAGCAAACATTTTGATCCATTTATAGTGGTGTGATGCCTATTACAAAACCAGGCCTCTCTGAACTGCAGAGTCCTTCTCCAGGCCTCTAGACTCTGCCTTACTCACACTACATCTTTTCTGTTTTCCACTGATGTGACATAGCACCTCGTATTTCAATCCCCATCCCAGGTGCTCTCATTGTGCTGCTGCTTGCCAGAGTTGCTCAGGAAAATTCCTGCCTCTCCTCACAACCTGGCAGCTGGTGCTGCCCACCAGACAGCAGCATCAGATGATGCTTCAGAGGCTGGGGAAGCCCAGAGCCTGCAGAGACCTCAGGAGCCTGGCAGCCTCTCCGGTGAATGCCAGATCCACCAGCTCCCATGCAGTGACGTGCCTGGATTATGCTGGATGACTCAGGCTCAGCTTTGTCACCAGGGAAGATGAAAGGAGAAGAATACACACTCACTTACAAAAGCACAGTAATGGAGCGGAGCTATGGGAAGATACAAGCCAGAAGGAGCTGCCAAGGCAGTGCTTGGCCACTGTCTGAGCACTGATTCCCTGGTCTGCTTACAGCTCACTTGCCCTGAATAAACTTCTTTTTCCAGCTGCTGAACAAGGCCACCAAAGAAGCCATGCACTTCTTCCAGCCCCAGACCTGAGGAGACATCCTACCTACCTCTTGCTCCCTTGGATTAGCTTTGGAAGGTACTATAGGGCAATGCACACCACCTCCTCTAGACATGAATGAGGTACATGCTTTTTAACATTTTAATCGAGGCTCCCTTCCACAGCTTACAGCCTCCTTTAAATATAAGATATCATGAGCGACCATCATTGCACACAATTTATTTTTAAGCTCTGCCCAGGATGCATATGTACCAGAGAAACTCAAATACAGTTCATCATTGGCTTAAGCTATTATGCCCCTGACCTTTTTCCTTCCCTGTTCCTCTCCCTGAAGGCAATGGTCACAGCAGTTTGGGGTGGGGGGTGGGGGAGAGGGCTTCTGCTTGGGATAGTCACACCCAAGGAAAAGCAGAGTCACCAGCATGTCATGCTCACTGTGCACCAGGATAAAATGAATTCATATAAGAAGTCAAATTACAATGCACGCAACAACCACCCACAATGTGTGTACACAAGAGGGACACCACATCGATCATGAATTATCCAGTATCATACTCTTCAACATACTTGTATCCTTATTTCAGCCCTTTATTTCCTAATTGCAAATATATAAGGAAGGTTCCCATATTTACAATCTTAGCTCAGCATATCATAATATCAAGGGGACAGAGACACTACTTTAAAAAGTCTCTACTCAGACCAGAGCCACCAATTTTGATTAGTTCACGAAAACTGCTTCCATTCTCTTTATTTTATGTTTCACTTCCTTCCCCTTCTCCTCTTCCAGTGTTAATAGAGGCTGCCTGTACTCCATGAAATGTTCCCTCACTGCTTTCACATTCAAGCAGAAAAGGATTTTCAATGGCATTTTGGAAAAGAAGCTGCATGGCAGTTGTCCCATAAGTATGTCAAGAGGTAAGTACACAGATTTTTTACCTTTGAAGTCTAGCACGTATTTCTGTGAAGCAACTTGAAATTCAAAAGTGCACAGGTGAATCTGAAAGCATGGCACCACATCTGCAGAAGTTATAGGGACAGCCTTGTTCTGGACAAAGCAGAGAGATATTTGTTAGCAATTGGCAGTGTGTCACAGACAGGTTGGATTTAGCATCTATACAAGTTATGGGGAAAGGCCAGTGATCTAAACCTGTCAGATCATGGACTCATGTCTGAGCTGCATCAGGGTCTCTCTGATGTGTTTCCTGGAATTGTAGAATCACAGAATAGTTTGGGTTGGAAGGGACCTTAAAGATCATCTAGTTCTAACCCTCCTGCCATGGACAGGAACACCTTCCACAGACTGCCCAAAGCTCTGTTCAATCTGGCCTTGAACACTTCCAGGGATGGAGCATCCACAGTTTCCCTGGGCATCCTATTCCAGTGCCTCCCCACCCTCACAGTAAAGAATCTCTTCCTAATATCTCATTTAAGCTTACCCTCTTTCAGTTTAAAGCTGCCACCCCTTGTCCTGTCACTGCACACCCTTTGCCAGTCCCTGGAGCACAGCAGGTTGGAGGGTCTCTCTTATGCCCATCTCTTCTCTCTGTGTCCCCCACTAAGGACTGCTGGTGACTGCAGTGCCATCTGATTACGCGTGCATGTCACCTCCCTTCACTGCCCTTGTGCAGTGCCACCCTCCTTGCTCCCTGATGCCCTTCACCCTCCTCTGACTGCCCTCAGAGGCAGAGTAGAGGCTCCCCAGAAGAAGAAGGTGCAAATCCAGGCTCTGGAGTTATTTCCAAGTGAGTTTATAGATGGGGATGGCTCCAGATTTGATGGTTTTGATGGGAAAAGCAGGTGATTTTCTGGGATTTGTTTTTCAGCAGAAGTATGCAGGAAGTGAGCTCTTCTCACATACCAGAACTTTCACATTAAAATGAGTTTTCAACAAATTCCCAAGCCATCTGTAAAGGCAGCCTGTTTTCAGAGCTGAGTTTCCTGGGAGCATTGAGGAAAATGAGAAAAAAATGCAAAAACGTGTGAAGTGATGAAGAAAGCACTGGGAGAATATCTGCATCCCTTTTATTAAACAAAGCTAGCAGGTGCTAAGTTCAAAGCAAGACAAAGGAGAGCCTCCCTCAAGCAATATCCCATTCAGCTGTGGGAATATTTGCTACAAGATGTTGTGGAAGCTAAAATTTTCTACAGATTTAAGAAATTATGGAATAATTACTGAAAGAAAAACACATCCAGGGTTATTACATATATAGATACCAACTCTGGTGCAGGAGATCTCCAAGCCAAAATTTGCTGAAGGCAGGCAGAGCAGTTTGGAAAAGTATCGCTACAAGTCTGCCTTGAGTTTCTAATTTTGTTTGGGGATCTTTGTCATCCAGTGATAGGGGCGGGCTCTGGTACACCTCTTGTCCTGATATGATACAGTCTGTCCTACACTTTGGGGTAAGAAGAGCAGGAAGGGAGAGACTGGTGTTGGGTGCTGGGCATGAGAGGGAAATGTTCACTTGCTTTCCATATTCAGCCCAGTGGTTGTGCCCATCCAGCACCATCGGGTAGCTTTCCCTCCTGCCCACGGAGCGGGCGTCAGTGATGGACAGATAGTGCAGGACGATGAACACGGGCAATGACTGAGGTTCTGGCAGTGCCAAAAGCATTTGCAGTAACTCTGCAGCCCTCCGGTGCACTCTGCAGCACTCCCTGCCTCTCACATCCTCATCAAGCTCTGCCTGATGTGGGTCCCACTCTGCACTAATCAGTACCTCGTGCTCAAGAGCCACGATGAAACCGTGACTTTCTGGGGAGGGGGCACTGACCTGGCTGCGGTGCAGACGCCCATGAAGGACAGGACCCTGCAAACCCTGCCCTGCTGTCAGTCAGCGCTGGGCGAGTGCGGTGCCGCCCCGCTCGCCCTCAGCCGCGCCCGCCCCAGGGCTCCGGAGCTGGGCTGGCTCCTCCGGGCGGGGGCTCCTGGGTCGGGCGGGCACCGCCACCTAGGGACAGGAACTGGGCTCTGGCAGGGGCTGCGGCAACGCAGGGAAGTTCGGGTCACCTTCTTTTTGGGGTATGCTTAGTCTGTATTGCCCTTTTATCCTGTTCCATCTCCACTTTCAGTGTCACTCGCAATGACTCTGAACGTACACGTGAAGACCTGTCTGACAGCTGAAGAACAGATCGTTTTGCCCTGTTTCAAGGAGCACTTCGCTTCTTGGAGATATCCAGACCAAAAGATCAAGAGACCTGGCACAGTCAGTCCTGCAGCCATGTTCAGGGGCTTCCCAAAACTACCCTCAGCTCTCATTCCTTTCATCTCCTTCTGCTTGGGCTGTTATCCTTCCTTGCACCAATATCTGCACTTGGCCTTGTGCCTGCTCAGAGGAGAATCCCCTTCTTCCCACACTCTCCTCCATGCTGCTGTAGCATTGACTGCTTAAAATCAATAAAGAGATTCTCACTCCTCTTGTGTCCCAGCCTGCAAGCCTTGCCCCTACAAGACACGCTGCGTTGCAGCACCAGTCACATCCCACCTGCATTGGACATCAAGCAAACAGATATTTCACCTTTGAAGTTGATCTCATACTGCCAATAACCTGCTTGAAACTGGAGAGTGCCAGTCTGGTCAGCCTGAATTGTCTTCTCTGACTGTGCAGAGGTTAAAGCAAGAGCACAGTTATTTGGAGACTAGAAAAAAAAGAGAGGAATTATCCATCATAAAAAAAAAAAAAAAAAAAAGGCTTAAAGGACTTGCAGAACAGCATTTTACTTGCTAACCAGAGGTAATTGCCTACAACTTGGAGTTTCCCAGTGAATTCCAGCTGAACCCCACCTCCCACCAGAAGCTGTTTCCTGGACCCTGCTCCCTCCTCACCACAGCACACACAGTTGAGGACTGGTGCATCCCCAGAGTCCCATCCATCTCGGCAGTCTGTGGTGCTTGCTGCCTTCTCCTCAGCTCTTCCACACCAGAAAAGAGAACATGACCACAGCTCTCAAAAAGGTCTCAAAATGGTCAAATTGTCAGCATGTAGGAGGGCTTTCTGGCACTGTCTTCTGCTGTAAGTTGTTAGGAATCCCAATAGAAAAGAGCACTCTCCTCACAGATGCACACACAACATATATTAAAAAAAATCAGATTAAAGCAGTTTTGAAAGGCTCTGGTTTGGTTAAGAAAATAAACAACATTCAGACATCAGCCTCTGATGGTCCTCTCATGAGTGATATAAGTAAAATTATGAGATGCCACTGAATACATCAAAATGCATGTGGGGAGACACTGAGGCAAGGCACAAGACATGCAGTGAGAACACGGACAGGGAGGGAGAAGAAAAAGATTATCAGTTTCTGGCAGTTTGCTTAACAGCAGTCTTGAGAGGGAAACCCAAACTCTGCAGGAATTCCTGGACTATTGTCATCATTTCACAGCCCAGAAAATTGTCCAGCTTCCAAATCCTCAGGGAAGAAAACAAGTCCTAAAAGGTTTGGATTTTCGTTTTGCCTGTGCTCAAACCCAGGCATGCCATTTTCTGCCCTCTGAGTGTGCCAGCCCACAGAATATGCACTGAGCAGACACCTGAGCCTGGTTAGATAACAATAGTATTATTTGGTTGTTAACCATGTTTCACCTGTAGAAGTCAATACTTCTGAATTTGCCTGAGTTCCCCAACAAAACCTCCACAGGTGCAGGAATAGATCACCTGGCTACCCAGTCCATGTCCCTCGTGCCACTGCAAGGAGCTGCTTCTCTTTATGAACAACAGCTTTCACAATCATCTTGAGTTCACAGTCATTAGAGGATTATGTTAATTTTTATGTTGGTTGATGGCATTTAGTAGAGAAGAGTCCTGCAAGTTTTCTTCCCAGTTATGAAAAGAAGCTTTAGCATTACTTATGAGTCTCATTAATTATGTTTCAGCTCAGGAAACTGCCTAGATGCCACATGTTAACAGGAACAAGTAGAACTCAAAGTTGAGGGGGAAAAAAAGAAAACTAATCCAAAGGTCGATCTGGGAAGGAAAAGAAAAACCATTGAGCAGGACACATCATGGAGTTACTCAGACTGTGCAGATATAGCAGCAGGTGGAGGAGATCCGTATAGGAAAACTATTTTGATAGCATTGTCACAAAGTTTAGGTTTAGTTAGTAGCCCACAACTTCGTGCAGTGAAACTAATCACATTTCTGACTAAGGAAATGTACAGAGGACATTCTGTTAGTAAGGAATTTGACTTGTTCAGTGAAAAAAATCCAACCAAACCAAACCAACCAACCAATCAAAAAAACCCACAAAACAAACAAATAAACACAAAAATGGGGTTTTTTAAGACATTAGGATAGATGTGAGGACCTTCAGTCAAATAACTTACGTGAAGGCACAGGTTTTGTCATTGCTAAAATGAGATCAGTTTGTATGAGGATCAAAGAGGAAAAAGGATAGGAAAAAAGACTCTTAGAAGAACTTGCTTGAGCTGAGAGACAAAATGAAGGTCAGCTGGCCTTCAGGACAACAGAATGGATCACAGCTTGAGATGGATGCTACAGAACATAGTAAAAAAGCCCCATAAACCTACAGGAATTTTTAACAGAAAAACAAATTGGAAGTTGCAAAAGTCTATCTGCAAAATGCACTCAGAAAGAGCCTGCAAGAAGGAAGAATGAAAAGGTGCACAAATTGTTTAAGCAGAGACCAATGTGACTTCCAACACCTCCTTTGGACTTAGTCAATGGAAAATGATACTGAAAAAAAAATACAGTTAAGGAGACCAAAGCTGAAGATACAGACCAAGAAAAATTATTTACAGAACATACATTGAAATAAAACTTCTCCTTGGGAGTGGGTAAAGACAAAGCTCCCCACAATGGTGGGGATATCATGTGTAGACATTTCCCAAGCATTTCTAAGCTGAACACGGGCACACCAATTAATGGGCCCTCTGACATCGCTGTAAACCATCTGGAAGGAAAATCTAAACTTATTAAGAACAGATGGATAGGAACCAGGTCAGCCTTCCCTATTGCTCCTATTTGTAAGCTTGATGTAAAAGCAACCTTGTAAAGATGGTTTGAGTTGCTCTGGGAAATAATGCCTAGGACTCAACATGCCAGACAACAGGCACTGAAAAAGAACAGGAGCAAATAGAAAAAGTTATTGCCTGAGACCTGTCTCCTGCAGGCCCCTAACTAAAGACCCCTACCCTTCCCCAAACCCTCAACCTCCATCATTACCACAGTGATCTGGGATCATTATTCCCTCAATCTAGAAACAGCCTTGTTAAATAATGCAATTGTTGAGCATGTCATGCCAAGAACAATAACTGTGTTTTCTTCACCTGGCACCCATACAGTGGTCATGCCAGGTTATGGGGCTCAGGTTGATTTTTAACAGTTTGAACATTTTGGAAAATAATATGTCATTCAGCATGTTCAATCAAGCATTAGGTTTCTGCTGTTTAATCATCCTGTAATAAATTCTGTCAAAATTGTTAAAAAGGTTTCTTAAAAATGCTGAGAAGTCAAACTTAGCACCACTAAATGAAAAGAAAGCCTGAAAACTTGCTAAGGTGTTACTTAATAGAAAGCCTAGACCAGTTGCATGAATATAAAACCAACTGTGTTAAAGCTAGGGATGCTGTGAAGCCCTAAGAGAACCACAATAAAATCAATTAGAAATACATGATGATGAAAAGATCACTTAAGCTAACATCCTTGCAGAAAAAGACAGTACTTTTGAACAGGTAGAAAAAACACATTCTTTATATGAGTACAAAATGCATCAACTGATCCTTCTGAATTGTTGCTGGTTCCTCAAAAGCAATTGCTAAAGAAATTACTGGAGAAGCTGCTGATGCCTACAGCAGCCTGTCCAGGAGATGACAAAGAGAGTCTGCTGCTGCAGAACAAGCCCACTCCAGCACCTGCCCATCCCATGGCAGTCTGGCTAAAACACGAAGCAGCAAACCCCTCAGAAATCAGTTTGGCTACTCACAGTGTTCCTCAGGCCAGACCTTTTCCAGCACCATCTTGGTGACTCTGAAACTGTCAGTCACATGCATGAGTCAGAAACAATTACACCCTTTCTCAACAGATCTTAATTTTTTTCAGGAAAAAAAAAGTGAATGAAAAGCCAATAGATCCACGCTTGGTGCCTGCCAACTACTGGACATGTTGCTGATGGTTTGCAAGCATTTCTCATCTAAAAGGGTGCTGAGAAATGCTTTCTGCTCAGTACTTTGAAGGCACCCAGGTACTCCAGAGGCAGCCAGAGGTTCAGGTTGAGAAGAAGCTTTAGCAAATTTATGATACTGAACAAAAGTCCAAATTAAGTTGTTTTTCATTTTTACTAGCAGCTTCTGCTCCCAGTACCTCACTGGTTGAAATATTCCCAAGTCTATTGGCTTTAGATTCCCAGATCTGCTTGGGCTAGAGGTTCAGGATCATCTTATGCCAGTTAAAAATCATGCTGCAGCCTGCTCAGCTCTTTGTTGGTGTTGACACAAGCAGCCCTGGAAACCGCTCACGCTGAACACCATATTTTGGGTTTGGGTTTTGTGGGGGTTTTGGCTAGGTCAGTTTTCAAGCAGGTGAATGCTCTGCCTCTGCCCCCCCCCCCATCCAGCCGTGGCAAGGGGGAAACAGCAGCAGCACCCCACTGGATGCAGGGCTGCTCCTTTGGGCAGTGGCACAAAGGGAGAGTTGCAGAGAGTGACCCTGAAAGAGCATGGGCTCCTCAAGGAGAACTTCCATGGCAGATCTGGTACTCCAGCACCTGCAGAACCCACAGCAGTCCCACACCATTGCACAGTTACAGCCACTCACATCAGACCCTGCTTGATCTTCTCAGCACAACACCCTAATAGCACCTAATTCTGGAGGCAGCTGGAGGCTGAGAGAAACTCTCCCTGCAGTCAGAAATAGTTTAGACTTACTGGAAAACCAAATTTTCTTCCAAACTGTGCATGTTCGCACCTGTCCTCTGTTCTCTGCCTGGCCTCCTCTTTTTCACATCAACAACCCCCCCTTTTCCAGTGCCTGGCCTGCTTCTCAGCAGGCTCTTCCTTACCTTCTCCTGGCTCTGATGAATTTGGCAATCATACTCTGAAGCCCACCTTGCTGGAAACAACTTTCTCCCACATGATGGGTGGTTTCTTCTATCATGGAGGAGAAGAAAGGGGGAAGATGATTTATACAAGGGCATCATTCCACAGAGCATTTTGTCTAATAGCAAGTCTTCCCAAACCCTCCATCTCCCAGCCCCTGTCCTGCCCAAAGGCTGCACATGCAAGCCCCCTTAAGCTGATGAAGCCATGCAGGAAATCTATGGAATGTTGCAAGGACCAAGGCAGGGTGACAACTGAGAACAGTCACTATTCAGTCCCTTCCCATCCTTGCAAGCCTGCAGCTTGGGAACAGCCAGGGGAAGGCAAATGTGAGGTGAAGGCTGCCCATGCACAGCACCCATTGGGTGCCAGACCCAGGCAGCAAGTCTGTAAAACAAAAAAATCTCTATGTAATCCCACATAGTTACAAAATTATCATCTTAAAACAGACTTTCTGGTATTGTTTGTACAAATAATGCTCAGATCCATGTTTATGCAAGGCACAGGATGCAGATCTAGGACAACTGACAAATCCTAGGCAACAGCTCTCCAAAATCACTGCAGTTTTTCAATGGAGAAAGGTGTGTGGCAGATAACTTGCTGCTATATGTTGGGGTTTTTTTAATAAAAAAAATATACCATATATTCAGGAAAAAGTCACTTTAAGTGACTTTCATTTTTACTTCTTGACTGCGTGGAAAGTTCTCTGCTCACCTGTGGCTGACAAGACTACATCACTAATTTGCAAAAGAACAACCTTTAGGCTTCTGCAAAAGCAGTGAGACATAGAAGTGCATTAATTAGTGCAGCTCAGGGATTTATTGCAGCCATCTTTCTGAATTTTCAGAAAGAAAAGGGCACCAATTATTCCTGAAGATATCAGGCTATAGAAAAGCTGATGAGATCCTACACACCTTCCTCTTGGTTCCTCCCAGCTATGGCATACACAAGTGAACCACTTGTGATTCCCTCTGCTGAATTACAACTTACACAACAAGACTGTATTAAAATAAACCATTCATTTTTGTTTCCATGCTATCAGTCATCTCAAATGTTATCCCATTATCCATCAAGTTTCAAGTACTATGACCATAATTCAAGCTTTCCATCCCAGCTGCAGCACACGTCACTGAGGCGCTTCTCAGTCCCCCAGAGAAATGTCAAGCAGCAGCAGGGTAATTCAAAACAGCCACCACCAGTGTCAGCCTGCAGGGTGGCAAGGAGGTGGCCGTGCCAGCAGCCACCCCTCACAGAGCCCCCGTGTCTCACCACTCACTGCTGCAGGAACTGGCTTCCACAGCCCTGCTGGGACACTGCTGTGTGCCATTACTCAGCTCGCCATGGTCTTCCTCACTGCTGGTGTCATGGTATGGTGGGGATTCAACTTCAGCAGCTGCAATACCCCTGCTTTTCTTGACCTAAATCCAGTGGGGACAGAGGAAGGACAGGGTGTCACAGAGATATGCAACTTGACACGGCAGAACAAGGTGAGAAGAGATGTCAGCAATGTGACCAGGAAACAAAGCAAAGTTCTTTGCCAGCATTAATTAAAAAGCTTCGAGGATACAGGAGCTTCCTGCCATTTACTTGAAAGACAGGCCATGATTCCTTTCTTGAGCACCATGACATAGGTACTTTCACTTTTCCTTCTTCCACATTCCCTGCCCAGCCTCCCTCTGGCATAATCAGCACCACCACAGGCAGGAATCAACCCTAAGTGACTGTATCAGTGGATCAAGGTAATTGTAACTCAGCAGGTGTCACTGCATCATGGTACGCAAGGCAGGTACATCCCCATTCCAGGCTAGAGATATAGTGAATGTTAAAGCTTAGCACTTCTTCAGGGGAAAGAATAAACCCTAAGAAAAAACTATGCCCCCAAAACCATCAGGGGATTGATATTGGTCCACTGCATTACAAAGTGTTCTAAAGCTACAACTAAAATTGAACAAACATTAAAAAAATGTACTGAAAAGTAATTTATTCAGTGTAAATTCAAAGGAGATTCCACCATTCATTACAAGACCACACAGCTGGTGTTGAGACTGTACTCCAAGATATAGGCAGGGTAAATCTGTTGCTTCTCAAAGATGACAAAGATGGAAGGGTCTGTCAGGTCATCCACACAGCTGTCATAAAGTCTGTTTGAATTGCTGGCTCTGGGTGGAGGGCGACAGTACTGGGGGTTTCCCCTCACAAAGTCTCCAACAAGAACCTGAGCGACGAACATGCTGTAGCACCCTCTGTGGGAGGAGCAGTACTCATGGGAATAGCTGGCATCTCTGGCAAAGTAGCTTCCTAGGGAACAGAAAAAGCCACAGGTAAGACAATACACCAGCCAAGGGACAAACACATGCTAACAGCACTTTGGCAGGCAGCGATTCAACAACCCCAGCTGGCCCTATAGACATTCCTGCCCCGACAAACTCCAGTTCACATTTTGCCATCAACCTCCCAGACCCACCTCTCCAAGAGCAGGTACCTGAGGCAAAGAGAGGTATTTCTAGCCCTTCCTGGAATGGGATTGCTGTGGGTGCTACCTGAAGCAATGCAGATGCACACAGGTGAGAGTGCCCTAATGGCAGGAGTGCATGGGTCAGGAACCATCTGTCACTTCGCACCCACATCCCCCAGCCTGGCTGGGGTTTGCAGCCCCTGCTGCTACAGTCCCTACACCCTTCTGCACTTGTACCTTTTCCATACATTGTCCCATGAGCTCCACAGAGTCTCCAGTCAAAGTTCTGCTCACAGATGGCAGACACATGGGATGGACTTGTGCCATGGAACAGGAGGCGCTCATCCACCCCTTTCAATTTATTGAGCTTCTTCATCTTTTCTTTTTGCCTACAGGCAGGGGAAAAAAAAAAAAAAAAAAAAAGACTTGTTATCCTGGTTCAAACAAGGACAATTTCCCAACTCAGCTCCTCCTACTTCTGGGTCATGGAGGAACAGTGACACAAAACGCTCTCAGTGGGGTTACTGCCTGCTTTGCACTTCTGCTGGTACCCTGCTGCACAGTTGGCTCCTGCCAGCAAAACAAAAAGTTCTCAGCATCACTATGGACTGTGTCACCCACAACTTCACACCACATGAGAGAGTAAAGAGATGAACATCTCTTGACTGGAAATTGGTCAGTTCCCGTGTTATATAAATCCTGAATACACAAATATGATTATAAAACTGAGCTGTATGAAGCCACAGTGAAGACTGTATAATCCCTGCCCCTATCTTTATAAAAAAAAAAAAAGGCTCCTTTTTTTTTTAACTCTCATGTGGAAGAGGCTAAAACCAAAAGAATAAACCTGAAGCACCAAAGCTCAGTTATTATGAAGGAAAAGAATTTACTTTTTGAATAACACCAGCAGGAATCACACACACATCTTGCTAGGGATAAAAGGCTCATTTCTACACGTACAAAAGAACACAGATGCAATCCCAATAACCCAGTAACAGAGAGAGGAGCCCCACTCCCCTTCCAGGACTGCCCCAGGGGAGCCTCAGCCTCAGGGATCAGAGGGACACCCAGCACCTGAGCAATGGAAAGGGTCCAGACCAGCTCAGAAACAAAAAGAGAGCACTGTCCATGAAAAAATGGATTTTCTGTTATGGGACAGAGAAGAGCATTTAGAGGTTGCACAGGACTTATAATGGAATGTTTTACAGAGGAACTGTAGGTGGGAGAATGGAGGGATCAAGGCAGTCCAAGGAGGACAAACAGGAAAACAGATGGATAAGGGGGCAAAAAGGACTGGTTGTGTAAAAACAGGCCACTGCCTGGTTAGTAGGCTTGTCTGGCCATGTCTGTCCTGTCTTCTCCTTAAACTCCCTTTCTAACTCTTACCTTGGTGATGGAGGCCCAATCTGTATACATGCACATGTATGGGGGTCTGGATGCAGCAACTGGAGTAGGACCTTGGGTCTCATGGGTCAGATGTCCACAGCCCCAGCAACTGCAGCAAGTGAGGGCTTGTGCCAGCATGTGATCACCAGCCAGTGTAAGGCTGCACAGCCAGTGAGGAGGGTAGCTGGCCTGGGAGCCAGGTTTTGGGGCAGTCATAAGTCTGGGCCACCAGCCAGACCTGGGCAGAGAAATACATGGCAGTCTCACCTCTGCTGGGCTGCTGAATTTGGCAGCTCCAAATGTAGACTATGGGGGACAACAGATCAGGAAATACCAGTCTTCTCATACAGTAAGGATAATGAAATAAAACAGATACAAACCACTGAAAAATGTCCCAAAGAGTTGGGTTCTGGATCCTCTGCAGTTGGTTGATGCAGTAATTTTTCATTGTCTTCTCAAACAGCCTCTTGATTTTTCCATATTCTTGGGAATCGTAGCTGAGCTGTATCAACTGAAAATTTTTAAAGCACCAAAAATAAGGTATTACTGAGAGGAACAACTCCCAGTCCTTCCAAAGGAACCAGTAACCTTCTCAGATCTGCTGAAAAGCCCTACCACAAAAATCACAAGCTGCTTCTGTTCTTCCTGTAAACCCTCCTTTACCATCACTCCCCATGTGGAAGCACAGGCACTGACTGAGGAAAATCAGTGCAATCCCATGAGAGCTTCCTTTAGAGGATGCACCTCAACATCTGGACTATTTTTAGCTCAGAGTAACCTGAAGTCGAAATGCACAGTAGTATTCAGGCTGACGCAGAGTGAAAGTTTCACCTTAATGTGACATTCTAACTCCTTCCCTACAGGGCTAAAGGAAATACCCCCTTAAAATGCAATTCATCTGATTTATCAGAGGATGAGGAGAGTACAAAGGACAGGTATGAGCAGCAGTGGCCTTCCTTACCCTGTGTGGTATCATAGGGGTTCTCAGAGAGCCTCCCAGGAAATGCACGTCTGTTCTGAATATGAAACTGTCAGTCTTGTTTCACATCATAGTTGCTTATTTTATAAGACACATTTAAAAGCTGGTAACATCTCAATTGCCTTGAATCATGCTCTTGGAAAAATCAGTACAGGACACAGCTCTCCCCACCCACTGGAGAGCTGGAAAGTCCTACCTTGAACCCGATATCAGGTAGCGCAGTTTGGTCCCAGTGTGGAGGATAGACAGGATGTGATAGAGTCGTATTTTGGCTACAGAACAGAAAAACGAGCCAGTCAGCTGGTGATACTCCTCATCAAATCCTCCTTCTGGAGAATCCAACCACAGGCTCTAAAGCAGCCTTCGGACATCCATTCAGGAGCTATAGTTTGTTTTCTTTTTGAATGAACACACCTTTGGTTCAACCAAAACTTTAATTGAACCCTCAGCTTCACATGCACTGTCTGCTGGTGACTTTCTAAAACAAAGACAGCTCTAATTCAAATAAATCAGTAGGATAAATAACATTTATAGCAGATGTGTTCAAATTCTGTTAAGCTGAACTTCCTTTAGAAAAAGCCATAAGATAGGGTATCTCAAGTGCCTCTAGTTCACTTCATTTCAGTGGATTTGCCTGTTCTGTGTTTTAATGTATCCTCAGCTTTCCAAGGGATGACATCCATATGCACCACAGCTCTTGGGATTGGCAGTCCCTCTCTCCTAATCACTGCACAGTTTATTTATTAGTGTTGGGGCATAAATCAAGGAATAAAAATTCCTGGCATGGTTGTGTCAGCCCTATGTGGCCTTGCCTCTCACAGAGAGAGCAAATCTTCTCTAGTGGTCTCTCACAGCTGCCAGAGACTGCCACCAAATGTCCCTCCAGAGAGCTTCACAGACGCATTGCATAATTTACAAATACTGTCACCGCAAAATGTACTGGTAAGCCAGTCAGCAAAAGGTATCTAGAAACGAATTTAAGAAATACAAAATTGCATTCTAGGCAGGTAGGAGGAACTTCTTAGTAGAAAGGTGCTGTCCTCTAGAGACACTGTTAACCAATGAATGTGTATTACCTTCCATCTTGTCCACCTTCAGACTGTTTAGGCAGTCGAATAACTCTTCTTTGAGTTTGAAAGAGCACATTTGTTTGGACCATGTCTTGAAAGAAAAACACAGTAACTCAATAATGAAATAATTCATTGTCTAGGGACAGGCTCTTACATGTTAAGTAAAAATAAAAGAGGAGATAGCCCAGAATATTGCATTGTGGTACTCCCTCTATCTCACCCACCCAGGCCAAACTTCATAACCATTCCCACTTGCACTGCTCCTACTTGGATATCAGCAAGCTCAACCACCTGCTAGCACAGGCTGTGAAACTTGAAGGCAACCAAGCACCAACTGCACCTGCACTTGTATTCACATCCAGGCTGCTGGCCAGAGAAAACCACATCTGATGGCAGGCCTATAGCAGGAAAGAGTTTTCAGTGCAATGGGGGCTACAAACCTGGCTTTCCAGGCAGCACAGGGCTGCACCATGGTGCTAAAAGGAAAGCCTGCTCTCCCTTCTTGGTCCTGTAACAATATCACAGAGCACATGCTGTGTGACATAGCTAATTAACCATTGTTTCCTCCTTTAAACAGCACTCTTTATTCATACCAGGAAACACTTAAAGCTTGGAAAGCTAACAGGAGTTTTAAGATGGGTAAATAAATTAGAAACAGAAAAGCATTTTTAATTTTCCTATTTCTCTCTCTGTGCAATCAGCCCTAAATTTTTGTTTGCTGCATTCTGTGCTTTCTCTCCTCCTAAGTAGCTCGCAAGATGTTCACCATGGGCTCACTTCTTCACCTTTTGACTTTTCAGTGCCTTTCTTTCTTTTCTCTCATTTCTCCTTTTTAGTTGTATAAACGCAAATGCGTAAGGTGCCATGAAGCATGTACTCTCAACTCTTCTTCTGAGTGTACAATATTGTCAGGGATGGTTTTTTGACTACAGATGCCCACGTGTAGAAGCTCAAGTGGGGCATCTCAAAACTGCAGAGAAATTTACCTGCTGCTCAAGTTCTACTTGGAGAAAATTTGCAGGAGGAAAAAGAGCTGTTCAAAGAGGTGCAAACATAGTGTGAAAACCTTCAAGCCAGCTGCACTGTGTAATGAACTTAAAACAAGGAGATACTTCACCTGCAAAGTCTAACTTATACTGCTGAGAACCAGCCCTGAAAAAAATAACACCATTCTTGTCAGCTAGATATTCATTCTCCAGAAATGCAGATGTTACAGTGGCAGAGACATGATCTGGGTGCTGCAGAAAGAACAAGGAAATGACACCTGTTAGAAACCACCCTTTGTTTAGGTGTTACTGTGGGGAAATACCAATGTTCCCCCAGGTCCCTATCACAGGAGGATGTTCTGAAGTACGTCTCTAAGGCTTCAAGCATTTTGTTCTGCAGCGACGGAGGGGTACCCCACAGAGCACAGCTGCTTCTAACAACAGCAACAAAGCAGCCTTCAGCCTGTGTGGTCAGCTCCAGCCAAAAGATGTCTGTCAGCTCTGAAAAATGCACCCGCTTTCAAAGCCAGTCCCTTGAAAGCTTTCACAGAGCTCCAGTCCTGCTTTGGGTGGTAATTAATAAGACAATTCCACCCAGGCACTGGAGCAGCACTGCAAGGGCACCCAGCAGTGCGTGCAGAACACACCAGCTGCAGAACAACATGCACTAAGTAACTCTCCAAAGATGGTTTAACAAAAGCTTTTGGCATGAACAGCAGATGAATCTCACCTCTTTCCCATACTCAATCCACTGATTGGAATCATCGAGCCAATACCAGACATACTCCATTTCAGGAGCACACGGATTAGTCAGGAGACAACACAAGTGCAGAAGAGCTGATGGGCACCTGGCTGCTTGCTCTGCCCTGCATCAGAAAAGAAATCCAGATCAAAGTAGGGGTCTTTTCCAAAGCTGTCAAACTATGCAATATCCCTGGTCTGTTCAGAAATCTATTAACTTCTCAAAAAAGGAGACCACCTCCAGCTGGGAAGTGGAGGTTTGCCCCAGAACTGAGGACCTGGTGTTTGGACATTTATGGGTCACGGTAAGCACCACAGAAACGACCCTGACCTCTCTGGCTTGGACCTGTGCCACTGATTTTCCCTAAAACGTATCTTCCTAAAAATCACATTGTAAGAAAATACACTTGACATAGAGATTTCCCTGCAGCCCATAGAGAAGGCCATGGTGAGACAGCTGTTCCCCTGCAGCCTGTGGAGGACCATGGAGCAGAGATCCACACTGCAGCCCATGGAGAACACCATGCTGCAGCACGTGGACAGGCCTTGAGGGAAGCTGCAGCCCATGGAGAGGAACCCATGCTAGAGCATGTTTATCCTGAAGGACTGCCGCCCATGGGAAATGAACCATGCTGAAGCATGAGAAGTTTCTGAGAATGATGGAAGAGTAGATGGCAAATCTTACAGACTGAGGACAACATCTATTTCCCTTCCCCTCTGCGTTGCTTTGGTAGGGGGAGATAGAAAAGTCAGGAATGAAGGAGTGAAGTTGAACCTGGGAATATGTGGAGGGGGCAATAGGTGATCTAATTTTTTTTCCTCATCATTTAAATCTATTTTAACTGGCAATAAATTAACTTCCCCTAAATCAAGTCTGTCTTGTCCAGTGATCACCTTGTCTTTACCTCAGCTCATGAACTTTCCCATCTTATTTTTCTCCTTGCTGTCCTGTTGAGAATGGGGAGTGAGAGAGCAGCTGTCACTTGGAGGAGGGGATATCATTACTTACCAGCAAAGTCTCTGCTTTGCACTCTATCCTAGACACAGCACCTATAAAGAGAAGATGGAACAGCTAGCCACCAATAATTCCAATTCATGGGATTTTACTTTGCTTCCTGCTGTGCTTCACCCTCCATTTATTCTCCCAGTTTTGGACCCAGACAACACTTTTTTATGTATCTCATCACTTTACTGCCCCTACAACGTTGCCTATCATGGATCACACATCCATAGCCAAAAGCTGCCCACCTGCCAGCCATCAAGATTGCAAGGGTCTGTGACAGAGCTACTCTGAGCTGCCTGAAGAATCTGAGCACAATATTGAAACAGAAACTGGAAATGATCATGTATCCAGCTCTGACGCCCTTTGTTCTTTGGCAGGGATCAGGAGTATTCAGAGCAGGCCAATGGGAGGAAATCGTTACAGGAGCAGCTCTCTCATAGAGCTGTTTACAGTGCAAAGGTCCATGAAACAAAGGCTTGGCAGCCCTGGACTGCCCGAACAAAGAGCAAGGAAGAACCTGGATCTCCTTCGCAGACAGAGCTTGTTCCAGTGCTGCCTTCAGACCACAGTGGCACTGTGTACACAGTAACACTGGCCAGGCCTTTTCCTAGAAAAATGCTCCAAATTCTCCTTCTCCCCCATTGCAGGACATTCAAGAGATCCAGTACTACCAGGAGATTTTTTTTTTTTTTGACATGGCTGTCCCTTTTTTCCCCTCTGCACAGCACCATGCTGCTGCTGCTGGCATGGCTGAAGAATTTGAAATTTGTGGATTTGAAGGATGGGATTTGAGGGGGGAGGTGGGGAGAGGAAAAATGGAAAGAAAAGCAGGGAAGTGGGGTGGGATGGTGGTTTCCAGGCAGCTTTTCTCCACTGCTGTCCCCTTCTCTCTTCCCTCTATCCCCACTCCAGAGATGGATGCCAACCCCTGCCAGCTCCCCTGCCAAGATGGGGCTCCCAGTCTGCCCTAATCACATGAGCTTTCAAAAATGTCCGCTTGTGTCTCACTTTCTTTTTCACTTTCCAGCATTTCTGCTCCGTGCTGGGATTTTCCACTCACCAACTAACCCCCAACTAGAAATAAACAGAGGTGAAACACTTAAAAAGCAGACAGAAATATTTCACTGGCAAGACAGCTAGTGCCCTTCACGTTTAGCTGAAGATTTCGCTATGTGGTCTTGTGCAATCGTAAAGTTGCTTTTTATATCTTAACAGGAGTAACTTTATACAGAAGAAATTTTATACTTAAAAAGCAACCTCATGCTACCTTTTCCCTTACTCAAGAAGAAAAGACGAATGAATGAAGATACAACTTACAGTATGACAAAGTGCAAGCAGGTATCCCTCCAGCAGACCTTAAAGCCAAGCCCACAAGCTATAAAATCCTGAACTTCCTGTGTGTCCGACCCTCCCCGCTCAGCTGCAGCCTGGGAAGGCTGTCAGAGCCCGGCATACGCCATTGCCCTGGCACAGCTCTGTCCTCGGGCTGCCCTGTCACCACCCTCGGGAGCTGAGGGCATCAGCCCTGTGCCGGCCAGGCTGGATGAGCCTGCGCAACCCTTGCTCCGCATGGCAAAGGTGCCCCGGGTGCAGTAACGCCTTCGAAAGCAAAACACAGCTGGCCTGTGAGAGCTCCCCGTGAACTCCCCACAGCACATGTGTACCTCACAGCCTCCCTCGCAGCCTCCTGCCGTGGGACCACGGCTGCCTCTCTCTCCCGGTAGCTTAGGAAGCGGGGCTGAGTAACATTTCCTCCCGGTTAATGCCACAGACGCATGCGCACCTGCCAAGCACGAGCAGGCCGGCCCAGGGCTTCGGCGGTGATCTGCAAAACCAACATCACTACGAACCAGAGTTTATCCCTACTTCTGGGTTCCCGTCACCGCACACCAGCACTTAACCTAAAGCCAGTTCCTCCCTGTCGGTGATTGAACACGGACTTGGCCGGGTGCATGCAAAGCCAACTTTTATTGTACAAGGCACATCTTTATATGCTGTTACAAACTAACAGTTCAGCAGCTACAAAACTTCAGTTTCTAAGGTTACATGTTTTACATCTCCGACGACTACAGATTACAGTCTCCTCTCCCAATTTCCCTTTAACTATCCTACTCTTTGTTTCTCCTCCTGCTCTCTGTCTTGCCTCTGCCAAACACGGCCTGCCCGTCTCTCCCAAGACCCCACGCCAGACAGAGCCATTCTCCATGGTGACATTCTGAACCCCCACACTCCCAGCCTGCCGGTGGCTGGGGTATTCCGGACCTTCTCCTTCCTGCAAGGAGCAGCTTCTGCTGGACATCATTCTTGGAAAGCCAGCAGCTGGCGTTGGCTTGCAAAGTGACCCGCAAATCTCAGTGCAGAAAGTGGGTGCCACTCTCCCCAGGGTTAGTGATGGCACTGGTGGGGGGTTTGCAGCAAGCAGAGCCACACTGAGTAACACAAACGTGTGTGCCGAGCACGGAGCCCCACGAGACAGGCTCACTCAGCCCTCCGAGCTCTGCACAGTCCCAGGTGTTTATGTTCCTGTACCTTGAAGTCTGGTGCTCCTCTCTGCTCTTCCCCACAGAAATCAGACAAGGCTTAGGAGCTTTCCAGCATGACCTCCAGCCTTTTAGAAGCTGACAGCGTTCCCCAGCAGAGCTCTGAGGCATAAAGCTTAACAACAAGTCAAGTAGTCTTGACTATGCAAACTTGTTCAGATGCAAGCATTTCTTTGACCTTTTTTTTTTTTTCCCCACAGTTTGCATTCTTGAATTGCCCAGAACATTTTTCTTTCCTGGTGATCCAGTCACACCAGATTAGTAGTGGCTGAAACACAAATTTCTGAGTCTCCGGAAAGGGTGCGCTCTGAGTGCATCCTATAGACGTAGCATTAAAACGAACAAACCAACCAACCCAACAACCAAAAAAACCACAAAACCCCTACTGCACGCACACACACACAAAAAACCAAAACAAAATCCACAGATGTGTTTATGAAGTTGAACTCTCTCGCTTCTGGCTGTTCTTGAAGCTCTTAGGCCTACTGAGGCCTACTGAGGCCTAGGAGCTTCAGTAAGCATGAGATAGCAGCTTTAGGAAGAGCATTCTGGCTTGGTAGAAAATGTTTACATATCTTTGCTGGGAGAAGCACACCATCCTCTCTAAAAACAAACAACTCTCCACAAACTGGAAACTTGAGCTCACCGTAAACTGATACTTTCCAAACATAGTATTTTTTATTATTATCCCTTTTAATTGCAATGTCATTTGTGGAGCTGTTGAACCTCTGATTTCTCAACCATGGTACTATATCTGTCTGCATTTCCAGTATCTGACAGGTCTTGGAGCAGTCATCCTATGTATAGCCCTGCAAGATCATATTCCTGCCCAGTCAGCAGAGACACCCAAGTGTGGTTTCCCTGCATACATCAAATGATTTATCCTTTATAAAGAAACCATGGTCCAGCAGGTAGTGTTACAAAGTCTCCTCCCAGGAATTTCAATTCTCGTTCATGTTTTCTCTTCAGAGGAAATGGACAAAGAAGGGACATTTCACCCTTTCTCTGTGCCTCTGTGAAACACAGCAGCTCTGTTGCAATTTCAGACTGCTCCAAGGTTAGATGTGGGAGTAATGATGCCACAACAAGTGCACACTGTGTTCACAGGGGTATTGCAGCCTCGGACCAGGCTGGCAGTACCTCGTGCTTCTACCTTAAGATGTGTAAAATCCCCCAAACCAGTACCTAAGTGGGTGGTCTCAGGAAATGTTGGGGTGATTGGGCTCACCTGGTTCTGCAAAGTCTTCTGCAGATTGGTCCCCCAGCCACCCACACTGGATCCCAGCCATGGGGTGCTGTGGGTATCGCCATCCCTGGGGACAATGGCCACGGTGGGAAGGTGTTCCAGGGGGTTCAGCTTCAGCAAAGCCTGGCACAAGGAGGGACTGGCTCTTGTCTGGGAACCTGGAAGCATTTCCAGATCTCTCTTGAATCCATTCTATCATTTAAAGCCAGTACCTTCTCCTGTAAATTGTGATGGTTTCCATAGTGAGGATTTTCCCAGCGAGACTGTATTTCCTGTTGGACAGTGTCCAGCAGCTTGTAAATTAAATTGTGAGAGGCTAGTGGGGAAGCAAGCCCTGCAACCACACTGTTGCTCTCCCAGCTTAATTCAGCACAGGAACAGGAAGCAGTCATTACAAGAATAATAATTCTCAATTGCTTTGAAAAAACCCCAACTTTAGTTCCGAAATTTTACATGTTTCAGTAGATTACGTTTGGTTTGTAAATGGTATTTTGTTTTTATTTTAGGTACATAAATGTTTGATACAAAGGATTAAAAAATGCTCCATGTTCTGCTGTTCCTCTTTCCAGCAGGAGTCTCAGCATGCTACTTCCCATCTTTTAGGAACCGATTAACAATTACATGATTGTAAACGGCTAATTACTGTTTTATCTGGACATAACATTGTCTCATTAATAATGTAAACTAAAGTAATCCAATAATGGAAACCTTTCTCATGCCATTATCTCAAATTAAGATTTATGGATTGAATCAGCAAGTCATGTGCAATCAGCAAGTTAAAGCTTGGATGTGAAGTCACTCACTTCTTCTTACAGCACTAAAAGATGTGCTTATTCAGGAACCTGCCCAAGTCTCATCAGTGGTCCTGTCTAATTAAAGGAGGAATTGTATTTCACTGGAGCTGGGCCAAATTTTGAGTTTTCAACTTCACTGGTGAGGAATAGATCTGGGAAGTCAGGGGTGGGACCAGGATCTATTCTGTCATATTCTAGTTGATATTTAGCTGATTTTTTTTAATGCATTTGTACATTTTAAAATGTCATTCCATAAAAGTAAAATTCAAAGTTGAAAGATTATTTGCAAGCTAAAAAAACTCATCCTGCTTATACAAAAATCAAAGCAAAAACATTATGATCTTACTTTGCTAATACTTGAATTTCAAATATCTTCTCATTAGCTGAACCTTCACTTTCTGGTGAACAAAATTTTATCCCCCTGCCTTCCCCTTTCCAATCAATCTACCTTATCTCTAACTTGCTGTCCCCAACCTTTCCCCTTGTCCACAACGAGGCTACTACAGTGGTTCTGTTTGAAACTTGCATTTGGCTTCCATGTATTGGATTCTAAGTTCTGCAACATGCCTCCTTCCTCTATTTGCCAAGTTAGGAAAACAAAATATTGTCTCTGTACTCACACACACACACACACACACACTCAGTTTTACTCAAGACTGGGCTAGGCTGCAAAATTAGGATCTTGGTTTCAAAGACACTGCAGGCAAAGCAAGCTCATTTCAGAGAACTAATTTGCTCTTCTGAAAAAAGGGCAGGAAGAGATCCCAATTGGCAAGCTTAGGAACACTTGCAGCATGGTTTTGGCTCAGTCATCCTCATTTGCACTGACTAAAAAGAATAAAAGCATGGCCTGCTTTTGGTAGGATCAAAGGTGTCAAAAATGGAGTAATATATTTTTATCGTCTTCTGTGAGTTTCTGATGGTTTTCTCAGTAAGTCTTGATTTCTTGTTGGACAACTTCCAGCAGTAACTGTAGTTTGTGTGTAAGATAATCTGAAAGGGTGGAAAAAAAGGAAGGAAGCTTAGTCCAGAGGAAATCCTGAGATATGGCTGAAAATCAGAACATCAGCACTGATGGCTGGAGCACTTTATGTTGGCAGATCACTGTATCTGTTTCCTTTCTTGCTGTATGTTTTCTTCTATTCAGTGGTTACTAATGCACCTCCATCCAACACCAGATCAAAGGAAAACAAGACTTGTAACAGAAATAACAAATTAAATTCAAACCTGGGCTCTCATTTCTGAAAAAGCATTGTACCACCATGCCTACATCCAAAGGAAATCTGTACTAGGCACTGCATGGAGTGGAGATGTACTTCATTTCCATGGCCACATTTGTGCCCAAACCATCCTGGCCTCTTCGCCAAGAGGACAGGCCTCTGGCAGCACTCTTCTCCTACCAGTCCTCTCCCCAGCCTTTCAGCTAGTAAGTTTGTGCGTGAGGTTACAGTGTCTGCCTGTCTCTCCATCCTAACTTTTCGTCTTGTCGCTCCGTGTCAGACAAATTTGACCCAGACCTAGCGATCCCAAAGACATGATGAAGTTCAGTAGGATCCAGGGATGCGGTGCAAAAGCAACCGTCTCTGTTCCCCCTGTTGGTAGACCTCAGCTTTGTCTTTGTTAAAACAAATTTGGCCATGGAGGCTGTGCATTGGGAAAGACATTGGAGGAGTGCCAGGGGTCATGATTAAGGTTTCATGAGGTCTGTTGGTCGAGGAGCCATTTGCATTAGAGATGAGCCCTGGGAGCAAACCAGCATCCCCACCCCTGAGCCTCTTTAGGTCCACAATACTGGAAGTCAAGTGCATACTTACAAAACAGGTTGCGACAGCGGTCTGACATCTGCCTGTGAATTATGAGGTAGTAGACTGGAAAACCACTCAAAACCATGGTGCATCCAATGCTAATGCTCACAGGGTCTGAGTAGAAAGACATTGCCACTGTGAAGAGGCAGATGATGGTAAAAGAGACAGGAACAAACAGGGGAACCTGGGGAAAAGAGCACAGAAGACTATCAGGGAAAACTGGTGGCTGTAGCCAATCAGTCTCTGTATGTGCCAACACACACTGTATTCATTTCTCCACCTAAAGAAGATGAGAAGAATCATATCCTGTCCTGCAGAGTGTCTCTGTACAATCAGACTGCAAACAACTGCATCAGCTTCAAAGCCCAGTGTGCCCTGTGAGGTGCATGCCTCCTATATTCATGTGCACCAAAATTTAAACTTCGTTTGCAACTGGAAGCCAAGCAGGAGGAGAAGCCACCCTACACCCCACTGCTCTGTGAATGTCCTGCTCCTGTGCATGCACACACACACACAGCCCTACTTGCCACCTAAAAACTGCTGAGGGAAAATCTGAAGCCAAGAAAGTAGTGACACTTTGAATCAAACTGTTCTTTGCTTATAAAACTCACTACTTGTTTTGCCCTTCCTCCAGCTCACCTGAGATTTATAGTGACTAAACCAAGACAAACCAGACTCTATCTCTGTAGTACCTGCACCAAGAACATGAGATTCAGCGACACCATGGTGAAAATCAAAGCAGCACTCAGCACTTCAGGCATACCCTATTGGGTGAGCCAATTCATCTGGGTTATTTGGAGAGCAAATAGGAATACTGCAGTAAATAATAAAACTGTGAAACAATCCCTCTGTCTCTGGATCCAAACTCAGCCAAGTAACTTCTCGCCATGGCTGGTGGAATGAAGGAGCTGCTCTCATCTAGGGTGACAATCTTTACCAGTAATAAAGATTGTATTTTGGATGCTCAACATGCCGAGTTGGAAGAGATCAGTTGCTCTAGGTGTGGCAGGCATCCAGCCATCAAACTTAGGTACTCTTGTTGTCTTTCCACCCGGAGCATCCCCTGCCAGCCATTCCTACATGCACACAGTCACACTGCACATCTGCTTGAGAGGTGTGCGAGCAGACTGCTCCCTCCTCCTTCCCGTGTTTTCTCACCGTTTTTAACCCAAAATGCCGTAGAGAGTTTAAGTACCAGCAGAGTCACACGCATGTCGCGCTCCGTTCTCCACCGGGCAGCGGCAGGGGACGGCCCGTGTGCGGCCGCTAGAGCGCAGCACGTGCCCGCGCCACCTGCCCGCAGCCCTTCCTCTTGCACAGAACTGATAAAAACTGGGGAAAAGGCGGAGGGAAATCAGCCCAACTGACCAAAAGGCCAGTATTTCCCTCCCTCGCTCAATCAGCATTTAGGACCCGCTAGAAGTCTGAATCTCTGTTAAAAAAACAAAACAACCGGGCAAAATCTCAGCATCTGAAAGCAGCAGCAGTGCCACCCACTAATAAACCTCCCCTGAGAAGCTTGGTTTGAAAGATAAAGCAAAAATGTATTCAGTTTGGTCCTGGAGGAGTACACGAATACAGCCAACCAACAAACTGGGAAACCTCAAGGCCTCTGCTAAATGCAAAGACTGAGAAGAAAAATTACCCCAAACTTTGCAGGAGGACACGCACAGCTCATGGAGGAGCCCTGCGGGCTGCAGGAAGTGTTTCTGACCCCTGAGCTCCTCACTGCCTGGTGCCAGCAGCTCTGGAGGTCCTCTCTCTTCCCCGGGAGCTTCTGGCTGGAGGCACCATGCAGGGGCGACGAGAGTCAGGAAAAAACTGCGCCCGCCTCAAGCACTGCCCCAGCCTGATACCTTCTGCACATTATCCAGCAGTGGGAAATGTGCCTGAGTGCAGGAAAGCTGCTCCAGCAACCAGCTCCAGCATCCCCTGCTGACATGAGGAAGATCCCAGCACCCAGCAGCATGAGAAAGGCCACAAAAGGGGCCCACTGCTTTACAATAGACAGTATTTCTATACCAGCAGATGATTCCTCCCAAGTCAGATTTTCTCCCTGGACCCCTCTGCCCATGCTCCTTTTTCCCCAAGCCTGATACACTCCTGCTTCTCACAGCTAGAGCTGAGACTTACCTACCACTGAAATAACATCCAGGTAAGAGTCCCTCCTTGTAGCCCACAAGAGATGAGTGAGAGCACTGCTTTCTGTACATCTGCCAGCTCCAAGCCTGAAACTTTGTCCCCTGTAGCAAGCAGTCTGGTGACTCCATGTAGAACTGGCTTTATAGGTTTTACCACATCTGACTGTTTGGGCACATCAACCAATTTCAGGAGCTCCCCATATGCATTACTAAGCATCAGGGATTGAGACCCCTTGGAGCCTAAAGGGCTACCATGGCCATGTAATGCTGTAAATTAGCAAATCAAAGAGAGGAATGACAGGCCTGCACATTCTTGGCTGCCAGGTGTGTGCTGTGCATTTACCTTGAAGGGGCTGTGCAGCTCTGGGTGACGGTGGCGATGGACGATGAGCCCGAGGGTGGCTAATCCTATGAAGAGCCATCGGGAAAAGCTGAAGAAGTTCAGTAGATGGTAGATGTCTCCAATGCACACCATGGCAGTGACCAAAGGGAACTGAGCATTGTGAACATGAAATACAGTCATTAAAGCCTTGCTATGGTACTCTGATTAGGAAGGGTAATACGGATCACCTCCTCCAACTCCCCTGCAACTACTTCACAGCCCCAACATTTTGGAGGTCAGAGAACTTTACAAAAGAATGTCACAGACTGAAGGCAAAAGACCTAAAGGCGCTATTCTGTAGTGCTACAGAAAGGAGAGATCATTTCAAGATCAGTACCATCTTTGATGCTTCATGTTCAAGACAGGGCAATTAAAACATGCATGATCCAAAAGCCTGCACTGCTTGTACACAGGCTATCTATAACGACATCTGCTAAGTTTTTAGTAGGTCAGCCAAGCTGCAACAGGCACTGCAGCACAGTTAGGATGGAGCTGGACCACTGCCATAAAAAACCCCCCTGAACAAACCAAAGTATCAGACCAGATTATCTCTACAAATGCTCATTCCTTGCATTTCCACCACACCTGGGAATTTTCAATTTCCAAATAGCAAAAGCCAGGCAGAGGTGTTTTCATAAGGCAATATCAAGCAACACCTGTGGCAGATGGTAGGGACAATACTTTTAAAAAAGCTGTCTAAGGTTATAAGGCAGGGACTTCAAGGCTGTACAGTTGGGTACCACTGCTGGCTCAAGGGGACTTAGTACTTTCCAGCCATTTTCTGTATCCTGCCTTCTTTATTTTCCAGGGGTAATTTAATGTCTCAACACCCTTTAAAACTCCTCAGTTTAACCAGTCTTTGCAAGAGAGACAAGACTGCAAACGAACAGAACGTCACACAGCCAGATCTCCTTACCATTAACATGACAGCAGGAAGGGGTGTATGCCGTCGAATGTGGATCATGGAGAAGAGGGGAGGCCACTGTCCTTCCCTGGAAGCCACAAACAGAGTCCTAGGAAAAGACAGGCAGCCCTGTGCATTAACATCCTACATCCAGACTAGAAATGAGATCAGTCACTGGACTGACTTGAGGTATCAGGGCACCCTCTCCGTTTCCCAGCACAAGTCCACAGTTCTGCCTTTAGCTGCACCTTCATAGAATCATCAAATGTCTTGGGTTGGAACCCATCCCCCCTGCCATGGGCAGGGACAGCTTCCATTTTGGGGGCATTTGGAAGAAAACCCCAAGGCTGGGTTCCCATAGCTCTCCCAGGACCAGTTCAATGCAGTGCAGAGCCCACCATCAGAACCACTGGCAGTGTCTCCTTGGGTGCCTTGTTAGCAGAGACCTTTGGGCACGTCCAAAGTGACCATGAATGATCTCAGGCTGGAAACAGGAGTAAGAAGGTCTCTTGCCATCAGAAAAGTAATTAATCTTTCCAGTGAAAGATTAATTACTTTTCCAGTGAAAAGGAAATGGAGGGATTACAAACTTCAGTCCTTAATAAGAGAAGCTGGTGAGTTTATGGAAGGGGATTGTGAGTTTTGAAGCCTATATTCTTGTGTGTACATATATAGAAAATACAAAGTGCAATCTCCTCAAATGGCAGATGATTTCCAATCCTCTGGTCAGCTGCTGGAAAATACAGTTTGTCATACTGCCAAGAGGCTAGCTACACACAAGAACAGCTACAAAATGAGAGCAGAGTTCCTTGCTTCCATCCTTCTTTGACTCATGAAAGAGCAATTAAGGAGAAGACAATCACATCCAATTTTATAAATTTAATATCCACAAACAAACCATGCCAGAGCATCAGCTGGGCTGGAGCAGGGCCCAAAGCAGCTGGGACACAAGTGTACAACCAGTTTTATTGCTGTCTCTGTGGCTTTGCAGGGGTGTGGCTGGCAGGCAGCCAGGGAGGCCCCATCAGTGTTTATATGGGCTTTCTGCAGTGATTATGTTAATGATGCCAGGATGGGGAAGAGAAGGTTGATAAGGGATGCAAAGAACCTCTGTGCTGTGCAGAGACTTCTCATCCTCAAAGAAAACCACTATCTAGAGCAGCTAATGGGAAGGATCATCCACACCTGTATTTAATACAGGACTTCAGGGTAGTGGATCAGATAATTCATTAGCTTTCATGCTATGAAACATTCCTTTCAGATCAACTGATTTTTCCCTTTGCAATCAAAGCTGTGAAGCAGAACCCACCACAGAGTTTGCTCAGCTCCACAGGACCAGCACAACATCCTTCTTCATAAGGTCTGCCCTCCTCTCCAATTTCAAGGCTCCCATAAGGACAGGGACTGTGTCAGACATTGAAGCTGGCAAGTTAATTTTTCCATGGAACAAAGCTTTTCTTATTGCTATAACAAGACTTCTTGAACCTTGACTATTACTTTAGGGGTAGCCCACCCCAATGACATTTCACAGACTTCAAAGGAAAGTCCTCAAGGGAGAGTTTGCCTAGAGAGCCTCACAACAGAGGGACCCCATGCCCTGGAGCAGCACAGCTGAGTGAACCCAGTGAAAGAAGACTCGGTCTCACTGAGCAGCTGCCAACATCAACAAAGCCTTTAGTTCACCAAAAACATTGACATTTCAATTTAAACTGGGGATTTAAACTGAAGGGTAGGGGAGAAGATAAAAATCTTTCTTTGTGACCAGACCTAGATACCAAAGTCTGGACCTGGCCAGAAATAGAAAGAGTAGACACTTAGCCAAAAGGGACCATCCTGTAGCTGACAACTTGGGAGTCAAAAGCCTTATTTTTCCCACAAGAGTGGCTAAAATGCCACCATGTGGATGGGTAGTTGCACAGGTTGCTGGTGCTTCCCTCTGATTCAGTAAGCCAAAAGCATAATAGATCCTTAGGGATGTGACCTTGAAAATGTGAAGATTCCTCCATTCATGGTTCCAAAGCAGGACAGTGCGACAAGGACAGGGACCACGGAGATCAGGCTTTTGAAGGCTCGCTGCACAAAGCTCTGGAGGAAGAAAAAACATGACTTGAGGAACATGTGGTGATCTCTAGGTGACATCAGGGTCAAAAAAACCCGAAAACTTCTTCCATTGAAGGAGTGATATATAAGTCATAAATCTCACCTTTTCTACTGTCATCTGCAGGTTATTTTTCATTATCTTTTAAGCACAACTAGAAGAAGTTACTGTTGCCCAGTAATCAAGAAAAATTACAAAGCAATAAAGCATTTTATAGGAAAATCATCTCTGAAAGACTTGCCATGACCACAGCATAAGCTGGCCACACTGAGGAGATAACAATAGCAATGACAACTCACCACAGCCACAGCAGGAGAAGCCAGAACATCTTGTGTTCCCAGGACTGTGTAATACGAGACATTGGTGAGCATGTACCCCACAATTACCGTGATCACAGACACGATGACAGCCAGGGGGATATTTCTACAAGAAAGGAGAAAACACATACACAAAGAACAAGCTGCTATCCCTTGTTATGCACACTATTACTGCAGATTTTATCTGGTAGTACAATTGATTGCAGTCAGGTGAACCCACAAACATATTCCTCCCGTACTGCACTTGGGAAAGCTGTGCTACCCCCGAGGCTGGTAACCCAGGGCAGCTTCCTCCCAGCCTTACCGTTCAGGTTTGACCAACTCTTCACGCACAAAGCTGGTCTGAAACCTGCACGATGGGAAGAGATGGGGTGAGAGTCTGAGTCATGCTGAGGGCGCCTGTCTGCTGCTGTGACGTGCCCTCCCATCGCACCTACCAGCCTGAGTATGCGAACATGCCTGCATAGAAAGCCAGGGGGAGCTTATCCAGAACCAGAGACTGTCGGTCGAAAGCATCCTGGAAGTGTTCGGTGTGGCCTGCAGAGGAGATAAACAATGGACACAGAGTAGGAAAATGTCAGAGACAGGCTTTCTTCCCTGTAGGATAACATCCCTTGTATCACTTGCCCAGACCTGGGAAGAGTGTGATTTCCTTGGAGCCAGGTATTCAAATTCATTTCATTGCTTTAATTTCAGGGCTGTTGCTGATATGTTTACTTTCCTACAGCGACATAAAAAAAACCCAACTATACCTTGTCCAGCTACGGGAGGCATTTCAGGAAGGGCAACAACAGTAGCTAGTTGTTTCCAACAGACCTTGCTATGGGAACAGGAGATCGTGGAGATGAGAGGATTGACATTGTCCTCTCCTTTCCTCAGGCCCAAAATTAATTTGTTGGATTGACCCCCATGTTTTGTCCCCAGCCCCCTCAGCAGCTGGACACGCACTCCCCCTTTGATGTGGTGCAGCCAGTGAGGCGGCTAACTCAGTTCTCACTATGCTCCCTCCTGTTTCCTGCTGCTGGAGCACTGACCCCAGCCCTGTGCCGGCCAGAGCATGGGAACCAGGCTGGAGGAGGGGACAGGAGCAGGGAACTGCCGGTCTGACCCACCACCACTCACCCACAGGTGAGTGCAAAGCAAATAAAATTTTCGAAGTAGAGGTGTCTCAGTTATTTACCAAGTCCCCTAATTTTCCTTCCAGTTCTCTACTTGAAATAATAAACCAAAACATACCAAAAAAAAAATCAGAGTCAGGATTTTCTCTAAATAATAAAAAAAAACACTTGGGGAAGAGACAAATGCTGAATGGCCTCCCATTCAAACACAGTCAAAAGGAGCTGCATTCCCAACATTTTCAAATCCAGGTAACCCAAGGTTCAGTTCCACGTCGATGTTCAATTTTTTATAATAAAGTCTCTTTAAGAGTAAGAGGTGTGAATCTTGCCTAGTTGGGCTTCACCAGGCAAGGTGTGACATGGCATGGAGCATACAAAGTCAGGCCACTTCTATGGAGGTGCTTCTGCAAGAAGTTCAGTGACGAGATTTGGGCACTTGGGTTTGAAACACTGGCCCAGCAAGTCTCTAAAATAAGCCTGAGCCAAAGAGAAGGTAATGGCAGAGGAAAGGACAAAAGTGCAACCAAAAAAAGCAGCATAAGGCAGAGGAATTAGGCAAAATTATTCAAAAGCACAAAACTGATTTTTAAGCACAAAAAAAATTCAAATTGAAAATAGGTTTGAAGAAAACTAACCCAAAATATAGGAGTGGGCCTGTTGGGGTACTTTTTTTATGTTCTGAAATGATGGCTGGTAAGTGATGGTGCATGAAAAGGATTTATTGCCTGCAACGCATTAATGAGCAATTTACAGTCCCCCATGAGTCACATTAAATACAGCCTGTCATACTGGAGTCTCTTGGTGAATTCTCCCTCCAGATGTCACCTGCACTTATCCTCCCCGCCAGGGGACAGGTGCCAGGGCTCCAGATTGTCATTTGAAGGCATTCCTAACAATAATGGCTCAGGATTCCTAGCTGCAGGGCAGTCATTTAGTTCAGAGGCACTGCCAGCCCAAGGGGATCTTTGCATGTTCAAAGGAGCCAGCTCCAGACATCAGAAAGAAACATGAACATGGAGCCCACTGCCTGTGGTGTTTTCTCTGCAGAAGAAGGTAATAGCATGAAGAGGGAGCAGGCTTCATCCCTTGAGTGGGAATGCCTTGGGCTCTTCTATAAACCGAGGCTTGGATTAAAGCCAATACTCTCGTATTGTTCACAGAAGATACTACTGGTAGGGTTTTCCTCTCCCACTCTGCATGTGGGCATGAAATCCTGTACCAAGATCATTGTAAATTCACTAAATTACCACCCATCTCAATCTGGAGGTAAAAAACATTAGCTTTAGCCACAGAAAGGTTAGAGATGCCATTACCAGGGCTCCACTGAGGGCTGGTAACTCATTGCACAGTGTGACTGGCTCAGGGGATGCTGTCACATCCTAAACGTCTATCAGATACGTGCTGCTTTGGAAAGATTTTGAGCCACACTGGAAACAGGCAAGCCTGACTCCAAAGAAAGACCATCTGCAGAGGAAGGCGCCTGTATGACTCCGGGTAGGATCACACATCCTCTGGCACTAAGACCCACTAAATTTTGGAGAAAGCACCACCCAGCCAGGTGCATCAGCGCAGTGCAATGATGCGGCTTGTGCCAGCTACACCGGTCTCAGCTCCCAGCTAATTCACATTGTCATAGGTTAGCAAGCTAAGTCTCAGAAGTGATATTCTTCTTACAGCTTCCTCTACGACCTGACAGAACCTATCAGCTGGCCAGTTTGAATATGGACAATTGTTTGAGCCACTTAAAGTTGTGACCGCCTCTGTGATACACACTTAAGAATAGAAACCCTGAGGCAGAGGCTCTCTCTTGTTTCCAGTGCTGGGACAGGTGGCTGCAGGCCCCGTGCGGGGTCAGCGGGCCCGGCCCAGGCCCTGCTCGGGCCAGGCTGGGCCACGGCCATCCTGGAGCCGATGGGCCCTGTTCCACTCGCAGAATCCCCCCCACAGCAGGGCTGTGGGCAGCCGGAGCAGCTGGGCTCCCCCCCCTCTCCACTTCAATAAGCCACATTCCAGCCACAAGGCCTAGGTGAGATTAACCCTTTTAGTGCTGTGAAGAGCTAAAAACCTGAGAGAAGAGAGAGAGAAGATGCTTAAAGCTGAAATTCTGTTGTAAAGCTATGATATATCCGAGTACCCGTTGTAATTTCAAGAAGATATAGAGGGTGGAGTGTTCAACTCGTGCTTGTTAACAAAAGCACCTGCGCCGAGATAGGCAGATGCTGACGCAGCTGTAATTTAATGAGAAGTTTGGACAGGGAGAGATGAACCAGATGAGGACTTCTGCTCCAAATGGGAAAGGAGAAAACCTCAGTTCCTAGAGATGATCCCAGAGATAGTCCTAAAGATGAAGATGAGGATGACCCTTTGCTCCCAGGGAAGGAGGAGGGCCTCTGTTCTTAGAGATTAAATGCTCCCAGAGATGGATGAAGAGAACTTTTGTTTCTGAACAGCTCAACCTTAAAATTGTACCCCAAAAACCTTCAAGAGTGGACCCTCGAAAGCAGTTGTGGGAAAAGCTGCAAGCTGGGGGAAGGGACTCACATGCGAGCAGAGAGACTCCTCTTCCTAAATGGACTGAACAAGGTTATTGTGGAAGTGGTAAACAGACTGAACATCTTAAGAGTTGTCTTTTTACGTTGTCAGTGGGAGAAGGGAAGAAGGTGGGGAGAGGAGAAGAGTTCTGAAAGTGTGGTATGATTTTTCTTTTCTTCTTTTAAGTCTGTTAATAAACTTCTTTATATTCTTTCAAAGTTGGTGCCTGCTTTGCATTTCTCCTAATTCTTATCTCACAGAAGGTAAACAGTAATGAGTATTTTGGACCAAACGACTACACTAAATCGGTGTTTCCGCCCGGTTACAAACCCAACCCGCTACAACATCCAGCACATGCACAGAGAAAGCTCCTGGCAGCTAAGTGAGCACTGCACTTGTCACTTGGGACCGATAAAAGCCATGACGAGGGGACCAGTGAGCACCTTCCTTCAGCCATGCAGCAACACCTACCCTGGGCCAGCAGCATCATCCCTGGCACGATGATGAGTGCAAGAGCCAGGAGTTTGACAACAGAGAGAGCCGTCTGCAGCCGTGCGCTCCAGGTGACACTCCAGGAATTGAGGGTGAGGACCGTGTCTGGAGAGAAGACCACACTGCTACAGCTGCAGCCTGTGCTCGACACACACAGGAAAAAATACAGCAGCTCTCCCTGCCCTGGGGATGCTGGGGGAAGGCCGCATCTTTATGCCTTAGAGAGGATGCCTGGGGTGAGAGATGTCAGAAAACATTACAGGTGTGGTCCAGCATACAGTGTTCAAAGAGGCTGCTGAGTTATGTTCCTAAAAGGCAGCAGGAACCTGGTTCCTGCTGGGTGATCCACACCTGCCTGGGGGAGGAGTGTGGAACATCTCAGCAGCCCACTTTGCAGATTCCCTGTGCCAGTCCACACCAGTCTGGAGCAGGCAGGACAGCTTCATGGGCTGGATGCATCAGGGGAGGAGTCCAAAACCTTGAGCCTTACACCCACAACCCATGTAGCTTTTGCACAATTACACATGGAGAGTTTCTGCTCCCACACTTGGCAAAATCCCCCTACCTAGGGCTCCAGCTGGTCAAGAGGGAGGCCCATTCCCCTTCCTGGAAAATACAGTGGCCCAACACCATCACCTTGAATCAGAATATTTTGGGTGGCCAAGGAGGTAAGACAGGACTCCTATCTCACGGTTGTGCCAGGAAAGCCCATAAGTGCTCCTAGTCCAGGGCAGAGAGGCCAGGATGGACAATCCCATAAGTGTTAGTACTTACAGTAGCCCAGGAGAGACACGAGCTTCACCGCAGGCACAGGGGCAGCACAGGGGGCAAAAAATGGCTCCAGCATGTAGCGTCCAAATGCCAAGGAAACCACAGCACTGTTGGCAGGCCTGGATGGGGAGTGTGGGGGGAACCAAGCACAAACTGCTCTGAGGATGGCTGAAAAATGGCATGAGTTAAAACTGCACTAAACTTGGGAAGGGGAGCAAGTTTCCCCACCTGGCTTAATCCTCTTACCCATGCAGATGGTGAATTCCCATTGAGTTTTTCTCATAGGTTTTTCTCAGGAAATGGGTTAAAAACCACATGCTGCAAAATGATTAATTTCCAACTTGAAAGGAAAAGTTGAGATTAATCATACTGAGCAAAGCAGCGTGGTTCATATGTCCTGCTTCATCTCAGCTTACATGAAGGATACAGGTTATTGAGAGGTGAGGACTTCCTTTTTAATGTTAAAAAAAGAAGTAGCTCACAATTTTATAAATTATTTAACTTGGGACTAAGTCAGAAAGTTGTCTCCACTTTCCGAATCTGGAAAAATCAAAGAAGTTTCACACTGAAAACAGAAGACCTGAAATAAATCTGGCATCTATTGTCAGTCTCTGAAATACACCACAGCTCTTGGGGGATACCATCTGCCAGGGCAGAAGAGAGCTATTCTTCAAGTACAGAACACATTTAACATTTGTAACTATTTCTACTTTGCATCTTCTTCCTTTTATCACTGAAAAATCTTTTAAAATCATTCAACTTGTTTCTACTCTTTCCTTTATGAACTGCCTGGACTGTTACCTGGCACCATAACTTTAGGTATTTTAAATTATCACTGCATCCAGGAAGAGACAAGCAAACCAAATCTCTTACCTGATAGCAAAAAACTCTGCCCACAGGAATAAGAAGCTTGGCAGAGGCCCTAGTGTCTCCAAAATGTAGATATAATGTCCTCCAGACTTGGTGATTCTTGTTCCAAGCTCTGCATAGCACAAGGCACCTGGAAAAGTTCAGGTAGAAATGTACCAAGCAAATAATCCCATGGATTTTCTCTTTTCTGTGTGATTTTTCAGAGATTGAACAAATCCATTTAAGATAAGGAGCGAATGAGAGGAAGAGAAAGAGATTTAACAGAACTACTTTTCCCTATTTTTGTGTACTGCCGTGTTTTGAAGTAATTGGCTTACCTGTCAGGTGGAAAGAAATTGTCTATTTTGTGGTTAATGTTACAACATTTCCATGGAAGCTCCGCAGAAGGGTGTGTCATAGAAATGCTGCACAGAGCAACAAGAAGTTTCCTTTGAAAAATACCCTGGATTCTTGCTTCTCCTCACAGTTAGACTGGTGAAAGGGTGCTTACAAAGCAGCTACAGCAGCTCAGCCACAAGCCATGGCTGAACTGGTCATCCCAATCATGTTTTTAATCCCAGGCCACATTCTCGTGTTCTTATCTTGCATCTTCACATAAATCCCTTCCCTCCTTTGAATCCAGTTGTGACATGGCCATGCCTCCAAGTCCCATAGCAATCATGCCACATTCAGGTCGTGCAGGATGGTGACAACCTCAATGTTTCCTGCTTCCCTGCTGGAAAATTTGTGCAGAATTCCTGTTCAAAGCATCAAATACAGGCAGACAGCCCATTTCATTTATTCCAGTGGGTCCCTTGAGACATGCATGCCTCAAGCATGCATGTAAGTGTGTTGCTGAACTCATGCAATGGACTTGTATATATGCTTCAGTTGAAAGAAAAAAAAAGCATAAAAGAAAGCAGGCCTTTTAAAATACTGCAAAGAAGTGTCAGAGAAATTATATGGGGAGGTCGTCAAGCTGATAAAAGGGAAGAACAAACCAACAAATCCAGCTACAAAATGCAATAACTTGATAAAGAGGCTCCCAAGGCCCTTCCAGCAGAGTGTATCAAAGGATGCTGCAGAGGGAGAAACCTTTGCAAGTGCAGAGCTTGGCTATGTGATTAGCACACACACTATCATTTACTGCTCTTCTTGGTTAAAAGAAACACCATGCTCCCATTATATTGTAAGCTTTCCTTTAAGCAGAAGTGTATAATTCACCAAACGACCTCACAGAGGTTGCAATGTGAAATATTGGTACACATATACTAAGAGAAAGAACAACTTGTTGCCCTATTAACAACTGAATGTCTCAATTTCTAAACTTGCATGTACATGTCACAGTGTCAGAGTGGTTTTTTTCACATGTAGTATTTCTCCTTGTTGTTTTTTTCTTAAGTAAGTTACAACAGAAGAAGAATGTTAAAGTCACACACTGTAATAAGCATCAGATTTCTCTTCTGGGCTGGAAGAACTTGCAGTTGTCCTAATAGCACCTTTAGAGAGTTTCTGAGGTGGTGATGTTATACAGTTAATGAAAGAAACTAAAAGCCATGTGTTTTATCCACTGTAACTTTTAAGAGCTATATTATTTCAAAAGAAACAGAATGAAACTGCCATCCAAAAGACAACCTTCGTGAGAAAAGACTGGTATTAAATGACAGAAATCAATCCAACAGTAACACACAGAAAGTGGGGCTGATCTGCTCCATCTCCTGCTCCCAGGCAGCATCAGACATACCCACACCATTTCTGACAGACACCCAGACACCCACCCCAGGCGGGTGCATACCCTGCAGCTCCGCAGGCATTCCAGTTCAGTGCTTCGCTATTCTCCCCGACAGAAAGGGGATCCCATATGGCATATTGGGACTGTCCCTTCCTGCCCCCTTCACAGTGTCTGTGAAAAGCACAGCACAGCCCTCAGATTCCCTTTTAGGTGCCTACATCTCCTTTCCACCTTACAGAAGGAATCCCCACATTCTCTCCCAGCTTTCCTGGCGGAGACCATGCTGCCTCCGTTCACAGTCACTGTCACTCCCTGACTTCTTAAACCTTTGTTGCAGTAGGAACCAGGAATTTTGGGTTTATTCATCTCCCAACTTTCTAAACATAAAAATGTGCAGGCTCCCCTCACTTCCCAGGTGCTTAAGCAAAGGCTGCCAAAGCCCACCACTCACCAAACATGGAGAGGAGCCCACAGGAGAACCAGACGACCAGGGAGAAGCCCACGCTGCCAGAGTTTTTCAGTACTCCTTTGGGGGAAATAAAGATGCCACTGCCAACCATGCTGCCAATGAGCAGCGAGAAAGCCCGCAGCAAGGTTATCTTTTTCCTCAGGAAGATGGCCTCTTCTTTCTTGTCTTTCCCCATGGCTTTTGTCTAATCACAGGGGAAGGTCATGCATTCAGGAGCTACAGTCTCCCAAGTTTCCTCAAGGTTCACCTGTAAGACAAGGAGTTAGGGTTTCGAGGATCTTCTTTTCTGGACAAATTTTTTTTTCAGTAACCTGTTAAGAGCTGTTGAATCTGTTCTCCTCAGCTTCAGGAAGCACCAGCCAAACCACAGGTGCATAGAACACCCTTGGTATCATCCCTCTCATCAGTACAGCTCCCGAGAGACACTCTAAGTGTTTTCTGCTGCTTCTTCTTCCAGGCACCACATGTTGCATGCCAGCCACACTTCAGGATGATTTCCAGATTTGACTTTGATCAATATCAGAGTGCCCAGACTGGAACTGGCCAGCTTAGGGTTAATTTAATGCGACCTAATACGGGGGTACATTGATTTCAGCTCACTGGCAAAAAACAGATTTAAAGTTGCCAACCTAACAATCAAGACCTTGAGAACCTCTGAGGTTAGAAAAACATTAAGCTGCATTAGTTGGTGCACAGAGATGATTTAAGCTTTTTGAACTTCCTATCCATCCTTGCTGAATGAACTAGCCCTGATTGTCTCCCTAGAGCTCCATTTTATCAGTGTTTCTTAATACAGCGTCAAGCCTTTTTGCTTTCAAAGTATTGAAGAGTCAGGAATAAATACTGTTTACAATTGTAAGACAGAACTTAGTCATTACTAACAGACATGTCATTTCTTCTATTAATATTAAAAAATTCTTGGTAATAGCAGCAGTGAAGTTTTTCCTAGAAAAGAAGGAACTTCAGACACTTCAGGGATCATGAGTTGATCCAGATTCAGTTCTCGCAAAGTGCAGCAGCCTCTCCCTTCCCCTCCTTGTCTCTCCCATCTCTATCACTCCTAAATTGGCAACTTCACCAAGAAACTCACCTTTTGTTTAGGAAGGTAACACGAATTCAGGTCAGTTACTGCAGCCTAATTTGCTGCAGCAAACAGGTCTCTAGTTTTCCTAATAGCCAGGTAGATGTTTTACACTGGTAATTATCCCTGGCAGAGCAGGCAAGACAAGTCTGGAGTAGGTAATTTGGCTCTTGTCCGGCCTCCTGCCACACATCCCCAACAATGCTCACACACCCAGCTTCAATGCTTTTTTCATTATTCTAACACAGTAAATTGCATTATGGTGAATATTTGCTCCAGCTCCATGGCTGTATATTATTACAAAATTGTGCTTTACGTGAGACCCTATTTTATGGGTTTCTTGAATAATTTAGTAATTGCAGTGGTGTGTCCACAAGGAGACAGTGGTCACCTCTAGAAGCAGACCTAAGCAGCCAGAAATTGCTTTCTTGGTAGAGAGATGGTAGAGTTAGATTCCCTAACTTTGAGGGGACCATTCTTGTTACAACTCACCCACAATACTTCTTTGCATGCCCTGTGCAAACTCAGTGTAACCAAGGTCTTTTCTCCCCCATCCCCAGCTCTTTTCCCACCTGGAAGCCGGCAGGAGGAAGCAGGGTTATCACTTTCTCTGCACACATACGACAAGCACATGCAGAAAGCCCTTTCTCCTGCCAGCAGCACGAGCTGGTTTCTCTGAGATTGTGCCAAGCCTGCACAAGCATCTTCTCAATCAAACCAGCCAAGCCTAGTTATTAAACCTCTAATGAGTCCCGGAGGACTCTTTACGGCTCAGATGGGTCACGTCAGCCTCCTCTGGTCCCACAGAGCTGCTCCTCAGAGTCCCAAAACCTCACAGGGCTGCGGGAGACAGCAGCTATGGAAGAGCAGGGAAAGAACCCTGGGAGCCTCCCAACCCCTCAGCTGCAGTTCCCTCAGACACCAATTAATTACCTTAATGTGAAATACCAATATCGTCTGGTATTTCTCAGCTGAAATGAGACCCACACAGCATTCATTTGCAGGCGTGAAGCACAGAGCCTCACCAAACTGAACCGAGATGCTGTGCACAGCTATGTCTAAAGCACTGTTTGGAGATAATTGAAAGTGCACTTATCTGTTTGGCTGCGTTTTAAACAAAGCAGGTAACATTTACAATCCATCAGACTCCCATTTCTTGCTGGGATCCCGAAGCAGCAGAAGACAGCGTCTCTTTGCAGAGTCTGAAATTACACAGAGAGAGCAGGGGAGGAACAAAAAAAAGGAGAGATCAAATCAAATTTACAGGCCAGGTTAATGATCCAAAGTAAACACCAAACTCCGTACTTCTGTCCCCATGCTTTTTTTTTTTTTCCTAATTTTAATACTACTGCCATGCAAAAGTATGTGGAGATAAAAGAGTCCAGTCCAGTAAATTTTAGAAACATTAAATCTATCAGTACTTGTTCCAGAAGTGGTTGAAGGAGGAGGGGAAAAAGGCGGAAAAGGAAAAAAAACATAAAGAGTAATAGAAAGCTATTGAATAGAACTTCAAAGAGTCACCTAGCAGAGCCTACAGAGCCCAGAGAGACCATTCCTGCCTGCTCTGCTTTCCAGCAGCTACATTCCAGCACCAGGCACATTAAAATTCAGGGATGTTAATCCTTGTGGCAATGCTTAAGAATATTCACAATGTGCTTAGCACAAAGGAAACAGGCAAAGCTGCTTTTTGTTCGCCCCTTTGACTTAAACGATAGGCTGAAATCCTTCTTGTCCCAAAATGCAGTACCTTTACATGAGATAGATCATCAGTCAGCAGGGCTGGAGAAAAACATTACTCAAACCTATTTCACAACTTATCACACATACTGGATCTTTCCTCCCTCATTCTTCATTTACACTGGCTTTATTGTTGATTTGGGGTTTTTTAGCTGTTAATCTTACCTCACAAGCACTGGAGCATGGACAGAGAGGGAGAAGACAGGCACAGAGAGAGAATCATGTCTGTTATTCGTAGTGTTGTCTAGAAGCCCCAGCCAAGAGCAGGACCCACTGTGCTCAGCACAGAGGCAGAGTGGATGTTACTCTGATGAAAAGTTAGTGAGATAAACAAGCAAGCTGGAAAAGGAGAGGAGGGAGACAGCATCATTCTCAGCTGGGGAGCTGAGACCTAGAACAACGAGTGACTTTCCTCCTCCTACCACGCAGGAAGTGGGTGGCATCCCTGGGAAAACAGACTGTACCTCCAGAGTCCCACTTCAATGACCTACCCCCCCAAAAAACACCCCAGCTACTAGGGAATATTCCTAAATATTTACAGCTGTGTTTTCTTTGTGTCCTCAATCAATATCATACAGCCAAGAACAGGTTAACCCCTTCGTTTTCGTACTGCAAGAATGCAGGCATCAAGCTATTCCTTGCAGTCTCACTATTTTTTCTTTTTTGATGCCAAAAATGCCATTCCAATTCAATGTCTACCACAAGGCACAGAATCTAACTAAATAAAATCAGCAGTGAATGGGAGCTTTTTTATTCATGCATGAAAGTAACATAAATAAGCTTTAATGAGGCTGATGGTGGTCTGTTCTGGGAACTGAATCAGAATATCTATTTAGGAGACCTGAGAGATGTTTGTTTATAGACCAAAATGAACACGAGAAACAGGCTGAAAGGACAAGACGTGAAGCTCAACTTCTTTTCAACTTTCTACAGCTGGTTTGCCACCCTGGATAAGAAACCAAAAGGAACAGTAGTTAATAAATCAGGCTCAGGTTTGCAGCCCCAGATGTAGTAATAAATCCATGCAATTGCCTTAGGTGTAAATGTAAAAATAATTTCCATTGGCTTCTTCTACAGAGTTTCACAAATATCATCTTGTGAACTGTCTATCAAAAGACTACTATTTCCTAACATTTCTGTCTTAATGAAAAATTTTTTTTGCCTTGACAGCAAAATTGCTTTTGGCTCAGGTCACAGCACTTCTATAATCTCATATAGGCATTTCCAGTTACCCTTCAGACAAGGGTAACTTCTTCTAGAAAACAGGCTGATGGTATGGTGAGTCTGGACCTCTTAGTGATAGGAGGATGACCTTTCAACTGAGAACTTAAAAGTATTGACTCCACACTTTGGCTAAAAATTGGACTAAACCAAGAGCAAGGTTTTCAAGCAGCTAAATTCCTGTTGGCTTCAGAGCTCCTTCCTACCAGGATTTATATTCTACATCAAGTTTAAAATTCTTCAGAACAACCAGTCTGCCAAAGCAGACGTTACAAATGGAGATGTTTTATAATAGTAGTGCTGATGGATTTTCACAGGATGCACCGATTGTATAATGTCATCTCATTTTTCTAGGCATCCGATTATAACGCACCATTCAAACTGCCACAAGGAACTTGCACTTCTGTGTATCCAGAACTGATTTCCCATTTATGTCGTTGTGCAGGAGCATTGGTCCTTTCATGAGTATTTCTTCCTCACACGTTGCCAGTGACACACCAAACACAAATCTGGAGAGATGCACACCTGATTAAAAAAGACTCCAGTCTTCTTCTACAGCACCAGCTCTTAAAGACTCTCAGAAGAGTGCATTGGCATCCCTGCGTGAAGAACTAACACGATTCCTCTTTCTTACAAGCAGGAGCAGGGAATACCGAAAGCATTTGCCCCCCAGCCCATCAGGTCCAAAGGAGCAACAACACCCAGAGCACCAGGCACTGGAGCACAGGAACCCTAGGCAAAGAAGAAAACAAAACACTTAACAAGACACTGTCTCACATAGCTGTTCTTCCTGAGGCCAACATCTTGGCTCTACATTATCTCTAGTGGGGCACAGTGCAGGGAAGTGTCCTCAGAGCTTTGTTCTTTTGTAGACAGTCCTCCAAGAAGCAAGCTGTTTTCACTCTCCAGATCAGACCTCCTTCCTGGAACAAGACAATTTGTCCTATTTGAAACTGTTTTCTTAGCTGCATAAGACAGAACAAAAACAAAAATAAATCTAAACATTTCTAGCAGAAGACACCCAACAGAGAAGTCTAATGTTGTAGCAAAGTGCAGCCAAACTCCCCAAATGAGAATTCTTCTCAAGCACTTCAAATTAAAAAAAAAAAAAATTGCTAATAGAGAAACATTGCCCCTTATTCCAATGGTTTGTGGCACTGCAGCAGTGCTGAGGTCTCGGGGTTTGTCTGCCTTTGACCTGGAGCTGGGCAGTGCCAATGTGCAACAGTTCTTGCTCCTGCAGGGAAAATTCCTCCATGAACCAGGCCTTTGTTTTACCTCAGGCCTTGGCTGAGGGCTATAAAAGATACTGCTTCCTAGACACTGCTTGGTGACTTAACAAAAAAGCAAGTTTGAGAGCCTCAGGCTGCTCTCTGGGGAGCTCTTACTCATCCCTGGGGCTGTTGCTCTGCAGGGCTGCTATGGTGGGGTCTTTATCGGGGCCAGTATTCCCATCAGCAATAGGCCAGTGGCACCATCATCCAGAACCCCACGGTGCTTTAGAGCTGCAGACTAATGCCTAAGCCTCTCCATAAATATTCTGCAAGGACAAGACACATCTCCTGAAAGGGGGAAAACGCCAAAATGGCCATGCTCATCACCAGCTTTCCTCACAAAGAGGTAATTCCTCACTAATACTGGCTATTTTATCCTGCTATGGAGACAGCTCTCTCCTGGTGAAACCCTGCTGGAGTCAGAAGAAACCCTCTGCTGCTTTTGCTGTTGTCAGATGGTGGGCCCCATCAACAGGGGTTCCTGATCTACCCAGCTTTAACCATCTGGAATGGAATCCTTTGAGAGCTGACTGAAGTAATAAAATTCCTCTTTCTATATTGCTTCATATATTACATTAGTTTCCCCCTTAATCTCACTGCAGTGCTGATGATTTATCACCTCAGGCCTCCAGTTTCCTGCAGACTCGACCTCAGTGCCTGGATTTGCTCCTTCTCTTCCCTCCTTCAAGGAATTCAAAAGAAAATATAAACATTAAAAAACAACAACCCTTTACACTTTCATTAGTCACTCACTTTGCTTGCTACTCATGGTCTAATCCACAGTTAAACCTCAGTGTTTTATGCTAAATCACCCACTCTGGCACCTGACTCGCACACAGCCCAACCTCTGCCTTGAACATACCTCAGAATGGGGGGAGTCTCTCCTTTTGGCCTCTCTGCTCAGCTGTTACTCATTTATTAAAATATAAGCCAAATATACAATTATGCTGGAAGGAACATGTATCCTTGGTAGGCCTTTTTGGCTCTTATCCAGCAACTTTCAGGCAACGGGGATTTGTATTTTACTACACAAAGTTTCAGATTAATTCCTTACCCTTCCCCAGCCTCTGATGGAAGGAAGGGGAACAAGACCTTTTTCTCTGACCTCCACCTCATCCCCCATGAGACAGCACAGGAGCACACATCCTGGTCTGTCCTGGGTAACAGGGAGCAGTGACTTCTAAAAAGACAGCGTATGTCTTTTTATATGATATGGCACCATATCATCTCAGGCAGTGCAGCCCCTGCTAGCTTCCCAGAGCCAGGGGCATGGCACCAGAAACTATTCAAACACCTAACTCATGTTTTTTCAGGTAACATACAGCCCACCCCCCGTTTTCACTTGTATTTAGTGAGAATCGGATTCTAGGAACAAGCATGTCAACAAAACCAGATCAACATGCTCACTGGGAAGGTTAAGTCAACACAAGGGCATGTTTATTCAATTTTAATGTAAGTACAGTCATGGAAGTCTCTGCTGGGAAGGACACCTGGGTGCCTCTGGCCCTGTCTCCCATAAGAAGCAGGACTTTTGCCAACACTAGCTCAGATCATCCATTGTTTTGTCTAGCCAAGTCTTAAACCCCCTTAAGAGTCCCTGACATCTCTGGGTAACCTGTTCCAGTGCTGCACCACTGTTCTGTGGAGAAGCTTTTCCCAATGGCCACTCAGAACATCCCAACCACTCCTTGTGGCTGTTACCCATGGCTATGTCATCTATCACTGCAGAGGCCTCCACGTGCTCACCCTCACAGATCAGCTCATAGCAGCCTTTGGTGATGGTCCTTGTCACCCCTCCCTCCCCAGCAGCCAGGGCTCCACGAGCCCCAGAGACTCACTTCTCTTTGGGTTTCCCTGAAGTCTGTGGACTCAACACTGCTGCAAGCTATGATGGCTTAAGCACAGAGAGCTACAGGCAGTGAAAGGCACCAAGTGGATGTTTCCCTCCTATCTGGAGGCTCCAGCATGTCTCTGATGTCCTCTGAGCCCCACACTGAAATGACCTTTAGCCTTGGAAACTCTATTTTTGGCATGGTTTTTTTTCCTCCCTCTCCTTTTTCCATCCTGGACTTTGAACCTCCCTGTGATCTTGTCCGCATGATTGCATCATTCATGGCAGGTAAGGTCAGCATGAATAGAAGGAAGTACAAACAGCACTTCACACAGCACTCCAGCAGCTGGGAGAACCTGCAGCCAGCAGAGGTTATGGACCCAGTCAGGTCTAATAAAGACCTGCATCAGTGGAGGGGCAGGAACTACAATTGCGATTATTCATGTTGAAACAGAGGTCACTATGTCTCCTGCTTCAGTGGCAAATCTGAGCCCTGCGGGGTGTCTCGGGAGGAGGTTTCCTTTGTCCACAGCCAGGGCAGCCCAGCAAGGCTCTGCTGCAGGCTGCACAAAGGAAGAAATACCATGTGTTTTCTTTTCCTTGTCACTGTAGCTCAGCACAAATGCAGAATATGTATGGAGAGAGGAAGGGAGGATTTTCCCTTATAGGACTGCACTGTAGTCCTGTGAGGCACTCGGATTTGGGGTCATTGTGGCCAGTACCAAGGAGTCACCATCCTGAATATCTAAGATCTGAATTCAGCTCCCCTCCTGGATGCCTTTAAACAATGCCAGCCAGTGTATCCCTAGCCCCTGCATTTCCACATGGCTCCATCCTAGGAGTCCTTGCTGTGCAGGCAGCAGCAGTTCAAACCTCTGCTTGTTTCTGTCCCCAGCTGACTTGCCATGTAAGACAAGGAGAACAAGGGGACTGTTCAGGGCAGCTACTGCTCACCAGGTAGAGGTGGGACAAGGAGACTGTTTGCCTGAGGAAGACCACTGCTCTGGCAGGGGCTGCAGCAGTGCTGGCTGCCTTGTGGGACACCCTCTCCGTGGCATCAGTGCTTTTTGACAGGTGCCTCATGCAAGTGAGAACATCGCAAAATTCAGGACATCTGTACAAATTCCAGACTGATGCAGCTGCTGAAATGTAATTATGAAAAACATTAGTAATCGAATTGGGAAGGCATCACAAAACATCTAAGGAGAAAGAAAATAAACTGCAAGCACGTAACAGCCTCCACATGTCACTGGGACCAGCACAGTCTGCACCAGCTGAGGCACTGCTTCCGGAGAAGGAAAAACACTTCCAGGGGAGCAACTACACAGCTGGGGTCAAGCCCTTGTTCCCTGTCACAGTGCTGGTGAACCATGTGGGCCTCCCCTGCCACACAAAGATGGGTTTTCAGGGAGACTGAGTCCTCTGGCCACAGTTTGGGCTTCTGCACTTGTCAAAGCCTGGGACTGAAATATAATCAGCTGGAATGAGTCAGGAATACTCCTCAGCCCTGTTCAGAATAGGACCCATGGGCCACCAAGAATGCTTGCTTTCAGTCAGCACTTTGCTGAGCATCCCCAGACCTTACCACCACTACCAGGAGCTGCCAGACCCTGCCAGCCACATTCCACCCCAGTGCAGCCTCTGATAACAGCTGACCTGGCCCTTTGGTGCTGAGCTCTGGAGAGACACAGGGACAAACAAAGAGGCAGGTGATGACCAGTGTTGCTCACTGGACTCACCAGCATGGTCAAGGTTGTCAAACAATCACCCTCTCCATTCCCGGTGTCTCTTTGGCTGCCCCCTGACAGGCATCCTAACACCAGTTTGGTGCAAAAAGCTGGGAAAAAGTTACCATTCCAGATCAAACAGCCCAGATCCAAGCCCCAGGTCATACATTATGCAACTGTACTCACATGCAAAGCACATCTAGCCTCTTGCTGTACTTTCATAAAGCACATCCAGAAAGAAGATGCAACATAACCTGCATATCAGTGGAGACAAGACAGTTGGAGCAGCAATAAGAGATTATCCCACACGCATTCAACTGTTTCTACTTAACTGGTGGCTACTCGGCAGCAGGAACAGAGGATACCAAATCACTAAGTTCTGTCAATTCCTGTAACCCTCTCATCCCTCCCCAGCCACTTAATGCTCTTTTAGGTGAAGGAAAAGGTTTATTGTGTTTTTTTCCCCTTCCTCCCCTACACTCTTTTTGTTTTATCCTGAGAAATGTAACTATAAAAGGTGTCAGCACAATGCTACACACATGTGGCTGATGGAGAAGCAAGCCGTAATTTCAGTCCCAAGACAAGGGGAAGCCAACGAGTCTTTCCCCATGTTTCAGCAAACTTCAGGTGAAGACCTCCAGGGTAAAGAAACAAAGAAAACACAAACCCTTGTACTTTGTTCACACCCTCAAGCAGCAAGGAGCCTTGGATCCTCGAGGTGGCGCCTTTGGGGGTGCCCTGTCCCAATGCCGTGCGAAGACGGAGCGAGCCAGCAAGTACATCCGGCAGTGACTGTTCCCACCCACGTGGGATGCCTGCAGATGGTTTTTCCAGAAGGCCTTGGAGACAGCTTGAGGATTTTGCTGCTGAATCAGGCTTTCTGCAGCACAGGCAGAGCCCCTGCCGCTGGCACCGAGCCCTGCAGCTGCACAACGCCTGGCACATGCCGCCTGGGCTGCGCAGCCAACACGGACAATCCTGGGGTGACGCGGGCCCGCCGCAGCCGCTCGCTCACTTCCAGCCGACGGCATCACTGGCGGCTTGCATGCTCTCAGCAGGAAAAGCTAAAAAATAGGCACCAGAGGACAAACCACAGGAAACCTGTCCCTTTCTGGGACAGAAAGGACTTGCTGTACAGCACATGCCGTAGACATTGGAACACAGAGGAGGGGTGTAGATTTGGCACTTGAGTGCAAACACTATGTCCCTGCCGTGCCACATCGCTGGCCACATTAGCCTCAAATATTTTGATTATTCATCTAAGAGTACATGTTCTGAAATATGTAATTGTCAGGCTTTCCTGAAAGCTCTTCAAATGAGGAGTGCCTTGGTCCTTCTTCCCAGACAGTTTCCACCTGCAGGGAAAAACAGCCTTATCACTAAAAGCCTCATTTTCAGCTGCCACCAACTGTTTATCTCTGCAAAGCAAGCAGCCAGGGCCACTTTTCTCCCTGCTTTGCTGTAGCTTCTTCAGAGCAAGAACTTCTTGACCACGAAGGCAGCACGGACCTTGGCCAAGCTGTGTGCATGTGTACATTCCCCTTCCTTATTTTGCTTTGGAGCGAGTTGTCTTACACAGGACTAGGGGCAGCACGATACAATGCCCCCCCCTCAGGTTTTGGTGTCTCCTGAAAAGCCCAGGGCCTGTGCACACCAGCTCTGGTGTTTAATGTCTGGCTCACAAGAACGCTGAGGCAAGGGCAGGACCAGTGCGACTTTGTGGCAGTATTTTCCTTTGTTGTGTTTCCAGAGCAGCTCCTCTCTTTTGGCAGACAGGAGGGGTGGGCAGGTAAAGCTGCTTCTGAGGGAGACACTCCCTCTCAAGTGTCTCACTCCAGCTGGCAAAGGCAGGGGACACACAAGTAGGAGCAGCAGCTCTGGAAAGGGAATCAACAGGGGCAACCACAGGAAGACAGGGGAATAGGAGATTAAAACATCAGATTGAAAAGGAGCAATAAATCCCTGTTGGGGAATATAACTGGGGGGTAGAGCAGGAACAGAATGCAGCTCAGTAATGAGGCAGATGGTGTTTTCTTTGGGATCTGCAAATCCATTTGGGCTTTTTAACAGACAAAGATGTCACACTATCCAGAAACCAGCTTGATACATGACCTACCTCCCTCTGCCTTCAGTGGCAGTAGCTGCTGAAACAAGCAGCTCTGGCAGAGCCCACCTGGTCCAGCAGCACAGGCTGAGGCCAGTCTGCTCCACGGGCGAGTCCCTGCAGCACCCCTGCTCTGCTTGGGCCACAGAGACGAGGTGACAGCTGGGCTCAGTGTCACAGGCAGGGCTCCAGACATGAGGGGCTCTCTAGAACCATTAAAGGCTGAGGGCATCTAGCAAAACAACATCTTGCTACAAGGATCCTTGGAGTACTGAGACTGTGGCTCCTCCATCAGGCAGGAAGGCTCCAGCCACGTGGTTTTCATCTGTAAGAGCTGCAGAGAGCAAAGTAGAGCATTCCAGGATATGACACCCTTGGAGCAGGGATGTTTCTACCAGCCATCAGCACTCATGTTCTGGCAGTACAGAGGCATTCTTGCAAAACTCTTCCAGGGAAGGAGAGGGAGGAAAAACAGCAAGCCACAGATGCTCATATCTAGCTCCCACCCCTCAGTTCCCTGTATTTCATTAGGCAAATAATACTCAGGGTCAATAGCATCAGCCTCTTTCCTGGAAATGAAAAAACTACAGCCAACTCTCAGGTTACCAGGCTGGAGACCCGGGGGTGCAGCAGAGGTCCCTGCTCTGCAGTCAGCTTCTTGTGGTGTCTTTACACAGCAATGTTTCTGTGTCTCTCCTTTGCTGTGGTTTGGGTAACACACACATATGAAAGACAGGGCAAGAGCTCCCACCCACACACTTGGTTTCCTCATGGAAGCCTTGGCAGAAGAGCTCAGGAATAAATGGGTACCAAGTGGTGCATCAACCCTTTAAAACCCTCTCTTCCCATCAGCTGACATGGGCTCTCCTTGACTAGCAGTCAGCTCACACCATAGGTAGAGGGACAGGTACAGATCTCACCTAACAGCATTTCACAGTGTTCCTTCTGATGTAAAAGAGTCGAGACTGTGCCACATGCAACAGCTGTAGGCTGGTCTTGCATTGCCACTGTTCTTGCAACTGCACAAATATACTTACCTCTTTCTTGGCTGCACATCCATTTATGTGTTACCACGAGTTTTTCATGAACCATCAGATTTAGTTCCTGCATTTTCCCCTCTTGTAAAAGTTTTCATCATGCTGTAGGCTCAAGCTCTCTTGACTCTTCACAACCCATCTCTGGCCCTTTATTTCAGGCTGTTTGCTTACAGAGGGTCCTGTGTTTCTGGCTGGAGGTGGCATTGCACACAGTGTTAAGAAAACTCTGCAAGGTCAGGGCATTTTCTGAAAAGTAACAACAAATAGGCATGCATTGTTTAAAATGCATCTCAGACCTACAGTCACTAGAGGTGCTCTGCCTTGTCAGTCTTGCTTGCAAAGGACTGAGTACCAGCCCCTGTGCTTTGTCAAAGTGATGTTCCTGCCTTGCATGAAAAGATGCTTCAAAACACTTCTCTGTCCCAACTTCAAACAAAAACCCAACCAAACTAAAAAAATCGTGCTGCAGTCATAGAAACATCATGCAAATCCCCATGAGCTGATTTTTTTCTAGGGAGGTTCCTTACCTCTAACACTGCTGATAGAAAGTCAATATTTAACAGAACAGATGCCACAGAGATACAGTTCTGTTTCTGGAAATAAACCTGAAGGCCTTGGACAAGCCCTCACATCCCCAACATGATGAACTTACCACATGGCCCCAAGGACAGCCATAGCTGGATCTCAGAAAGCTGGCTGGGTTTATCTGCAGACTGGTGAGGAGACATGAGGGAGAATAACTCAGTAAGTTGCGGTCCTGAAAAGCTGTAGTAATTCCAGTGTCTGCATAAACGTTCCTCCACCAAAAGACATTGCAAAACCCAAGGGACAACATCAACTTTCTCCACGTACTTTCAGTTACGAAAACAAATTGCAGAGCAGAGGTCTTTCATAGTTTAAAGTAGCAATAAAGTGCCTTCAATGGTAACAATTCCTCAGCCCAGCTGAACAACACATGGCTTTCTAGAACTGTTGAGGCATGGCGTGTGTATATTTCTCTGGGATCCATTTTTTTCTTCTCTTCATTTGAATTCCCTCCAATCTTTTCATTTTAGTGACAGATAGATTTCAAGATGGATCCCAATAAAGAGCCACTTGAAGTTTTTCTTTCTCTTCTGTGACACCCAAGTAAGTATCTTTAACCACAAACTCACAGAAAAGATTGCATTGGATTTTCACCCGTCCTCCCTCGAGGAGTGAACGTCTAAAAATTGATGACCAGTCTAAAATCCTTCTGAATATTTTACTGCATGCACAAACACCTATGGAGCAAAGTAGGCTATGGGAACTCTGTCAGGCAATCTAGAGCAGGGGAGCTGCAGGGAAGATGAAAGAACCAAGAAAAAAGTAAAAGGTTATAAGACATTACACAGGGAAACCAGCAGGAAGATGCAGTTGCTCTGCCTTCACATGGGCATCTTCAACCACTGACAGTAACAGCCAGGACTACAATATTGGTTTTCTGATAGACAGGACTACTGAAAATTCCAAGCCTACCAGAATAGTACATACCCCCCACAGATCTAAGCCACAAAAACTGTCACAAGCTGGTATTTCCCTCCTCTCTTCCCCAGCCTTTTTCCCAAAAAAGCTATGGAGTCAAAAAAAAACCATTTTGGTTTTTGTTTAAGGCAGTGGCTATTTTAAGTCCGAGTTACTTTGAAATAAAAATATAATTGTTTGCTCCCCCCCCCCCCGCCACTGAAGAAAAGCAGTATTAAAACCCAATCTAATCTCCTTTGACACACAATGTAGGTGCAAGGAACTTGCATTTTCCCTGCAGAAGAATGCTGTGGGAAAGGCACCCCCCATACACATCTCCTGGGTTATGGGAACTGGAAGTAAACTTGAGGAACAGCTGAGAGATGCAATCAAAAGATTGGCTTTATTCTATTGTAGGAATATCCCTTTGACTGTGACCCTGCCATTTCAGTCCTGGTTTCTCTGGGGTACATCACGCCTAACATCTCCCACTGTACATCCCTGAGAGCAGAGGAAGTGCTGGCCTCCAAAGCGGTAACTGGGGTGAGTGCAGTCCTTTGTTTTTACCGGATATTTTCAGGGTAGCACAGAAAAAGCAATCACATCTGGGACCACCTCAAGGGGCTGCTGGCAAAAATCCAGAGGCTCCACAGAAGAAGCAGCAGATTGCGGATTTCGATGCCTTGGGCAGGATGTCTGTTTCCACAATGGCTGGGGAAGGAAGCAATATAAAGGGAGAAGGTCTGATAAGAGCATGGCTATGATAAAAAGACTCTGTTCAGTATTAATTTATTTCAGCAAGAAGAAAGGTACCCACAGTCACTGGGTTACATACATTAGTCTCTTGCCTCAGTGAAAAGGGAACTGGTTAGTCTTGAGACAATGTTGAATACTAAATTTTAAAACAAGTTAAAAATAGACAGAGAGCAGAATAGATGTGACAGACAGTGGGTTCTTCTCATTCATCCTGCAGTTTTGCAGAAAGTTGTTAAAATCATTTATTCATCAATTTCAATGTTGGTGGTTCTGTCCTGCTTTGTCCTGAGCAGAGGAAACTTAGCTGCAAGGTGAAGCTCTGTGCTTTGTGAAATCAAGCATCATTTCCACAATAAAAACTACCAGCCTTTAACTTACAAATTTGTTCTGCCACCCTTGGATAGCTGGGAACATTCCCATTAGTGAGCAAAGTGGCCTTACTGACTTGCCTATAAAGAGCTTTACTAAAATTTTTAAAAGCACTGTACCACGGGAACACTCCCCTCTTCTGGCTGCCAGCTGGTCTTTATGCCATCTTATGCCTTATTTTTTTACCAAGGGGAAAAAGATTTTGGAAGTAAAGTTTGAGGCCAGGATTCTCTGTTATAAACAAAGCCATCAAAATGTGATGGATAATCACATTCTCTCACTTCCCAGTATCAGCCCATGGCACGTTGTCCCACCTGGCCCCGGGTTTGGATCGTTTCACCTTTTCCAGGTGCAGTTTTATTTTGTGGATTCCTGTGTCAAATGCCAGCACGACGGCTGCCCCTGCACTGTTCGGACTTGAAGTTCCCTCTGGAGAAATTCTCAAAGGCTCGGAGGCAGGAGGCTAAGGCTACGGGCTGTGTCATGAGCTCCTCCTGGTGGTCTGGAATACTGGACTAACTTCCCTGTGTTAAGAGCTTAAGGATAAAAATACAGCTTTGAATAAAAACACAGCTTTCTGACATTATTCTCTTCTATACTCAAGAAACGTGTGAAGCGGAAGCATAAAATGAGCCACATATCCTGGGAGTGATGTAAAGGCTTTCATTCCTCACTGCTTGCAGATGTGGCTAAAGGGAATGAACACATCCTTATCCCATTTAAGGCTTTTTTCATAAAAATCACAAAGTTTCACATCTTATTCCTAGCAGAAGAAATAATTTCATTTTCTGTGCTTTCCAGTCTTGTATAACCCACAGCCAAGGAAATACATCCTTCCTAAATATTTATGTCTGTTGAAGCATTCTTCATGCTGAGTCTGCAGGGCAGCAAGAGGGAAAGAGGAAGGAGTTACCCCTACCATCTTCTGAGATTGGAATGGAATGGATAGAATGGGAAATTCTGTTCTACTCAAATAGCATGGGTAAAAATACTACAGAAAGTTAAATTATAACTAATCCTGGCTCAAGGTGTTAACTAAATCTCTTTTTTAGGCACTGTACAAGCATCCAGCACCCAACAGCTGCCATCCCAGAAAGGATACATCACAAAGGACAAGCAGTAACCCCCAAGTGAAACAACAGGGAGGAAAGAAAACAATATAAGAGTTTTTGCAAAGACTGCCACTAGCAATGGTCTCCACTCCCTTTCTGGCTGTCCATTAGAATATGACATTATAGCACTGCAGAACACCTTCTGATTTCTTTATAAAGATATTTAAATATATGAATATGTGAATACATGTATAAATGAATTTATATTATTTTATTATACACACTCCACCAGCCAGGTCGTAGAAACATAATCTTGGCACCACATCTGCCTTTGCTCAGAACCTTGCCGTCAATAACTGACTTGATCTACTGGGAAATTTCAGAAAGAGGCATCAGGCAGTTTCTTAAGGGTGTGCTAGTAGAAATTGTTGTTAATCCTGTCCATTTTCTGTACACACCCAAGATGCCTCACATCAGAGCTATTAAACCCAGCAGCTTGCATTAGAAAGGCTCCTTTTAGAAATGTTTTGTCCAGGACATCCTTCTGATGACTTGGCACAGAATTATTCAACAGCTGACCTGAGTAACATCAGAGGGTTCATTTTTCCCCACAATCTTCAGCATACTTTCCTTTTTTTTTCATTTGCTGCTTCTACATGAACACTGTCCCTTATCCCACACAGGAAGTGCAAACTATGGGCTTCCAAAACCTAGATTTTGCTCAGGTGCTGTCATAGAGAAAGAGAGAGAAGTGGATTACACCATGGATCAGAGGCACAGCCTGGCCCTGTGTCCAACTGCATTCCTGTGTAGACAGTATTTACCTCAGAAGTCAATCCCTACCTGTGGGAAAAACATGAAGTAATTAAGTAAGCTGCATACACATGGACACAAATATGCACCTTTTCTTCTGCACACCTCTAAGATACCTTGCAAAATAAAAGTGATGCAGGTTCTATGTTTGAAAGTGATCTAAAAGTCCCTTGCCACAACATCTCCAAGAGAGAAAAACCTCTTTTTCTAAATTTTACTGTTACACTTTTTTAACTTCCCAAGTATTGATGTTCTTGATGATGATCTTGATGGTGTTGATTTGAAAGTTCTTTGGGCTGTTGAGTTTTACCAGCTGTTCACAGGTGTGCCAACCTTTGGGCTCACATTATTTAGCATCTTAGAATATCAATAGCATTTGAGGAGACAGGAAAATCAGCTAGCAAGAGTTGCATTCAGAAACATCCCCAAAGATTTGGAATATTTGAAAAATGTAGAAAGGAAGGCCGGAGATGTCTTAGTACATATGAGAATCACATCAGAGAAAAGGACTCAGTACTTCAATGCAGAAACACTGCAAAGCATAGCCAAACAAATTAAGTGGAGAAGAAGTAAAAATCATCATAGATCTCTAAAATGCTCACAGAGATTCTGTAGCCTCCAGCTACAAAAACTAAAAATCTATAGAAATAATGCATTTAAGATTTATTAGATTTTTGACTTTTAACTTGTATCAAACTTGGTTGCAACAGTAGACTAGTCAAAACATGAAAAGTTAAATAAAAAAAAAAAATTAAGTCAGGAAATATCCTCCAATTCAGATCCTTTGCAAAACCAGCCAGAATCATTATAGCCCAATCTTCTTCAAGCAGAGGGATCCAGAGTTTTTAAATAATTCTCCACAAGAGATGTTTGGATTAGATGTTTTTATACAAAAACGAAATGTGTCTGTTCAACCTCCTTCCATCCCGTTACCGCAGTGACAGAAATCCTGATGATTCAGTGCTGCTCACACGGCTTTCCAGGCAAAGCTGCTACATTACTATGTGACTCAAACATTGGACAAAGCTACATTCCACTCAGTTTCAAAGTAACAAAAGGAGAATGAAACATACCAAAATGGCAATCGTTTAGAAAGAACTTTTCCAAAATTGCCAAATGGAGAGGTTCCCTCCATATTATGCCAGTAGTGTAAGTGAAAAATTTGTTTGGAAAAGCAAGACTTTAGTAACACTTCAAAATGCTCAAAACCCAAGCTGACCCCAGAGGTTGCATTTATAAGAAAGCTCACACCATTCCAGGTAGCAGCTGTTATTTTTTGTCACGTTTATCACAGGAATATGCTTAACCTCTCCAGACCTGACATCCGTACAAAGGACAAGAGGAGGCCACGGAAGGAAGGGAATACCAAAACCCCTTCCCCATCGGGCCACTGTCCCCAGCGGGCAGTGGCTGGGGATGGGAGCCATCCTCTCAGATGACCCTGGTGAGACTGGTCAGGCCTCAGCCTGGCTGTTGCTTATGCCCACACACAGGGGAACACAGGGATGTCTTTCAGGATTCCACCCTTTCCATGCTCTGCACACCACAGGGGCTGCCAGGGCTGGAATACTCTGCTGACTTTGGATTACTCTGACCCCTTCCCTCACCAGTACATCCCTGAGGCCCTCAACACATTAGCAAAACAAAGGTTAACATTCAGCATCACAATCCAAAGCCTTCCCCTACAATGAATTCCTGCATAGGAGAAACCAACTCCCAGGCAGCAGAGAGGGTCATCTTGCCTCCCTCCCACAACAGGCTAGGAGGCAGCAAGATCACTTTTCTCCACAAAAGCACTGGGAGGTCTGGATCATCCTAAGTCTTGGCCACGGATCCCAAAAGAGCAAACCGCAGCATCACTTGGAAACCCTTAGAAGAACATATTTAAAGATATGTCACTACATCAGCTGAGGCATTAATACTAACCTCATCAGAATTGTCATATGCATGTTCAGTATATGAGCTGGTTAGAAATAAAGGGTAGACAAGGTGTGCAAATCTAAGCAGATTCTTCCCAAATAAAAACCCAAACAAACAGTGGTGCTTCCAGCAGAAACGAGCCCTATTTTGGCCCTGATACTTGCAGTGATTTCTATCACCTTAGTTGAAGTATTTCAGGTATTAAGCCTATTCAGCTCAACTCCTTCATGCAGGTGAGAGTGAAAAAATCTAGTATTCCTGTAGCTAATTCATAAAAAATCACTTCATTTTATACATATGACTTCCTTTCTATTCTCTACCACTCTGTACATTTTGATCTGATTAGTCAACATGACATCTTTAAGACATCAAGTTATACCACAACCTGTGCTCTAGTGCTTCAGCTAATGACTGGAGGTATGGGCTCCACAGAATGTTTAACAGATCAGTGATTTCTTTTTTGTGTTGTTCCCAATCTTTCAGTCCTTTTCAGTGAACCACAACAGGGTGGCACAGAACAGTAACTCCGCTTTTTCTTCAAGCCACGAGCTGTAAAATACAGCAAGAGTTCGCATCAGTGAGGAAAAAAAATACAGAAATGGCTAAATGTCCTGACCGAGTGGAAAAGAATTTAAGTACTTCAAGAGTATTGACAGCACTATTTTGGTGTCTATTGAAATGTATAATAAAAGGATTAGCGAAGACATTCCTTTAATCATAGCTAATATTACTGGAGTTTGGTAGCTGCCATTTTATACCATTCAAAATTCTTTGAGATTAGAGGCAACAGAAAATGAATAGCAACACTACTGAAAGCAGTCTATAAGCTACGAGGGCATAGCAGTGGCCCTGTATTGAGAGTGCATAAGGTTTGTATGGAGGAAGTGTCCTACATCAGAACCATGAGTGTTACACAGGAATTCCCACTCTCCAAATACTTCAGTTGTTCCAGTACAGATCACTTCCCCTTACAAACCTCATTCATAAGGAAACTGGGATGTTTAACATGAAGTATCTTTCAGGGTTCTGTACAAACTGAACTTCCTAAAGTGAAATCCTCTTAATAGTGGAGAAAATGCATTAACAGAACCAGTGTCTAAAGTAACTTCCTGTAGCACCAGAAGAGGCAGGTTATACAGTGTTTTTGAGTTTTCCCAAAGCATGTCACCAATTCCTCTTTTCTGAGCTGCTGCAAAAGCTTGAGGGAAAAGGGATCCTTCACATGCCATGTCCCATTTAATGCTTGGTCTCCCTCCCCAGACTGCAACAATTCAGCATCACTTGTGGTGCTTAATGACAGGCACAGCTCTCCAGCAGTCTTTGCAATATCATCAACTCAATTCACAGTAGTGGACTGCACAGCTCATGGATTTGTCTTCTCCCCACTCCCAGGAGACCTGGGCTGAATATGAACAGACTTGGAAGCAAAATGGTTCCTCTCAAGGAGGAACTTCATCTGACCAATCACTTCTGACATTACTTTTAGGACAGCTGGCATGGCAAATACACTTTGAATACTCTCCTTCCAGAGGTGCAATGCTTTAACACATGGGAACAGGTCTGTCCAGTAACCACAACATGATGGAATTTAAAACCCTTTCTACAAGGGCTGGTTGAGCACAGGAAATTTTTTACTAGGCCAGAACTATTCAAAGACCTTTTGTAAAAAAGTAAAAAATCCTTTGTAACTAGGAATCAGCTTAAGAATGAAGCACAAGATCTAGTGTCTTCTTCGAACTATTACTAGGCTGAAATTGCTGCCGCCAAGTTAAACCAAATTTTCCATAGCCTACATCCTATTTTAGGAGAGCAGAGTAGCAGTTTCTAGAGTTTTGCTGGCTTTTAGCTTAACCAGAACAAAAAGCCAACTTGTATCTTTATGACTTACCATCAAGGTGTATGATTCATGGGCACATGTTTCTTCCAGATAGATACTACATTCTCCGAGTATGGATGGGAACTTTACTCACACTCATTGCAGCAAAAATTTCTTACAAGAAATAAACTTTGGGGCGAAGCATCACAAACAAGCAGATTCTTTGTATAGTGGTTTTTTTTTAGTTGACTTATATGTTCCAAAGTAGAATATTTTTTCCAAGACCAAAGCAAATACAGCAGAAGCAGTACAGATAAATAGATCTATTAAGCCAAACACAATTCTTCAAAAATTTGCAGTAGTTATTCTAAAGACTGAATATAATTGGCTTTAGAGAAATCAGGCCTTAGTCTAGACAAAGCAAACTGTGCTATTAGCCAGCTGTTAGGTGGAATACTGAGCTCTGGCAATGACAGATTTTATTCACTGGCTTGATCACCAGCTGTTTTTTCTGCAGGTAAAAACTTCAGTCACTACCATTGTAGAAACCAATGTGTCTAACAATCCTGGCTGTATCAGAAGGAGTAACAATAACATTCTGGTTTTACAGTTGCAGTCCTCATTAACGCTTGGCTTGGGACAGCTGACATTACTTACCAGCACTAAAAAGTGTAATTTCAAGAGCTCCCAGGACAAATACTTGTATACAAAGAAAAAACTAAGTTGCTACAGAAACTAACACTCAGCATGATTGACTTCACCATATTCATGCTATTAGTCAGGTTTCCATCATCAATCTGATGTTCCACCTAAACAAAATGAACTAGAAAAGGTTTGGTTGAACATGCTAACTAATGAGCTGCCACCACAAAAGCCTCACAATTTAAGCAAGTCAGGACAAACCCTCTAGAGAGAGCTGAACTTCACTAAATGTACAGAAATTAAAAGCCAGTCTGTAGGCACTTTACAAGGGGGTACTTTATCTCAAACACAGCAGAATACTGTTAATTAAAAACCAAAATCAGTAACTTTAGTCTTCAGATACCAAGAAGGGTATCTTGTTCATTCCCTGACTTTAGAAATTCAATTCTTTTGCTGGATTTGGTAGCTTTGAAATCTTTAAAATCCATCTGTCCCTTAGGAAAGAACAATCCAGGTAATTATTTCTCCATCCTCTGCAAACAGAAAAGCAGAAGACCAGAAACTCTGACTTTTAATGAAAATATGGCTCCAGCTGCTGAAGGCTATCCAGTAGCATTTAAAGCAGCACTTGAGACATTTCATGTTTTCCAGTGTATTATTGTATTATCCACTGTCACAGAAAAAAACCTCTGAAGTGTCACTGGCAAAAAACAGAAGGCCAAATAGTAAAGTTGCTTTTGTAGGTTTTTATATGGGTATTAAACTTGTACTTGTGGCCCACTGAGGAGCTCTCTGAAGTCTATCACTAAGACCAACACATTACTACGAGCAGCGAGTTGAATGTGACAAATCCAGATGAGAGTTTGATGAAAATGCATAGGTTGTAGCAGTGCTCTTCCATCACAGTGATTCATACCTTTTCAAAATATGCAGTTGCTCTGACAGACAAACAGCTCTTTCAGATCTTTGGCAAATCTTGGGCTAACCAAATTTAAAATCAGTTTTAACACATTAATTGAAAAGATGTAAAGACATGTCAAACTACAACGGGAACAGATTTCTGGATGTATAAATACTTCATCTTCAACCCCTGTATTTGACTCATGATTTTTCCTCATGATTTCTTACTCCACTCAAATGAAATTTGTTTTTGAAACAGCACAGAAGGTTCTGCTCCCGAAATCTATAACACTATCATGTTTTAAACTTCAGGCCACAGAACTTCCCAGTTTGTTGTGGTTTTTTTAAACTGTTCCATTAAGCAGTACAGGGTTTGATGAGGTTGGCATTCTTGTTCTTTGTCTGTAAAGCACCTGGCACAATTCAGTCAATGAACAGATCTCCGAGTTGTTTTAGTCAACCATAAATTCTCTGTAAACTGGAAGTCAGGCTAAGAAGCAAACCTGAACAGCTGAAGAGGATGCTCGTATCAAACCCCTTTTGCCACCTGGTTCTTCCAATGCCATTGGTGCATCATTTATCTCAAGCTCCCAGAAATGACCCCCAGCACAGCTCTGCATCAGGTCAGTGGTGCAGAAGAAAAGGCATTACACCAAGCTGCAGTGCGGGGCAGCAATGCTTTCATCTCCCCTAGTAAAGCACCCACATGCAAACACTGCACTGCCACAGGGTCACAATAGGGTGCACTGGCAGCTGCAAAACACATGATGATGTCTGGAGGGAAAAATCAGCAGGGAAGCCCTCCAGGACAAAAGCAAGTATGACTAAGCGTATGTAAGTGTGAAAGAGAAAGCTCTTCTTCCAGAAACTGCACACACTTTCAAGGAAAAAAGAAAAAACCAAAACAACCAATAAATCAAGAGATGAGTCAGCCATCAGTAGCATGAAACAAACCCCAACAAAAACCAAGAGCAGGAATACAAAAATACCATTTGACACCCTTCTTACAGATCTAGATCTGATAATACGATGAATCACAAACACTGCCATCTCCTTTTTATATTAGGATTCAAAAAGAATATACACATCTTCACAAAATGCATTTAGTTGCCATATAATATACCTGGATTGAAATGAAACTTGCACTTCGAAAAAAAATTTTTTAAAAATTGGCATGAGAATATTCCCTCACATTTCTCCACAAAATTTCTTCTTTGAAATGTGACAAGCAAAGGGCACAGAGATTGGACCTAGAAAAGCATTTTTCTCCTGACGATATTCTGTACATTTTACTGTATTTACACTGAAGTAAATGAGCAGAAGTCTGAAGAAATTAAACACTTTCGAGTGCTAAAATCAAAACATAAGCATACGATTTTTTAATTTCAGTATTTTAAAGTACAGAAAGTGGAAACTATGAATATCAAATACAAATTTAAACAAAGCCACTTGTCCTCCCCCTAGAATAATCAATGTGAACTACTTATAGAAACTTACAAATTTAAAGTAAAATCAAAACAAAATAAATACTGTACATACACTTTCCCTGCCTGCAGGCAAAAGAGGATGGGAAATACTGTTATGAATTGAAAAAAATGCTCTTAAAGCTGCAGCATCCCATTTCCCAGCCAAATACTTAACACAGTAGTGCGTTTCTGTAAAAAGGAAGACACACATACACCGACCCCTACTGAGCAGACAAGCTAATATTTTCAGAAACATTAAGAAGGAAAGATAGAAATTAGACTATGAGAGTAGAAAAAGGAGGAAAAGACAAAATGGGCCAGCAAAACATTACTACAAAACTAGTAAATATAGCCAAGAACTAGCCCCCTTTTTTTTTCAAATTCCACGTTCGTTTTTTTTTTCTAAAAAAAAGTTTCACCAAAGCATTGGCAGCAATAGACATTTCCCAGCAGAAGTGACAACACGTATCAATATAATCTCTTAAAGTGATCCCTTTCATTCCCTTCCCACAGCATGAAACTCTTATGGCTTAATTTATATTAAAAGTAGAAAAAGTCTTTTTCTTCCAAACAGAAATGCAGCCTATGAAGAACATGCATTTCCTTATCAGTGCTACTTTTATTTCCCATCCACTGTATGACTTTTCATTCATACTCTCCCACTAAGAGGGTTACCAGGGTGTTTTTTTTGTTGGGTTTATTTTTTGGAAAAATGGATGTTGCAGCTTTGCATCTTGTTTAACAATAAACAGTAAGGCCCTTGGTTCCATTTGTATTTCTTCTGTCAAAGAGTAGCACTGGGCTCACTCAGCCCCAGAACTACAAACAGCTTCTAATGGTCTGGAAGTATTCTGTGAATGACACTCTGGAAAGACACAAGACTTGGGGGTCATGGTGGGAGTGTGGGCATGTGGAGCCTAAAGAGGGCACTAGTCACCGGGTCATTCACTGGGTCATAGTTTCAGTTCTGCTTAGTCTCCACAGCTACCAAAGAGGGGGTAGGCAAGATTCTCACCAGCTCTGGCTTTGAAATCCTGCAAAAATTTTTCACACTTAAAATTTATGGCCTTGTGAATGAAGGTAGCTTATGCCTTAGAGCAAAGCCCAGGGAAAGCTGAAGCATCTAAAATGTGATCATGACACTGTGCTCTCTTACATCTCTACCAAAGGTAACACAAGCACTTCAACCACCAAAAAAAAAAAAAAAAAAAAATCAAAACCCCAAAACCCCCCATGTGATCAGAAAACAACAATTTTAACTCTCAACATCTAACCCTTCCAAAATTCTCTTTAAGAATGAATTCATGTAGAGTATTATAGGTTGCATAGGTAATCTACCTCAGAGGTCAACAAAGGCTACCCTGTAGCCAGGGTTTATTAGCAAGTATAGTAGGAGAAGAAAAGGGAAAGTTGCTGGAAGAGTCTTTGATATAGTTTCTGGGTGGTCTTTCCATTTTCGTGTTTGTTTCTTTTTTTGCAATTGTAAGAACGTGAGAACTTAAGGGAGTGGGAAAACCCCTGCAATATTTCATTTCCTACTGTTCTGTCTACAAAAAAATTTTAAAAACAATAAAATTGAGTTTTATGCCAAATCCGAGTTCTTTGACTTTTCAAAAAAGATTATCCTTGAAAACGAGTTACCAGAGCAGGCATAATCTGCTGTTGTCCAGCCAGTGTTCCCTGCTCCCTCCCTCTTCCACCCCAAGTGAGACAGCAAGGAAAAAAACTGGGCTTCTTCTCTCCAGTACAACAACACAAGGTTCAGTCCATCTACAGAAAGATTGGTGCAGAAGTGATTTCAGCTAGAACACAATAAATATATCTCACATACAAGTACACAAAACAAGTGAGGTCACCACATCCTCTTCATGAGCTACCAGGAGATTTCTTTTTTCCCCCCTTTGTTGTTTTTCTTTTTTTTTTTTTTAAATACTGCTCAACATGGCAATTTCTTTTAAATTACTTGTTCTGAGTTGGAACATCAGATTTAACTTCTGCTGGAAGCATGGATATTTGAAGAAAATGGGAATGAACCTCTGCTTGTTGACAGCCTATGAAGAGAGTATTACATAAATTCATGACAGTGGAGAGCCACTTGGGAAAAAAAAAGGTAGAAAACAGAGTAAAAGAAAGGATAAAACCAAGAAAAAATAATATATATGGGTCCAGCCATATCTCTGTTTCAACAGTAAGATACAGATAAATAGTGTGGATGGTCAGAAAAGAGACTCTGAATAAGCCAGTCACATGTACAAGAAAGCATACTCAGTATTTTAAAATTCCTTACTCCAGATTCTATTCTGGCATACTTTTACTTCAGACAAAAATCTGTCTTTAAGGAGAGAGAACTCATTCTTCATTCTGCTCCGAATCTGACTGCTGCCCTACCCTGGAGTTTTCCATCATTAGAAATTGTCCAGCCAGCAGGAAGGAAACAGTTTGGTTCAATATACTAAAGCTAAAACAGTTCCAAAGCCTGGCAGGAATTAAACCACTTGCTCAAGTTTAAACAAAAAGAAAATTTATACAGGTATATAATTTTAACTAATACTGACAACATCATTTATTTATTCGACTTAACTTTGGTGAGAACATGTTAGAAGATAGTTAAAATATTCTCTTTCAACTATTTCCATCTAGAAAACATAGCACCTGAGAACAGCAAGTCCTTATAGTCATCTTCAGCACCTGTAGAGTACTTCTTAGCTTATCTTCTGCTTTTTAGAAATCCTTAACTACCTCCATTCCCAATATTCTAAAGGTTGATAACTTGTGTTAAATTAAAAAAAAAAATTAAAAGACTAAAAACTTGCTTTTGTGGAACATTAATTAGCAAACGAAAAAAAAAAGTTTAAAAATTCACCCATACAAGTCACAAAACAAGTCAAGTCATTATAAAGTAAAAGTAGGGCTGTAAAAAATACTCCCAAATTATAATTTTCAAGCTCCAGATGAAGTAAAGCTATGAAAGCTACCTGACTTTTTTGCAGTAGCACTATACTCTGATGTTTCTCTGCTTAGAAACAGGGTAACATAGCTGTAACTGGTTCTGACCCTGCAGCAATAAAGAACACCGGACATCAGAACTACCTCCACAAATTTCTAAAGGCATTCGTAATCTAGCCTAAATAAAAATAACTCTGCACAAATATTCTGGAAAATAAAACTGACTTTGTTTTTAAACCACAAGAGAAAATTATTCCAGTATAGAATATGGAGGAAGGAAAAACTGTTGTGGAAAATTAAATCCATTTCATGACTTGGACAGCTATGCAGGAATATTTTTACTCTTACCAATCAAAAAAAAAAAAAAAAAAAACAAACCCCAACCAACCAACCAACAATATTGTGACTAGCATATTAATGTTTACATTTTGGCTGGACCCTGCAAAATGCCCTTTTTCCAGAATCAAGTAAAAGTATTCCCCTTTCCGCCTTCATCCCCGTCCCTCAAAAGTTAAATATTTAATTTTATATTACAGAAAAATACAAATTTTAAATCAAAATTATTTACAGCAATTCAGAATTGGCATTTGCTATCAGCTCTGTGTGAAGCCTGACACAAATGATCATTCTGATACCAGTAAGCTACTTAAAGGCTTATATATATATGGACCAGTTAAGACTTCTAATTTGCTGTCTCACCCAGCTTTGAAAGCAACACACGTTCTCCTGCTCTCATGACTCTTCAATAAAATGTGTTTAACGTACAATAACAACACTTTAATGCTTCTTCCATGCTACATTAAGTAAAATGCCAAATCTTAGGACTGCAACGTATAGCTCATGAGTTATTTGAGAGCAACTGTTCTGAAGAAACATCTTAACTGATGCCCCCGTTCCTCCAAAAGATATATTGGGTCTTCCTCCTTTCTACCAACTCTTAAATAACTTGTACAAATACAAATTTCAGGGAGTCTTTTTACAGAAGAAAATCATCACAGATGGATCATCAGGAGGAAAATATGCACTCAGATTTGGAGGAAAGAGGTGCTGCTTAAAACAAGTTAGAGCCTGGACTGACATAAAAAAATTCTTCTGTCTTTAGCAGTCCCTTCTAGTCCATTAAATAAATAAATCTGATATTAAAAAGGACATTAAAAAAAATAATCAAGCTGGCAGAGAATATGCAACTTGCAAGTCAACAGAAGCCCAGCCAATAGCTTACAAAAAGCAGGAAAAAAAATAAGATTCCTTATGCCTTAATTTAAAAAATAATTAATAAAGCATCTCACCCCTATTTAAGACTATAACCTGAATATCAAATTTATGAGTCCAGACTGATCACAATGAATGTGGCTCTCCACTGCACCAAACACACATTATCAAAACAATTTAAAACTTTCACATTATTAAATCTAAATTAATAACCCCCCACAGAAAAAAGTCTTCCAAATAAATAGTTTCTTAAATGAATTTTAAAGTTGTGAAAAATCTATCAGAAATAAATTATTGATAAACCACCTTCATCATCTTCCCCTCATTAATTTAGGTCAGAAACTACCAGCAACAAATGATATTCAAGCCCTGATGAGAGACTATTTCTCACAGTCCATGTCTCTCTGAAGATTTCCCCATTCCCATATGGTTATTGCTGAGCAGGTGTGGCACAGTGAAAATGCAGCATTGGGTTGGTTTTTTTTGTGTGGTTTTTTTTTTTTCTTTGTTTTTTTTTTCTCTTTTTTCTTTCTTTCTTTTGTTCATCAGGCAGTGTTTTCTATGGTACATGCAAGTCTGCTTCAAGCAGAGGAATAACAGTAGCTCCAGGCTCTGTTGCCCTCAATACTGGTCTGTGTAGGAAAGACAGCAGTAGTAGAAGTAGCAGCTACATTAAACAAAGAAGCGCGCATGGCCATTCCGGTTCAGCTTCAGGATCTTCCCAAGGCGCTGTTTAGCAGTTGCCATTCCTTTCTTTGGACGTTTGCCTGAAAAACCCAAGCAAGGACTTCAGTCAGGAATTCAGAATGAATTTTAATCATTGCAGAACAACAGCGAAACCCAGCTTCCAAGCTGAAGCAGGCAAAATTTTCACCGGAATCAGTTTGAAAAGCAAATAGGGAATCAGAATAGTTTAAAAAAAAAAAAAAACAAACAGGAACTGTTTTCCCTAAACTCTGACTAGAATTATCATAAATTAAATGAGTATATTATTTACAAATATTTCCAGTCTATGAAGGGCAGTGGGTGTAATAGGGGAGAACCTAAACTGAGCTTCCTGAATTTTACTCAAGTTATTCCCTTGAGTAAATTATAGAATATAAACTAGAAACTAAGAACTAGATAGTATGCTCATGAGACTGTTTCTGAAGTGTTAAAACTTTTAAACCTTCATCTCAATAAGCAAATCTGATTTAGGCCAGTTAGATCTCTCTTAATTCCACCTCCCCATATTCTATGCCAAAATTTGAGTGTCCACAGCACGCTCATTTCGTATTTTTCCTCAAGGTCTAATCCTGTCCTTTACTCAGTTTCTGCGTTTAGTCTTTTCCTTTCCTCCCCGCACCACTTGGGCAAGGGGATGGAGATAAGCATTACCTTTTGTTGCCTGGTTGCTGATAGGGGGTGGATTTGATGCTGGCCTCTTTGTTGGGTGCAGTGGTACAGACAGGGACGTTTCACCATAGGGCCTGTCAGGGCTAAGGCTGCCATCACTCAGCTGACATTCTCCTTGCATTAGGCTGGAGTCTCGTGTATATTTGCCATGCTGAAAACTCAAGCTGTTGTTGTGGACTATGCTTCTGTTTTCCTGAACCTTAAGATTGGCTTCTGATGCACCCTCCTTCTTGATAGATTTGTGAGTTTTATTTGCATCCTAGTATGGAAATGAGAAGAAAAAATGTACAAGTTAGTGGCTTCTGGCGACGGGTTCACCCCAATTTCTCCGATTATACTACTGTGTCTTTGAAACAGGTGTTTCGGTGCCACCAGTATCTGACCATTTTATGAGTCCATCATTTCTTTCAGTATAGATACCTCTTAAAGATAGCATACAACATAGTCTCTGCAAGCTTTTCCATATGCACCTAAGGGCAATTCTACAGTTTAAGTACACATACTAATGTACTCAATTTCTCTATGTTTTGTTTGCAGCTTTCAGTGACCAAAACAAATGCAATTGTTCTTGATTAAACCAGCCACTGTAACAAGCCACATCATAACCACTGACTACTTTAATAGGTAATTTGTTTTCAATATTCAGCTGATGAGAGAACAAATGCTAAATTGGGAATTACAAACTGGAAAGGAGTACCATGTAGTCAGATATTCCTAGGAAACAAACACTTCTGCACAAAGCATGCAGTTAAAAAACACTGCTATTTAAAGGTTGTAATTTTGCAACTTCAGTTGTTCTATTGAATTAATTATTCTAATACAGACAAGTTCAGAAATACTAGAAAAGTTCAGAGTGTAAGACACACACAATTTTTCATTCCTTGCTGGATTCCAGCTGGACATCAGAAGACAAAAATATTCCTACCTAGCTGTTGAAAGCTATCAGTTTGGCAGTACCAATTTCCTAAGCAAGTATCTTTACTATACATACTATCAACATGTTCCACTTGTTCTGATGTTCTGGCTGGGAGTAACAATGAATAAACAACAAACTGCTTCCCCAGTTAGAATGAATATAAATCCACACTTTTTTAATGCAGTATTTTTTATTTTTCAAGATACTGCCCTGAACACCTAAATATTAGGCACCACGAGAGAAGAGAATTTGAAAGGCAAAAATTCAAAACAACAACAGTGAAAAAATGCATGACAAAAATAATCCAGTTACTAGAACCAGAAGTATCTGTCACACACACAGTGTATAAAGACCTGTCCACCATGCCTTTTGTACTTAAAATTTCATGATCTTTTCTCCTATAAAAATGTGTTCAGTATGTTTTAAGTATTGCTTTACCTGAGGGGTAATCCTTGAAGCTTCGTTCAGGTGTCTAGTCCATGCTGAAGTTCCCAAGTCTCCTTCCTCCTCCTTCACAGACCTAGCTAAAGAGAAGTACAACAAGCTTAAATTTTAATACTTTCAATCTTGCCACAACTTTCTCATTCTTGTAAGGATGCCACAAAACTTTTAGATGGAAATATTTAGAAGGGGTGTTCTGATGACAAGCTAAGTTTGCCCCAGTTTTCAAAAGTAATATTTACTTTTTTATAGAAAAAAAATCCACAACAAAGCAAAACCAAAGAGCACATCTTTTTAAATGTCAGTCTGATTTATTTAAAAGCTACTAATCTAATAACTACAAATCTAAAAATGTAGCTGTGAGTGATTATTCTGAGCACTGTGTCCAAGAACAGGGAGCAGCAGTGTCATTAGTTCAGATACCTACCACATTCTATGGTTTTGTGGCTCTGAGATGTCTTTATGTCTTTATGCCGACTCCTGGGGTAGCTTCTGTGTTCCTGAAGAGAGGTTCTTTTATTTGTGCAGTCTGTGCTTTGAGTATGACCTGGTAAACATGTAGTATAGTGCAATCCTGCCATAGAAAGCATGCCCTGAATAGCTTCTTCTTCTGTACTTGTCGAGGTAGGACATTCCCTAGGAAAACCAAAGGAGTAGTAAGCAGTTCAAAACAGAACCTATGAAGGACTGATTTTTACATTGCTATAAAGTAAAACCATAAATACATGCTAAAAGGTCTAACAGTTTATAAAAAATGCCCACCATATACTTACTTTTTACTGGGAGTTTCATTTCTGGATGGCTTCTGGGTATTTTGACAAAGGTCTCTTGTGACCTTAGATTCCTCTTTGAAATTTGATGTTACTTCCTGCTTCTCTTCTTCACCTGAGCTTTCTGACTCCTCTGTGGAGGAATCCTTCTGCTGAAACAAGAGGAAACAGAATGGTCACCAGACCTCCTAAGTGGAGACTCTATCTTAATTTATGCTAAGTGAAGAATTCAAAAGCTTTGAGGTCCAACTTTTTCTATATTTATATAAATATAAATATTCTTACAGTATCCAGAATGCAGTTAATCTGAATATAGTGGTTGAGATGCTATACATCCCAATTTTGTAATGCTGATAAGTACATGTTCCACAATATAGAAAGCATCTCCAAAATCCATTTCTTACAAACCACCACACATTACACCATACACAAATCACTGCATTCTCTTTAATGAGAGCATTAATTATTCTTATCTTCAATATCCAAGTACAGGGAAAAACCACAGAAGTATGGTTCCAAGCAGCAGACAGAATTGATGCCTATTATATACAACAGGACACATTCTGCCCCAGAAAACTGCTTCTGGTTCCTGCTCTCACAAAATGTAACTTTCAACAGCACCATCTCTGATGAATGACAGATGCTCTCAGGTAAATCCAGAACACAGCAGGAACAGAGACACAACAGCTGTTGCCTCTCTTACAGAGGCACAGCCTCATTTCATGAATGAAAGAGCTTTTCAGCTCCTGCTGAGATTACAGCTTGTATGGGCAGGAGCTTCTCAAAGGTGGAGCAACCATATGTGACTCAATATGCCTTTACACGAAGCAAGGGCTACAGTACATATGTTCCATCTTGGTAATTCAGACTAATCTATTTTCAACAAGTACAGAGAACATCACAATTTTTTTTTCAAGCCAAGGAATATATGTGACACTCAGCAGAAGTGTTGAAAACGGAAGAGCAGAACATGGAGCAGTCCTAGTCCTTAAAGACTGACATCACTATCCTCATCATCAAAACAGAACTGGAATGAATGAAGTGCATTTCATCACCAAGAGGCATTTTTATACAATAGTTTCATTCACATGAGCAGCTTCCTAATCTTTGACCCTTAGAAAGTGACACAAATGGGCAATTAAATTATAACTATAATTCAGTGTTAGTAAAAAAGGTATTCTTTTCTTAAGATCATCTTCAGTATAATATAAAAACGTTAAAAGGATTTACAGCTGCTACCAAGAGAATTAGTTTTGGATATGTCATTACAAAAGACAAATTTAAACATGCAGAAAAGTTATTCCATTAGATACTATTAGAAATTAAAAAGCAGGAGAATATGGAAAGAACTAAGAGAGTAAGTATAGCATAAATATAAAACATTCTCCTGTGAAGATGAAATATATCACCTCTGAGTAACTACTGATTCTGTCTTAGAAAAGGAAGCCTTGTGAGCCAAAATTGCTAGCAATATAGTTTAGGAAACCAGAAGGTTCCTATCACTTATTCCAACATCTAGATTAGGTAATGATGAAAGACATCAAGTATCAAAAAAAAAAAAAAAAAAAACAATCTCAACCACCATGGAAAGAGGAGGAACTTAAAGACTTCTTGTAAAGTCTTATAATAGGCTGACAACTGAAATAAAGATCAAGGCACTAGCCTTCCAGAAGCACAAAACAAAAATGTGAGGTAATCACTTCACCTTACTGCTAACCAATAAAAATTTAAATTACTAAGTACAAACCCAATTTGCAATGAAAATTAATGAAATGAAAAAATACTTATTTATAGATATATACACATTTCTAAATTCTAGAAGTTGTATTAAAATATATTTGTAAATCTCTATACATATGTGTGCATTCATATTTTGTTTAGTTCTGAAGAAATCACCACAATTTAGACCCTCAAATTCCCAAATGAGAACTCCCATCTATTTCCAATAGTCTAAAATACCTGAATAGGATTTAGCCACTTCAGGTTGTTTATAAAACTGAATACCTGTAAGATTGTTTCTAAATGAATGCTCTAAAATGAAACTGTGTGGGAGATAATCATAATTCGAATGATAAAATTTAGACTTGTTATTAAAGAAATAAATAAAGCAATTAGGATCTGACTTTTCTCAGACTTTGCTTGCTCCAGAGCAGGGCTCATCCTCTGCCAACCCCACCCCAATGACAATGAAATCATAAAACTTGGCTCAGGTTAGCATATCTTATCATCTTTTTTCTCAACACTAGAATAAATTAAGAATGAAGCAGAACATTGTTTGAGATATTAATCTGAACAAGAATACTTTGTCATTGCTGCTTTAACACAAACTTTGACCAGATAAATGTGAAGGACGTGAGCAAAATTACATTTAATTGCATCATTAATTTCTGTGGCTTTTTTCTAGATGTACCTGTGTAGTGCAATCAGGCTCAGATTCTTCTGAATCAGAAATATCAGAGTACTCTGAGGATCCGTTCCTGAGTTCTGATTTCACACTTTCAAAGAACACTGCAGAGAGAAGAATTAAAATATAAGACACAAGATTTACTACGTTAATAACAATTATTTTTGAAGCAAAAACCAAGAAACACATATTTAGTTTTTAACAGTCTGTAAACAAAGGCAAATGCACACACTGATCTGGTTCACAAGTTTGCTTAGAACTACAGTGAGTTGTCTAATAGACTCCTCAAGCAACTGAGCAGATAAAGACAGGAAGAGAAATCAGATGCAACAGGAGCTTGTGTTTCTTCTCTCCCACAGAGCACCTACTCCAGAGGTGGCACCTTGGGCAGTTCTGCTTTTGTGTACAGGCTGGAGTCAGAGCAGATCTCAACAGCTTGTACCCTTAAAAGACAGCATTTGTCCCAAAGAACCACAAGCAGGAAACACATTTCTAAGTGTTTGGATTCCAAGGCTCAAGGCCAGTGAGCTGTATGTATACCTGTGTCACAGCTGCTGGCAAAAATCTGGATTAAGTATAAATTCCTTAAAGATGACAATCTGCAGCCTAGGTAGCACAAGTTTTTTGGAGAAAAGCAAGGTAGAATAAAAAAATTATGACTGTGTGTCAAGGAAATAGGGGATAAAGAAAGAAACATGACTTTTAAAGGATTAGTAGTTTCATACAAAACTATGCTGAACGTAAAGCTACACAGATCAGAAATTAACTCTGGAATGAAGACAAGTAAAATTGAAATGTTGGTTTGTTTTCAGCATAGTTTTATATGAAACCACATAAACAGAACACAATTCTTCCTAACCATAATTATGCAAGAATAAAGGATGTACCTGTAACCATATATACAGTGCAATTCTAGTACAGGTTTGCTCCTATTGAAGACTGTGGCAAACATCACAATTAGGCACCAAATATATTTTAAGGGATATTATTGATTTCCAAACACTACACAGTGGTAATTATTTTTAGAGTCAGAAGAAAGCTAAGAATGAGACTTATTATCAGAAAGTGAGTGAATTGAACAGCTGGGACCAGAAGCTAGAGAAGACTATAACTAAAGATAGTATTAGAAAGAACCACAAGGAATATCCAAGCACATTAAATGAGCAACACCACTGTATAGGAAATTAAGCTAGATAAATTATTGCTCAACATACAACAATAAAATTAATATTTTTAACTACTGCAGCTCAAACCAACCTGAGGGATTTCTGATGATAACTCATGCCTTTGGCTCATTTCAAAAAGGCAAACAAGATTCTAGGATAAGCAATAGCACGAACAATACAGAAAATATAATTTCAGAGATCAAAAGAATTTTCCTTTAGACTACTGTCTTTTCCAAGAAAATCTATGGCTCTGTATGCCTTCAGAGACCAGGAGGAATACTCCTGAAATTGGGTGAGTGAGAGTAGTCATTATCTGTGAGATCAGGCTAAGACACTGTGAATTTAGAAAAATCTCAAATCACCTTCTCTTCATCCACACAAAGCACCTTGCTCAATTAAGGACAGCACTTGATCTTTGTCTCTCTGATACCTCTGGGTCACCATTTAAAACCATCATCTTGGCATGACACACAAAGCTAGATAGAGCTTGATCTGTTTAAAGGCATCTGTCTGTGGACATTCCTCTTGGCCTCAATCCCAGAGAGAACAATGGAAGTCAGCAGCTGTTATAGGAACAGGTAGTTCCTTCTCTGGAATTCTCTGCAGACAATACCTTACCCCTCTCCCTAGAGTCTCAGTTAAGGTAAAATGATCACATATAGGTAATAGGGAAGTTTGAAGATGCTCAATACTCAATTAAAAATATCAGCAATAGTCCTGAGCACTCAATTTTTGGAAGAACAATCTCAACATTCACTTCCAGTTCTAAGTACATTTAATACATTTGGATACTCACTGCCATATTCATTCTGTATCAAATAAGAGCAACGATTTTGAAGAAAATTTACTATTTCTCTGTATGATTTAATCTTTGATTAAAGTGAAAAATTTAGTTTGATTTACTTAGTTTAATTTTGGAAGTGGAAAAACACTACAGTAAGCCTTCACTCAACAAGCTGTTTGCCCTGTTGTTTCAAGAATACCCAAGAAAGACCTCATTCATGTGCAGGTTTTCTAATACTGTCCTCTGTGACATCTGGAAGCACAGTCAACAGGGATTATAGTTTGCTTTATAAATGAAAATAATTAAATATTTTATTCAGGCTGACAGCAGAGTCAAATGTTATGGACTGTTGTCCAGGAAACTCAGGGAACTGTAAGTCTCTAGAGGAGTCTTATTTTAAGTGTTGACTTCAGTTTCCTAGTACATACCTCCTGAGCCCTTGTAAGCTCTACTGTGAAAGCATGTGACCTACAATTAAGCAGAGAGCTGAACAGCTGTGTCAAGGACTAATTCTATCTGCACACAGATAGTGATGTTAAAAGTAGGCATTGGCAACAGGCATTCAATATTGATACTTTACTAATACACTGCTGAACACTTGGCAGGAGAGCTTGAGGCCACAGAAAGACCAAGAAAAGATTAGTTCCTAGTGAAGGATGGTTTAAAGCACTGGAAAGTGGGATTAAAGTGCTTTACAGATTACCTAAATTCTTTCCTAACCTTGCAGGTTGGAAGTGTAAGATTTTATTAATGCTAAACTATGTCTTATCACTTGTATGGAATAAAGCAATTCATTAGTAAAACATACAAAATTGTATAAGCAAGTATGAAATTGTCAAATGGAACAGAAAAAGTGAAATACAAGATAGCTTTAAAATTATCTACAAATATGATCTTTCATTCTCTACAGTGAAATGATGTGATGAGCTTTTCACAATAAGGTATATTTTGGTTTTAAAAACAAAATCAAATCAGCATTCTTACATTATGAAGCAGACGTAGAGTAACAAATACTCATTCAGAACGCCAATTAAACCTCCGCTGTGAAAAATGCTGTCCATAGCATTCAAGACAGCACTAACATAAAAGGATGAGTTTTACTTTTCATCTCTATTCTGTTAGCTTCTTCAGTGGACAGATAATATTTGAGAAATGTTCTGTGTAACTTCTAATACTACTCCTCTAATTTATTTCTTTATCCTCTTCATATGCTGTAATATTTCAGTCAGACTAACTAACAGTAGTTAGACCCTCACTGAGGCCATCAAAATGTTCAACTGATAAGACTTGGAGACAATCTTACTGTTCAGTGGTTTCTGGGCATCTGCATTCCCTTCTCCTTCACATCCTGAGGGCTGGTCTTCTACCTTCACAGCTGTCTTTTTCGACCTTGTCCTGTCATCTTCATCTTCACTATCTGCTGTGTAAAGACTTCGATCTGTAAATGGACGTCTCTCGTCTCTTCTCACAAGAAAAAAAAGTCATGTTACTCTTAAAAACCTTAAGCAACTGTTTTCCTTTTATTATTTACAACACACTCTCAAGATATAACAGTAATGTTGTCTTATGCTCATCTCTTCATTCTGAATTGTAGGTATTCCCATTTACTTCCTACGTAACTGTCATTTCCATAAGGATACAAGTTTAACACCAGAGTACTTTTAATGAGAAGCACTCTAATAGACAGATACATAACTTTTTCTACTTTGAAGCATTCCCTTCAGTATAGACCCCACTGAGCCAACGGAATGAAATGCTGTAACAAAGGAACATGCAAAGAATCCCCCTTCCTCTTCACTCCCTAACTGTGGCTCCACTAGGGGACAGCAGACACAGACATTCCTTCTGTATTCCTAACCCGACACTTAGTGGTAAGAACTTAGAGCTCTACAACTAGAAATATTAACAATTAGCATACTCAGACCATAATGACCAGGAAAAACTATCCACAATCAATCCTTTATACCTAATTATTCTTCCATTTGACAGCAGAAGGCGAAGATCATTGTCTTTCGTTCTCCATTCAGGTACTGTAGAAGAGGGCTGAAACGGCTTGTTAAACCTCCCATTCAGTTTTGAGCTTGTGATATCCTAAAGAAGTAAAACCAATTTTGCTAATTATTCATTCCAATGAATTCAATTGTTTTTCTGCACTCCATAAAAGATCAAATTCATTACTAGGATGGTTACCACCTGGATAAGCAACTGAAAAAAGCACAGACAAAACATGTTGGGATGTAAAGAACTTCAGAAGACGACTGCACCTTCTCCTTCCTTGAACCATCTATACTCTCCTGAAGCATCTAAAACAAATACAACTTTCCTATAATACTCCTTTTATGTTTCCTTTGGAGAAATACCAATAGAGACAGGCCAGCTGAAAGATGGGCTTGGAACTGCTACAGCAAATCCTGGATTGGGTATGTGCTTCTCTGAAATTAGTATCTCAGAACTGATTTAGAGCACAGCAAAACATCAGTAATGAAAAGTAACCTGCCATAAGCAGAACTTTTTTAGCTGAAAGCAATTTACATTTGAGATATACTCTGAAGCAATCAGCAATACAATTACGTCCCAAACTAGGACCATGTAAAATAATTTTTCTTTTTTACAAATCCATACTGATAATGATCCTTTTATTTCTACATTGAAGGACAATGACTGATACTCCTAAACATTTGTTCAGGAGCAATGAACTGCATGGGTTAACTATTTGTGGTAAATTTTAAATTCAGCTTCATGTCTTTAGGGGCTAAATGAATGTCTCTTGTTCCATGCGTTATGAACACCAACATAAGGACCCAAATAATTATATCTCCACTATGACAGTCCATCCTGTCCCAACTAAATATGTCATAATTTCTTATTCTCAGAAAGCTACTTATTTCCATTCTCTTAGCCCTTCAGCTTCTGCTGCTGTTCTTTGAAATAACATCATCAAACCTCAAAAAAAAGTATTTTTCAAGATACTACATTTCACTCATTTGCCTCATGATACTTTTGCAATACAACCACAAAGTCCTCAGCCCCAATACAGAGACCAAAGGTAGCCTGAGGCTTACTGGTAGGTAGGTACAGTAATAAAGGAAATAGGAACATGACCAAAAAACCAAGGCTAATCAATTATAGTAACTGAACTATAAGAAACAGCTATGTAAAAAGACAGAGAAGCAAGCTGGCTCAGAGCCTCACCAAGCCAAGGATTTCCAAGTTCCCTTTCCTTCACAGAACTGATTAAAAGTACCACTTGACAACAACATCAGACCTAATTCAAAAACTGTACTTGAAGTGGGTAGTGGATTCAGGGCACCCTCGGAAACAAAATGTTGAAGGAACCTCCACAAAACAATTATCAAGGAAAAGAGATATTCCTACCGGGAAAAATCAAAAGAAACCAGAACCAAACCTATCCATATCTCACATGACAAAGAGTTCTACTCTGTATTCCTATGCATCTTAAAACCATTTTCTTTTCAACATAGATTAGAAATCTACTCTGGTTTTGTTTTTCCTTGCACATGACTTCATACTTGCCTCTTCCCATGGTGACATCTCCAGCCTTTTCAGTACCTCCCTAGTGTGGAGTTCCAGGATGTCCAGATTAGAAGGAGTTTTGGTAGCATGGTCTCGCAGCTTCCTCACCCTTCGTCTGGAGTGGTGAGGGGAAGCTGTCTCATGTGAAGATCGTGAAGTTGGAGACACCCCAAGAATTCCCTGAGTTTTAACTAATTTGCTGTTTTCCTCCTGTAATTAAAAGCACTTTTCAGAATAGTCTCAGAGGAATAAATCCACATGCTTAAGTGCTGCTTCTTATTAATCTAATTAAATGTAAATTATGTAAGGAAAATTGTTAGACCTTTTAGAGAAATACTACATATTTCATTTGGATTTGATGTCCAAAGTTTAGTTCTACTGCACACCTCTTTCCCATTTGAGGCTTTTGTGCTACTCCACAATGGTAGTGCCAACAAAACACAAGGTTTTATTCAGGAAGGCAGCATAGGATAGACATGTGTTGTACACAACAGATCACATCCCCTCAGATCAGTTCTCTTCACATAGAAATATGAGAATTTTTCAAGAATCAATAATCACTGAGGAATAAAGGAGCAGAACACTGGTATGGGAGAGAATTAAAAAAACCAAAACAAAAGGGAAACCCTCCCCCACTGACTATGTAACAAACAGCCACAAAACACAAAAGTGAGCAGAAGAGATGACAACTGGACCTGAAGTAACAAACAAGTGAATAGGAGTATGGAATATGCACAGAATTTCAGATTAAAATCTCTAACAACACATTAACAGTAATTATTTTAAATAGTTATAAGTAACTACATTTTAGAAATACTAACCTACAACTGATTTCACCATTAAAATCTAAAAATTAACAAAAAGTACATAAAGCGTTCACTATCCATTTTCTTTATCTGAAATACCCATAGCTTAGTATTCCCAACAGTTTTCCTCTTGATGTTCTATTATTAAATGAATGTTAAATAAATTAAAAGGTGAATATGGTCAAACAGAAGCATAACTACTATGGAGTTCCCTGATTCAAAGATTTATTTCCTGCAGGCTTACGTAGGGTTGCCTCCGTTCTTACCTCTACAGAACGAATCACTTTAGAGAGCTCTTTGATGAGATGCCCAGGCCTAATGTTGTCTGGAATTTCAAAGGCATGTTCTGTTACAAGCTGTATGCAAAGGGGGAAGAAAAGATACTTAGCTGTTTTGGTTTTTTTCCAGATAAAAGCAGAAATAGTATGAAATAAAACCACAAGGGAAAAAAAATAAAAGTAAAAGAAAAACCAGATTCATTTCTGTAATAATGACTCCAAACTGCCAGGACTGATACACACACACAGTAGCTTCCAGTCCAAGCTTTAGTAGTGAGCAGATATCTCTCAACGTCTCCAAGAATCCAAAGAAGAGATAAGACAAAGCCATACTGACAACCACTTAATTTTTTTTTACCCTCAGTACAGTAATCACCTATTTTCCCTTTACCATGGTCAGTATAGAGCAATACTTCTGACATTCATTAGAGTCACAACTTTAAAAACATCTTAAGACTAAGGCAATTTCACCCCAACAAAAATTAAATCGCAAGAGCAAATCAAGAATAATCATGAGTAACCAAGATGCAGGTTTTGAGACATCTTCCTGACATCTAATTCCTACAAATTACCTTTTTAGCTTATTTATAATGTAGTAGGTTGGAAAATGCAACTCAGAAAAAATACCCATTTTTTATAAAAAAATGCAGAAAGCTGTAAGAGTTTATGTTCTCTTTAATCCTCTGAAACTATCAGAGACAGATTTCATATATATACACACACACAACAAAAATCCAAACATTCTACAGTTAGATGTAGCAAAAAATATTTTGTATGTAGCTTAAAGGTCCCTCAAAACACTTTTACTTAGGATTAAACAGATAAAACATCACTTAACACACAAGCTAGAATGACTGACTTGAATTCCTGTAATCAACTATTTAAATGGAAAAACATCCCAAACACTTTCAGCTAGCCACATTTCAAAAATGAGATTCAGCAGCAAAATGATTGCTAGAAGCAATTCAATACTGTATGTGCATTTCATTGAACCTGGCTTCCTCTCAGTCATTAAAACAAATGCTTTCTCCCCCTCCCAGAAAAACCCAACATCAACATACAATCATGATATAATCATTCATTTCAGTGCCTCTAATTCTACAGGGAAGATTAAATCAGCTGCTATTATTTACCATGGCTCGTTCTCTGAATGTATCACCTCTACACATTCACCCTGGAGAAAACAGCACCTCTGTCACTAAACCATATAATTTTTCCATCAAGTTGTTGGTCATTTTAGGACCATTCAGTCCTTCCTACTTCCCTCCTTCAAAAGAAGATGAGTTTGAAATTCTCTAGAAAGTGGCACGAAACAATCCTCTAAGATAATTCACCTACGTTGGAAAGACATACTCCATGACACAAATGTGAAACCTCATGAGTAGGGCTCTCATTTGGGGAGCACACAGTTGTCATTCCTTTTTCAGAAACTGTCTGAAATCCTCAGCATGAGCAGACCAAACAGCAATGTACAAAGCTCCTCCTGTCCTCACCTGCCTACAGCTACAAAGCTATCACCCACAAGGTCTGCCGCATAGACAAGACTGGCTCGTGTACAAGGCAGTAGCCAGAAAAGATGGATGCAGGGTATGAAACATGACAGCTGGTGGACAGCAGACAACACTGTGGCTAAATCACTGATGCTCTGCACTTTCCTCCCTGTCTTGGGGTGAAACCCACAACGGGTGTGTCTGCTCATCCAGTGGTTTGGGAATACTCACAGCCCTCATTAACAAGCATTCGGAATGCAGCAAGTGCAATTGATTTCTGTTCCACAGAAAAGCAGAAAACATATCACATTCCACATGAAGTATTAATCAAAATACTTAGTGGGCTACTAGACAGTATACAAATGCTACAATACTATACTACAGCAATCTAGAAAAAAGGAATTTGAATCCAATTTCAAATCACAATAAGAATTTATATAGGCTATGTTTGATCT